>NC_142035.1:67751966-68061542 GCF_982192425.1 Myodes glareolus | reverse complement strand
TATAAATTGGAGTTCATTTGAGGAATTTTAATAGCAAGTAATGGTGATCATAATAATAAGCACCAATATGCTTTTAAAATAAAAGAACTTATTACTGCTTTTTCTCCATAATTGATAAAATTTAATTGGTTAATTTAATCATTACTTGTGTATGACTAAGTAGAGAGGTGCCTACTATATCTCAGCTCGTAGGTTTGATACAAAGTATCATCCAAAATACATATTAAATTTGTTAGCATATTAAAATAATCACTTGTAGTGAATTGAACTAGAATGGGTCCCATAGACTCATATAGTTGAATGCAGTGGAACTGTTTGAGGAACAGAATGCTTAGGAGGTGGCCTTGTTCAAATTGGTGTGGCTTTATTGGAGGATGTGTGTCAGAGTGGGTAGGCTTTGAGGTTTCAAAAACCCATGTCAGGCCCAGTTTTACTTTCTTTTTCTGCCCTCATAAGAGGATGTACAATTCTCAGATACAGCTTTAGAATCTGTTTGCCTGACACCATGCTCCCTGCCATCATGTTCCAAGCCATGATGATAATGGACTAATACTCTGAAATGGTAAACAAGCCCCCAGTGAAATGCTTCCTTTTATAGGAGTTGCTTTGGTCATGGTGTCTTTTCAGAGCAATAGAAAACTACAACACCACTTAATGTGAATGACCATAATTTTTCTTGAGAAAAATTTAGAAATATTAATCAAAATAATTTTAAGCTTTTAAGTATTTCAACAAATTTCTGCATGTGAAATATATTCATTATAAACAGTTAGAAATAGAAGAAATTATTCACCTCAATTTTATTTCTTACAGAATAATTTGTAATACATAACAAAATAACCAATAAAATTCTACTTGTTCAATACAGATGTTTAATTGTAGTAGGCTTCCATATATATCTTGCATTGGGATTGTAAAAAGCATATGCTTTTGGTTATCTACGTATAGACAAACATATTAAAATATTAATGATTATATAGTGGGTTAATTATTTCTAAAAAGTTCTTTTGCCCTTTAAATGAAAAGCTTTCTCATGCAAAATGCTGAAAGGAAACCAAGATATTGTCAAAGTCCATTTACCATCTCTATTGCCAAATGTCAAAAGGAAACTAAGAAATTTCCAAAATTGTTTTGCCAATCTTCAGTTTAAATAGACTAAGTGTTTCTACAAAGGACGATGGTGCTTTACCTCAGAATATACTTTCTTTTTCTTACAAAACCATGAGTTGCTCTAACCATGAGTTCTCTTTTTTTACTTCAGATAATTCATTTTCCACTTTAGTATTTTCGGAGAGTATTTGAACATTTGTGTCCTAAGTTTTACTACCTCTTTATGTGAATCAAAGACGGGTGTACTTTTTAAGGAGCTCCCAGGTTCTGTATCAATAAGAAAACATAAAAATAAAATATGTAAGTACATGTTATGATAAAACAGCACTTATTATACTAAATTCAAGAGAAGAAACGAACTCGTTCTTTAATATTAGACTATCTCTAACATTAGATATCTAATATCAAAATCTAGCAGATAGAGCAGACAAATGTCTATTATGACTTCTGATAAGTATTATAATAAAGCCAAGTTTTCATATCAACTAACAGTATTAATTTGTACACCCAGCACTATTCCCAGGGAAAAAATGGCTGAATATAGAGACAAAAAAGAGGCAGGAGAAGACACGCAGAAAGTAAGACATATCTTTGCCAATATAGAGAACATACTGAAGTTTGAGCAGTGTATTTCTGTCTATGGTGGAGAAAATGGGACTATTGCATGTCAAGAAAGAGAAAGAAATTATGCTCCCTGTCTACAGAATCTTCACATGGGAAGATAAGGCTGAAATATCTTGAGTTTTCAATCATCTGGAGATACATGGCATGAGCCTGTCACAAATGAAAGAACTTTTGGGTTTGTGGTTAGAATCATTGCCAGGGCATTTCCCCAACTCTCCTACAGTCCTGAGTATTAGAACAAATATTTGCTCAGGTTCCCTGGGCTAAGATAATAAAGCTGATCATACCTTAAAACTAATGCAATTTTGGACAAGAGCATTAAACTAACAGAGAAAAGAACAATGCAGAGAAAGAATTCTGGGTAATTGCAAAGGGTCCCTCAAATATTTAGCATAGCTATTGTTGGGCCCTGTCTCCCCTTACTTCCTGGGGTGCCTCTCTGAGGACAGTTCTAGTCAGCTAGCTAAAGCTTCCTGCTAGTCCCTGTGCTCACTCTGCTAGCCTGGTGATTTAGCTGCAGGGCACAGACCACCTTTGGTATGGTAAATTCCCACCTGCCTGGTGCCAAGGTCTCTGTCACTGCTGTCACTGCTCTCTGCCCCCTACCTGGGGAGGAATCCCTATAGCTCCAGTTTCCCCTCTGGCTGTTGTGTTTTTTGTTCAATCTCCAGGCCTCTGCCCAAACTCCTGATCTGTATGGAGGCCTGCGAACCATACTGAGAAGGGTAATGCAGCACCGGGTGGTACAGCTATGACCAAAAGGATGCCAGAGCATACCTGAGTCTGAGGTGAAAGCACTTGAAATTTTCACAGGAAGCTACAACAATGTTCACATAGTGGCTTCCCACATAGTGACAGGAAGCATCCTCTTGGATGAGCTAGATAAGTTTATAATTTACAGGATGTTGGGCAGATCTTTTAAGTTAGGCAAAGAAACTGAAAACAGTGAAATTCAAATATAAATTTGAATTGATAGTTATCACCTGAACTAGGTACAAGCAGCAGACAGACTAGAACTGAAATCAGCTGTACTTTCTGATAAATTACCTATGTTCTGCAGGAACACAGTTCCTGTAAACCACGGGGGAACCTGTGGTCACCATAATTCAAAAATAAGTTCCATGAAATTCTCATTGTAGTAATGTTGGTGAGACTTTATGGTATAGCTTCTGATGTAACTAGGAGAATCAGTATCACAGCAAACACTGTAATTATTTGACTCTTAAATCATTTCTGTCCCCTGTTTCTCAATTGTTCTATAGGTTTATCCTTTGGGACTCAGATCTATAACTCTGCATTTTAATTGGATGTGTGCTGAGAAACATTTGGTTATAAAAGCTGCTATATTAAACAAACGTGCATATTTTAAAAATATCTTGACCTCAAAATTTAAGTCAATAGATATGTTACTTTGGAGAAAAGGTTTTGCCTTTGTTCCAACAGGGAATGTGAGGCTGTGGGTTCATTCTGTGTTAAGAAAAATATGGTTTGATTGAGAATGACTCCCTGAAAAATCGCTGATGGAAAGGAATGACACAGATGATCCAATGTTTTAGAGCACCTCTATTGCAGTTTCCTCTGTGTTCTACATGCAGAACAGCTTCCAGACTGCTGGCTGATATGAACTAGACTCACAGAGTACTCCAGTCAGGGCTGGACTAAAATTCTAAATTTTCATGGGGTGCCAAGATTACCAGTGACACCAATAGGCAAAAAAGTAGACTAGAAAACTGCACCCACATTCCCAAAAAGTTGGCTACAGATGTTTGTAATCCTTTAAGGGATTGGTTACAGGTTGTTATTGGAAATAGAAAAAAAGCTGAACCAAGGATTTTATATTCAAGGATTCTTTCTAAAAAGAAAAAGAAGTGGTATAGAAATTGTAGGATAAAAGAGTCAATTATTGAATCCAATCCAAAAAACAGCTATTAATCTTCAATATTTTACATTGGTATGAATTTTGATCTATTGATACAAATTTAAAGATAATCTGATTATACTGTATGTATATCACACTCTTGTTTAAGGTTAATGTTTATACAGCTCATTTAAAAATTTAATATATAATTAAAATACAGGTTAATAGTAATCTATAATAGTCAAAATTATAGTCATGTTAGGTATGTTCTAAGGTCATACATAGATATGTTAGATAGAAGGTCTTAAAACCCTTCAACAATATATAGAATATGATATTTAATATGTTTAAAAACTTAAGGGTTTCATGACAGTGAGACACTCCTAGCAGCACCAGTCTTCTTCAGAGATAATGGGCATCAAAGAAACTCTGTGTGGAATTTGTTTTCTTTGTGGCAAAATCTAGCCAGAAGGGCAAATAAATTACTCTTACCTCAATTGCTGACAGCTATTGTGCAAGCTAACAAGCAGAACAAAAAAGGCACCTGCAACACTTTACCAAGGTAGGAGAGCCCTTCAGCATTTACTACTTCACAGGAAAGTCTGTCAGATATTATTGGCCTGTAGGTCAAAGATAGATGATCCAACGTTACTGAAGAACTTTGAATGATTGTTCAGGCAGTGAGATGTCCCTGTTGTTAGGTAAATTTTCACCCTTTTGGGGTCTTTGATGGAGACTTTGAAGACTAAATAGTTATAATATTTTTCCTTATTTATATAGAAAGTAACTTAAATTCAAAATTTTAGACTAAGACAAGACAGATAATATTTTCGCTAATTTGTCAAATACAAATATACTGAATACTCTAACTGTAATTCTTACTTGATAACTGATTTTATTGTATAAAATTTTACTATGTTAAAGGAAAAAATCTTCTTTTTTAATTAGACAGAAAGGAGGAAGTTCTGTGAAATTATCCTGTTGTACACTATAAAGATTTATCACTCAAGTTGCTTAATAAAACTCTGCTTTGCCAGTAGCCAGGAAGCAAGGATAGGTGCGGTGACCAAATTAAAGATGATGAGGGGAGAAGGTTGGAGTCAGTAGTTGCCAGTCAGATGCAAAGGCACCAGCCGATGAGTGTGCCACGCTAATAAAGGTACTGCCACATGACAGAGTTTAAATGAAGGATATGTCTTAACTTAAAATGCTAGAGCTAGTTAGTAATAAGCCTGAACTATTGGCTGAGTGTGTATAATCAATATAAGCCTTTATGTGGTAATTTGGGAAGCAGCTGACAGGTATTTCAGACCAAGCATTTCTAAGACAGAAAACTTCAGCCTACAGATGTGATCTTCTATAATTGTCTCTGTCTCTTGAAAAGAGAAATTGTTTTGTTGTGGGATGGAGACTATACACATGTATGTTTAAGTAAGTATTTATACTATAGCTTGGAATTACTCTGATTTAGTAGAGTGATTATTGTAGGGTTGCCTCCATGTGATGTGTGAATCACACTTCTATCTCTTGGCAGTAGGGATTGATAAAGGACTACAAACATTGTAAATAAAGTTTTTTTTTTTTTTTAGTAAATTTTATTAAATTATAAAAGTTTCCATTTCCGCCCCCCCTCCCAACACCCTCTCACTCCCCCCACTCCCCCCCTCCTTCCCCTCTGTCCCCCAGGGCAGTCAGGGTTTCCTGCCCTGTGGGAAGCTCCAGCTCCCTCCCCCTCCCTCCAGGTCCAGGAAGGCGAGCGTCCAAACAGACTGGATCCCCAAAATCCAGCATATGCAGAGGAAACAGGTACCAGTGTCATAGTCAATGGCTTTTCAGAAAGACCCCGGGCCAGCCACAGTCAGAGAATCCGGCCAAATTCCGAGAATCTGGCTAGATCACGTCCTCGTTCAGTCCCAGTCCGACTGGCCCTGGTAAACTCTCATCAGATCCCTTCCCTTGTATCAGTGGGTGATAGCATCCCTCGCAGTACTGATTTCGTCTTTCATGTTCCTCCTCCTTCCGCTCCCCCTCCGGACCTCGGGGGGCTCAATCCGGTGCTCCAATGTGGGCCTCCGACTGCATAGCCGTCCTTCGCCAGACAAAGGATCTATGGTGATAAGCAAAATATACATCAGTATGGTCATGGGCCACGGCCGATTCAGGCACCCTCTCCTCTGTCCAGAGAACATACTACAAAAGCATTTGTTCAACTATGTTCATAGCTGCACTATTTGTAATAGCCAGAACATGGAAACAACCTAGGTGCCTCTCAATAGAAGAATGGTTAAAAAAGGTGTGGAACATATATACATTAGAGTTTTACTCGGCGGTAAAAAACAATGACATCTTGAATTTTGCATGCAAATGGATGGAAATAGAAAACGCTTTACTGAGTGAGGTAAGCCAGACCCAAAAAGAGGAACACGGTATGTATTCACTCATAAGTGGATTCTAACCATAATTAAAGGTCTTTGAGCCTATTATTCGTGATCCTAGAGAAGCTAAATAAGAAGATGAACCTGATGAAGATTATTTAAATAAAGTTTTGAAAGCAATGTATGCAATCACTATGTTGATGTGGAGATTATATGTGTGAGTGTATGTCAAAAGTAATAAAACTGCACACTGTGAAATATATCAATCATAGCTCACCAAATTATGTAAACTAAAGTTCCTTTTCTGAAAGAAACACATAAGATAGCACCTGGATTGAAGATAGAAGAGTGAAATGATTCATATTCTAGCACTTAGAAGTGGTAGTTGATTTTTAAATTTTTAAATGAGAGACAGGGAAAATCAAATGTTATTGTTTTAGAAATATATAGAAGTACACAGACATGTGATAGAGGTCTCAGGAGATTTGGTAGCAAGGAAAATGGTTCTAGATTTACTGCTGGTCTATGTGGAGATAACAAGATCTCAAAAGTGTGAAGACACAGGGAATAATCAGAGTCAGCAAAGAGGAGGCATTGGTCATGGCCATAGCATTTGACCAAGAGTATACAGTGCTTTCATTTTATGTTAGCTCAAGGATAATTCTTGTATGAAGAGCATGACGACTCAGCAGGGCTCCACAGGCAGTTCCAAGCAGTGTGTGTACATGTATTGCAATACATAAATTACTTTATATTCATGCAATGTTATTGGAAACTTACATTCTGCTGAACACGATTCAGTTATTTGAGACAAGGCATTACGATCATGTGTGTCTTTTGCTGACTTTAGGTTCTATAAGATAAACAATACTGTCTACAAAGGGGATAATTCATCCTTTTACATAAATAGAGAAAAATGTTCCTCTTGAAAGTACCACTATGCATGGTATTTTAACTATAGCTACCTTCTTAAATATTCTGATATACTATGTTTAAGCAAAAAAAAAGTTCTACAGTTTTTTACTATTTCAGACTGCTCTTTTTTTTATATATATTTTAGCCTTGCCTGTAACTTATAAACGAGTTCAGGTGAGCCAGGATCTCATGGCAATTCTCTAGCTTCACTCTTGTGTCTGCTGAGAATCCAGTGAAGTGCCAGTACAAAGAGCATTATATAATTTTGCATTTAAATATTGTTATATATTCTGTAATATTTTCTGTCTTTCATAAAATATATTGAACAAATTAATAAGTGTTTATACAATACCTTAATTATTTCTTTAGGTATGTTCTTTCTGTCCCTAAAAATAGAATACATATTTTTAGATAACATTAAACATATAAAAAAGCTCATATCTAAAGTTATTAGGTATTCATAGAAGATGTCTTTTATAACTAATTATGTCATTTGTAAAGTTTATATATATAAACATATATATACTATCATATAGTAGTTTCTACAGGTATAATTTAGTAATAAATAGAACAGAAAACGGAAAATAATTTCAGTACTAATAGCATTATAAAAATAATTTTGATAAATTTTCTGACAGTCAAAACAAAGCAATCATAGTGCTATGTATATTATGAATTATGAATTATTACACCAAGTTTATTCTTTTTTAAATGATTTTATTTTTGAAATTATGTAAGTACATCATCTAACCCTTCGATATCCTTTCAAACCCTCCCCTATGGACCTCTTTTCACTGTTACAAATTCATTGCATCTTTTTTTTCATATTATTGTCTATGCATATATTTATGAAACATGCATTTATTTTTAATATATAATTTTTGAAATGTTGCATAGTATCATGGGAGCTAGTTATCAGGTAGTTCCATCTCAGGAACCTCTTGGCCCTGCATCTTGAAGTGCATGGTGTCTTCACCAAGAGAAACTTTGCCTCTGGGGAGCAACCAAAGGCAATAGCAATAGTCATTTTAATAATTTAAAGACTATTAGTCTGTAAGGACCTTTAGACAACTCTGATCAACACTTTAAAAGAGAGCTTCTCATGCATGATCTAGGAGTTTTTGTTAGGAATTCTTTGGCTGACGGAGGGAGATTATTGGAAAAAAATTGTTTTAACTATTTATATATATTTATACACAAATTTATGTGTACTATAGATTTTTTGGTAAAATAGCTAATTTATTATTACTTTTTTAGAATCCTTACTATTATTTTACCGTCCATCTCCTTCTGCTGTATTCTCTTCCCCTTCCCTAATTAGAGGCTACGTCTTTCTCATTTTCCTGATCTGATATCTTATCTCCATTATTCCCTTCATTACTGCTCCCCAGTTCTCCTACCCTACCAACAGTCCCAATTTACTTTCAAATTTTTGAAGTTACTCTAGGATACATACTTACACCTGAACCCCAGATGGGGTGGAACATGCATGACCCCCTATTGCTGGAGACACCTCACACTTAGGACAACGAACCCAGATTTTTAGTTGTATTTTAGAAAAACCTCTTTGTTGTGGTCTAACTTTCATGGTTCATGATAATAGTATGCAAGCTCCCAAAGGAGGGAAGCAATGGAATAGTCCTACCTAGCAGCAACAGCTCTGGACCACGACAATGATCAACATGACAAGATGTGCATAAATGTACAGTAAGTGACACTCTCATGTCAGGAACCGACAGCTATCTAACCAGACTTAAAGTTTATTCAACAGGAGGGAAATCAAGCCTGCTACCGGAAATCTAGTTAGCTTTCAGGGAACTTAGAAAAACATCTGCTACTGCCACTTTGTTAGGCCAGCACAATTCCTTACTACATTTTTAAATAACCACCCCTCATCAAAGAAACTTCTCTTTACAGAATATAGAGACATTATAGAAAACCAATGGGACACAATCAGGCATCATTAGGTTGTGGGGAGCCCACGTCCAATGGACACATCTACATTAAAGTTCCTGCATCTATGACTTAGGGAACATCTTGGAAGAGAGAAAATCAAATTTAAGAACCATAATATCAGGGATTCGACAGTCAAAGTGTCTCTCCTGGAAATAAACAAGACAGGGATAGTGATAATACTATTGGACATGGAAATACAGATGGAGGAAAATTTAAGGATCCTATTCCAAACCAAAAGAACTACAGACACTAATGACTGAGGTAAAAGAAGAATTAGCTTCTTTCAAGAATGAAATTCCTTTTGGTTTTTTAAATCAGACTAGTCAGACCTGAAACCATAAACAAACAAGCAAACAAAAAAATTACACGTTGTATGTATATATTTGTGTGCACATGCATGAACACACACACACTTACAGACACACACACACAGACACACACACACACATACACACACACACATACACACACACACACACTCACCTATAATAACCAAAGAAAAAGAGGCTATCAACTTGAGAGTCCTGGAGCAATTGGGGGGGGGGGGGGTCCTAGATAAAGTAGCTGGATAATGCCAGAAAGAGAAAAAGAAGGAGGAGTTATACTTTATTCTACTTTAATTAAAAACAGATTTTAAGAAAGGTCTAAGGAAAAAATAACTTATTAAGACAAAATATCATAGTATCATCTAATTTCTCATAAACAAATTAAGAAAGCAGGAAAAATGTAATGAAACACTTCATGATGTTAGAGTAACTTCCTACTAAGATTGCTTTATCAAAAATGTGGATTTTAAAATTTTACAGTAAATAGAATGTTTCACAAAAAGTACATAATACCAGTTCATTATTATGAAGCCAACACAGCGGGAGATACTCAAAGAAATACTGTGCATAGATGAAATTAAAGGGAGAGTCATAATTATGGGATAAAGTAAAGAATAAATACCTTGGGAGCAATTCCTGAACAATAAGTTGGCAACAAATCCATCATGCCCCACAAGAGAAATCAACACAGTCCCTGACAATAATTGGGGAGAATGAAAATCCAATAATAATGCAACACACCAGAAAATCAGGAGACACAGTTACTAATAAATATTTTTAATAATAACCTTACATTTAAATAAGCCAAACACACCAGAAAAGAAAGCTAGATATGCTTAGTGAATTAACAAAAGTGTATCTAATTATCTGAGGTCTTTAAGAAATTTTGGCAAAGAAACTCATTGGTTAAAAGTATAAAGTATGAAAATCAACCTATCAAGTGGATAGAAACCAAGAAAAATAGGCATAAATACTCTGATATTTGATAATAAAATTCAAACTAAAGTTGGTCCACTGCGTATCAACTGAAAACATATAACAGAAACATTTATTGATATTTTCCATGAGTGTAATGCTCTCAGCAACACCAAGGCTAATTTGGGGTTTCAATTTTCACCACAGGGGTATGGGAAGACACAGACAGATCTAACAGCTAATAGTTTTGCTAATTAAAAAGCAGCTTCTTTTTGCAACTCTCTAGATGTAGTTTTAGAACAAAATTAGCTTGCTATGTTCTATCAAAATCCTTGTCTCTAGTATACGTTACTAATGAAATAATGAGTCCACTGAAGACTGAATAGATTGAAACTTGTTTTGAAATGTTCACATACTACATTTTATGAAGATAAGGTAATTTAATTCCTTACTGATGGTTATTTTAAGTCTAGTGCCATAAGCTGAGTATACTTAAATAAATGCCCTTGTTTTATGTGCATGTGCATCTACACACACATTCAAAGTCTGTATATTAAATATCCTCAACTATGTTTATTATGTATCACATATATGTACATCTTTTCTATTTTGCCTATGATATACTATATTGATTATCAGAATGTTTGTGGTTGTACTTAAAAACATTTTCTATGCTAAAAGAGCCCAACCTCATAGTGAAATTGTTAGATCAAATTTGTGATTTTTTTTTCACAGGCATATAAACTATTTATTAACAGCAAAGGCCAGGGACTCATTTCTTCTTGGATACACCCACAGTGCGGCCCCGGCGGCCAGTGGTCTTGGTGTGCTGGCCTCGGACACGAAGGCCCCAGAAGTGGCGCAGCCCCCTATGTGCCCGAATCTTCTTCAGTTGCTCCAGGTCCTCGCGCAGCTTGTTGTCCAGGTCGTTGGCCAGAACCTGGCTGTACTTCCCGTCCTTCACATCCTTCTGTCTGTTCAAGAACCAGTCTGGTATCTTGTACTGCCGGGGATTCTGCATGATGGTGATCACACGCTCCACCTCATCCTCCGTGAGCTCTCCAGCCCTCTTGGTGAGGTCAATGTCCGCTTTCCTCAACACCACATGAGCATATCTCCGCCCCACACCCTTAATGGCAGTGATGGCAAAGGCGATTTTCCGCCGCCCATCGATGTTGGTGTTGAGTACTCGCAGGATGTGCTGGAACTTCTCAGGGATCACAAGAGACATGGCGGCGGCACAATCGGCGACGTGTAGGCCTCCCGTGGAAGAGAAATTTGTGATATTTTTGAAATGAATCACTGTTACCATATTATGGCTCAAAACTGATATACATACTGGTTTCCAAATTTCTTTTGCCTCACATTTGACAACCCAGGTTATAATATTTTAAAAATAATTCATCAATATTAATACTACCTAATTCAGTTATTTGTCCTGGTTTGCATGTTGGCTGTCCAAGATTATCCCTAGCATGGAAATTATCAAGAAGTAGAATTATTGTACAGGGCAGGAACAATACCTGTTTTCAGTTCTTCCTAGCCTTACCCATCTTGTATCTCTGTCTCCTCAACAGAAGGTTGCAGCTTTCTGACTTCTACATACTTTTTCTGTGGAATAAATCTTTTTGTAACAGTAGCAGCAGGTGCAGCAGAAGGAGCATTGGGAAGATCTGTTGCTGCAACAGCAATAGCAGCAGTAGTTATAGCAGACACACCTGGAAAAACAGCTGCAGCAGTAGCAGCAGCGGTGGCGGCAGCAGCAGCAGCAGCAAGAGGAAGAGACACAACAGCATGAGTAGCAACCGCAGCAGCGGCAGCAGTATCAACAGCAGCAACAGCAGAAGGGCTGCAGCTGATGTGGTAGCAGGAGGAGGAACACAAGGAGCTACAGCAACACCAACATCAGCAACGAATGCAGCTGCTGCAGCAGAACTAGTAGCTACAGCAAAGGTAGCAACAGCAGCAGCCAAAGGAGCAACAGTTAACAGCAGCAGCAACCACTGCCGCAACAGAAGCAGAAGCAACAGTAAGAGAAGTAATCACAGAAGCCGCAGCTACAGTGGCAGCCGCAGCTGCGGCAGCAGCAATAGCAGCAGCTCCAGTGTCTGGAGCAGCTGCCTCAGCAGCAGGAACAGCAGCAGCAGTCGCAGCAGCCACAGGAAAAACAGAACTGTCAGATGCAGCACCAGAAGCACCAGCAGTGAGAGTATTAGCATTTGCAGCAGGAGAGGCAGTAGCATCAACTGCAGGAAGAACAACAGCCATAATTGCAGCTACTGCCACAGAGGGAGCAGCTACAAAAACAGTAGCCCCAGAAACAACAGGAGCCGCAGATGCTTCTGTAGAATCAGATGAGTGAACTACATATTCCGTTTCATTGCTTGTATATTTCTTCCTGCTGGCTGTAACCTTTAATTGAGAGTTGAATAGTAAAGGTAATTTTATTTTTTATAATACAAAGCTGTTTTCCCCAACAGTCTTTACGAGTTGACTCTTGAATATTAAGAATTTACTTCATAAAAATTTTATGTGCTCAGTTTGTCATAAGAGGCCATGGAAAGTTTGGAGAATTCTGTTTCATTTATTTCCATGTGAAAAAATATTTTTTATTTTATTTTTCAAATTTTTAAATAGGATACTCCTTATTTTGAGCTTTTTCTTTCATGTATGCTTTTCTAACTCATATTTCTAATTTCTATAAAACTGTTATAAAATAAACTCTGATAGTGACATTTAGCAGTAAAAGTGACTTTTAAAAAATGTGACTTTTGGTTATTCCATGACAAGTGTGAGGAGGTCCTGTCTATCCGCACAAAGATAGTTTTCCACACGGACTTTTATGATCCTTCCTTTTTCTTGGGAAACCTAAATCTGAAGGTGCTCACAAAAATGAAACCAGGTTTTTCAAAGCAAGGCACACAGTGGAACTTCAAAGCTCTCAGTATGATAACTTGGAATAGTTGGAAGATGTAAGACGATTTCCAAATTCCACATTCATCCACCATAAAACTTGGCAACTACAAGATATGTTAACACATATGTTATCTTCAGATCCACTTATAAAATTCAGCCACGTATCCACTTTAGTTAAACAGTGGAGCTGACAATGTTCTTGGATGTCTTTGAGGAAAGTCGTGTGAGATGGTGACCATCTTTTCTATTATCATTTTGAAAGTATGGGAAATACTACGTTTTTTATAATTAACCCCACTATACCTCTGAACAAACGTGAAATTTTTTATGGGAATGTTAGGGTGCAGAAACATAGATGCAGAAATACCTAAGGAACCATTCATTTATTCAACATTTGCCCAATATTCTAAATGTTTCTTTAAATTTTGGTAAAAGTGTGATATTTTCATTAATTAGGATGAATCCTTCTGTCACACTGGGTTGAAATAAAGTAAAACCAATAACACCACATCCATTTCAGGCATTTTGAAATGCTTTTTTCTAGAATAATTTGTGAAGTTACCTGACTTGTATATTTGGATTTCTTTTCTTTCAAATTTTGTATTTCCTTCATTGTCTTTTATTTCAGTGGCATCCTTGAAGGAATTTGAAACAAAACACTCAGTAATTGATTCATATTTCACAAAATATGATAAAAGTTTTATGGGGGAAATGAAATTACCTACCTCTTTTAGAACATATATTTTGATAGATCCTAAAACAAATCAAGAAAAAAAAATATAGCAATTTACATGTAAAGACGACTATCCTATATTTATACAAAGAAACTATGTAGGTCATTCATTGTAATTCATTTGTAAATGGTTACTTTAAATTTTGATTTGGGAGGATAATGTTTCTTGTTTGCTTTAGAGAAAATGGTTTTAATGAAGAGGCAATATTGATAAGTGTAACTGAAATAGAATAGAAACATATACTATCTTGAACTATTGCTTAATAGAGAGAAACATGCTTTGTATAGGATCAAGTCATAATCCTGAGATGTGGCTTGACTGTCAATGAACAAACAGACAAACAAAAGGTAAATGTTTATTTCTTTAATGGAACCCTTCACAGAAAATTATCCCATGAAATTATAAAATTGAATCAATCACTTTTGTTCATTTGTAATTTAGGAATTGAAAAGTGATGTCAATATGCTAAAAGAAAAACAATTAGTTATACACAAAGTTTTGTGGATGAATAAACCTCTGCGTACAATTGTAAAAGCTAAGTTTATAAAACATTCACACTTGTGTATGATATTTATGACTACATGTTCCCACATATTCTCATGTATTCTTTTTGATTAACTTGAATGAGAAGGAATATAAACTATAAACTAGGTGTAACATTATCCTCTAGTATTGATGCAGAGTTATTTAAAGCAAACACAAACTGCATTTCTAATTAAATATTGCCTATTAACTTTCTACAGATTAAGCAGTTCTGCTAGTATTCAAAGAAGATCTTCTATAATAATTTTTAAAATTATTATACATTAGCTTGGAGTAACATTTTTATACTCAAAATCACTTATGATAAGTCTTTTTCCGCACGTAATTTAGTATGTCTTCAGTTGTCATTCATGTGCTGACTATGTTTAGGTAGCCACGTTGGTGAGACTCCCAGCAATTTTAAAGACCACAAGAGAGAGGTGGTAATGGTACCTAAGTCAGACTGAGCAGGTTTTTATTCTTGCCTCTTTGTGGATGGCTTCCCTTCCTGCGGTGACACCTGCAGGAACCCACTCATCCACCAGTTTACAGAGCTTATGAGTCCCAAGGATGAGATTGGCATGAACATAGTTATCATGGTTCACACAGGCTGTTTGCTGACATTTCAAATTTGTTTAACAATGACTGGATTCACGATGTGAGACCTGCAGGGTGCTGAAGGTGTTTCTGGAGAACGGGATACACAATGTAGCTATCCATAGGGAGCATTCCAAGTACAAGACCTTCACCAGCATGTGCTTGGTTTACAAGCTCAAGTACCAGGGCCACAGTGGGTCTACATTGCCAGTAAGAATTTGTAACAGCCTCAGCTCCTCTCCTTATTCAGCTGTACTTACTATATTTCTTGGAATATAACCTCGTGCTCACCCTTACCATACACTGCAGCTGAAGTATAAAAACTCCCTGGTGTCTCAATATTTCTGAGTCTCTCCATAACTACACCATGAAATTATTTCCAACTCTGTTATTTTGATGTATATGATGCTATCTTTTGAAATAGCAGACTTTTAAATAACATTTCTATGTGCATGGCCTACTCAATATGCTATCATATGCCTATGGTACAGCACAGCCATGCAAGACCATGATCTCAGTGCTTAGCAAGGCTCCAAAAGAACAATATAAAGAAGAGAGGAAAATTCAGAACAATTTTTTTTTAAATCTGCGCTTTAAAACATGATGTATATACTTTGTACATTTATTGCTACCATCATTTTTTCAAGAAAAAGAAGCACTGTTTATTTTCAACTTTCCATTGTTTATATTTGTCAAACTACCTTTCATGGTCTCCCAGTACCCTCTGTTTTCTTATTCTCCATTTTTCTTTCTTTTTTCTAACTACTTAGTTCATTAAATCTTTCAGATAAATACTACTTCGTTACAGAGTTACATTTCAGATCTTATTTCAATCTTATACATTTGGAATGTCACTGAAACTGTATAACGTACTTAACTTGTTATCATATTATACACACTATTTTTTACCATGCATTTGATCGCCATCTCTTGGCTCATAAATATATAGTTCACCCTGGTTTTAAAACAAAACAAAAAAAGGAAAAAAAGCAAACAAACTATAAAAATTCATTTTTGAAATACTGACAACATGCAACTCTTACTTTTCCCTTGTTTCCTTATAGTATTTCCACGTTTTGGAACTAGTCTCTTCAAAAACTGATATATTCGCCTTGGTGGAAGATGCTTCACACTATCCTAGAAAAAAAAATACCAAAATGAGTTACACAAGATTTTCTCATTACTTTATAGGAAAAAGTAAACTACTATTTTAAAAACAAGTATTTCAATATTTCTTAGTTAAATGTAAGTATATTATTTCAAAATATATTCAAAAATAATATATGCTATCTACATCAAGTACATGATTATTTGTAGTAGAGTATGGGATTATTACCTATTTATTCAATAAAGAAGTTTAAAAACATAATGCTATTAGCTCTATGTACATTTTTTTGCAAATCTTTTTATTATATATACAAAATTCTGACTACATGTATGCTTGGATCCCATGAGAGACCAGCTCTCATTACAGATGGTTGTGAGCCACCATGTTGTTGATGTGAATTGAACTCAGGACCTCTGAAAGAGCAGTCAGTGCTCTTAACCTCTAAGCCATCTCTCCAGCCAGCTAAATTGTTTTATTAAAAAAAAATTGTAATAATAGTATTTACATACCATTGGTTGCTTAGTTTTGCTGTCCTCACACATATCTTGATCATCTTCCAATACCACTGTTCATCACAAATAAATGTACTTAGCTATACCACAAACATTAAAGAAAAACACAAATTGTACGTATAATAGCCAAAAAATCTACAGTAAATACTATTTTTTCATTTTTCCATTTGAGAATTTCAATTCAGCTTATTTACCTTTAGCTGAAAACTTTATTTTAAGTGGTACTTATACTTCAATATAATCTTTTGACAGATGTCAAATATTTGTTTTTTTGTTTTAGGCAAAAGAATTAGAAGGTTTAGTCCCAATCGCATCTTTATCCTTAAGACACATACCTGGGCTCAGATAGCTGATCTGACCCTGGGCATCCTCTAGGCACTCCGAGCCACAGAAAGCATGTATGTCAATCCCGACTCTGGCTGCTCTAGGGCCATGGACCCAATCATGACTTGGCCCTTAGCAGCATCCTTGGCACAAATGAAACCCTCACCCCAAGGGGCAGCACAGGACAACCACATTTCTATGGCACCTACTGTGGCATGACTCCCACACTCCAACCAAGCCACAGGTTCCAGCTAAGATCATATCTCTCTGTATAGGCCTTAGTGGCAACCTAAGCCAGACCTTCAACACAGACCCCGGTTTTGTTTAGGCCACTGACCTTAGGTAGCAGGTCTGCATGGTCAACATCCAAGTGATATTCCCGTCCACTCAGATCAGAATGGCCGACGCATTTTTCTGTTGTTGTCTCCTAAGGATTTGTATGACAATTTTTAAACTTTTAACTTATCTATTTTTATTCTACAAGTCTACATTTATGAACTATTGTTTCCAATTTTGTGTTCTTAGGAGATTTTAGTGTGTGCCAATGCGGGAATCTCTGTGTCTTTATGTATTCCTTGTGCATTGATTCTCGCTTGTTTTGTCCTGTTCGAGTTTGTTTTGTTTTTATATTATTTTATTACTATACAGTTTTTGATATTTTATAGATTTTTTTCCTAAGGCAAATGTCTATAAAATATAGAAAACTGAATAGTAATAAAATAACATAACTTTTATTATAGGTTTTTCTCACCCTAACACTAAAGGTGATATTTAAAATATGATTTATATACTTTGGACATTTATTGCTACCATCATTTTTCTTCGAAAAGTAAGAAACATTATTTATTTTCAACTTTGCAGTGTTTATATTTGTCAAACTACCTTTCATGGTCTCCCAGTACCCTCTGTCTTCTTATTCTCCATTTTCCTTTATTTTTTCTAATTACATAGTTTATTAAATATTGCAGATAAATAATACTTTGTTATAGAGTTACATTTCAGATCCTGTCTCAATATTATAAATTTGGAATGTTACTGAAACTTTATAAGATACTTAACTTATTATCATATTGTACACATAATTTTTTCCATTTTATAAATGTATAGTTTACCCTAATTTGAAAGCAAAACAAAAAAGGGAAAAAAAGCAAACAAACCAGAAACAATGCATTTTTGAAATACTGACAACATGCAACTCTTACCTTTCCCTTGTCTACTTATAGTATTTCCACGTCTTGGAACTAGCCCCTTCATAAACTGATGCATTAACCTTGGTGGAAGATGTTTCATACTATCCTGGTAAAAACAAATACCAAAATGAGTTATACAAGATTTTCCCATTTCTTTAGGGGAAAACTAAACTACTGTTTTAAAAACAAGTCTTTCAATATTTCTTAGTTAAAAGTAACTTGTATATGTTTCAAAATATATGAAGAATATATGCCATCTAGATCAAGTACATGATTAAACTGATATGGTAAGAGAAATGTAAACATCACATTGATGACAATGCCTGGTGTAAAGCTTGTTCAGCATCAAAGGAATTACAATTTTTCAGGAAGAACTTAAACACTGAGCAGACTATTTGCTCAGTAGACTAGTCTACAGTTACCTGAAATAGAAACTAAAAGTGTCTGAGTTAGTTAAGATCTAAAATATCCCATAGACTACTCAATATCCATGCTCACTATTCTCGTTATATTCTCTGACTTTTGTAAGTAAAACAGAAGTTTGAAGTTATTGTTTGTTTACAAAATAACAGGAGTATTTGTGGATCACTTTTCATGTTTTCAGGTATTTTTAATAACATATTTTCATATTTTACCTTTCATTTTTACAATTTATGAATAAAATAAGGAAATAAGAAAAATGAGGGAAAATAAAGCGAAACTAATATGGACTTCTGTGCATTCTAAGAGGGTTCAAAATTTCTAAATAAATATATTTAAAGTTGAACTGTAAGTTATGAAATATTCACCCCAAATATTAATGTATAAACACTGCATATAACATATACTTGCTTGACTACTTTAGAAAATAATATTTATTAAAATTAGGAATTAAAGTTTTACATACTGATGATTGATTGCTTTTTTGTTATCAGTAAGTTTCTCCTTTACCTCTGATTTCATTTCCAAGTCTGTTTCTGTTGAAAGAATTTAGTATTTATTTAATTCCAATAAATTATGAATGAAATCTCTAGGCCCTCAGTACAGGGGCAAAATTCCAGCTTCTTCCACCAGTAGCCAGCCAGTAGCAAGCTTGCTACAGGTAGGCTTCTCCAACAATCCCCCATGGATTGTACCCTGTAAGCTGCAAGGCCCATGCCTGCCACCAAACACACCCACCTCTGTCACCTCAGAGGATAATCAGCCAGCAGGCTGGGCACCCCACTCTCTAGGTTCTCATTACTGAGGAAAAATTGCAAGTCCCTCCCCAAACTGCTGCAACTTCGCTAGCCAGGCAGCAGGCAAGCTTCCTGCAGGTAGACTTCTCCAACACCCTCACCCCTTTGAAATGGACCCTGCAACCCTCAAACCTCAGAGGAACTCTGAAGCACAGACTGTGACTGCACAGCGCAGACCAAGAGAGGGGACAAAGAGAGATCTCAGGGGCTCCCTGAGACAAAGACGGCAACTACAGAGTGCAGAATAAGAGAAACTCTCTGAGACATAGACAGCAACGGTAAGCATTTGACCAAGACACAAAGAAACTTCTGGCACCAATTGGAGGCAGAGATAGATAGATAACAATGGAAGAATTAATTCATACTAATTTATAAATGAAACAAGCATGTCACAAGTAATCCTAAGGGTACAATAGTGGCACACCTACCTGGGTAGTAATCAATAGCTCTTTAATGGACAACTCAATATGAGGAAAATAATTTCTGGTACCGGAAACTTGGTCAAATACCCAAGGATTGTCAAGTCTAGGATCTTGGGGGAGAATATAAAACCAATACTTTACTCAAACAGCATAATCCCTAATTATTCTTTAAATTATTATAACCATAGAGAAGGATAGTTTTTAACCTTTATTAAGACATATTTTTTCTTTGCAAGGATAGAAACCATTACAGAAAACAACTGACTAAAACCAATATTGGGGAACCCATTCCCAGCTAATACATCAACAATATTGCTCAGGCCACTAGCACTTAGAAATAATAATAGAGAGAGGACATAAAAGACTATAAGAGCAGAGGAACAGGAAGTTCACGATGAGACTGTGCCTCTGTAGTATATCGTGCATTTACTGTTTAATTTCAGAGAATCTACACTCATTAAGTCTTAGCAAAATGAACGACAAATAGGACCTGAACAAGAACACCGATAGACATGCTAATATAGAAGAGGGAAAGCACTTAAAGTATCCACCCTAGAAAAAGAACAGCTAAAGAATATTGAGAACTGAAGAAACAATCTTCTCCATGAAAGAGCATTCCCATTGGTTATCCACTAAAAGATGGTCAGCCAGGAATACAAAAGCATACAAATAGTAACAAGTAACAAATGAACTGATAAGACTGTATTTATATGTTTAGACAAGTGTGTGTGTGTGTGTGTGTGTGTGTGTGTGTGTGTGTGTGTGTGTGTGCGCGCGCGCGCGCGCACAGTGAGAACAAATAAAGTAAGCAAAGTTTTCAATCAAAAAGAAGACAGTAGTGCTGGATCCATCTGAAGAGGTGGATGAAAATGAAGGAAGGAGAAAACAGATATAGTCACAACATGGTCTCAAAAATATAATTTAAAATGCTTTAAAGAATAAAATGTAGACTTTATTTAATACTACAATTAAGAAGATCCAAATGGCAAAGAAAATATGTAACACAGAAAGAATGTAAAACCAACCTGGGAACTAATAAAAAGCAATGATAAGCTTAAGAGAGCACATAACATGGAAAAATACAAAAGCAAAGAGATTGAATCCAGCTTTCTGGTTGAGGCAATTGAACCTGCAGTCAAAGTAAGCTTAGTCTTAGCTAAGAGTATAATTGTTTGTGAGTTAAATTAGGTTAAAGAGTACAATAAAAGGATACAACTGGGAGAGAATCAATTAATCCCCTGATATTAGCAATTAACCATATTCCTGTTTGGAGGAATAACTCCATTGCCCACTCAGAACCTCATTGAATTCAGGAATGCAGTTGGAGAGAAACTTTCACAACAATCTCACAGAGAACCCAATTACATCTCTTATCAAGCTCCATAAATGAAAACCAGAAGCCACCATGTCAATGATAATGTTATAAAGGACTGAAGCCTTCCGGCCTGCAGAAGACACAATACTGTACATATCAAAGAGGTATACCCTTCCTTGGAACATGGGGTCACTAATTCAGTACTGTTAAGCAGTCTTTCTCTTTTTATTTTTATTTTATTTTTAATTGTTTTATGTGTATGTGTTATATAAACATGTGAATATAGGCTACCATGTAGTCCAGAGGCGTCAAATCTTCTAGGGTTTGAGTTACAGGTGATTGTGAATCACAAAACATGAGTTCTGGAAACTAAATTTGGGTTGCACTTTTTAATTGTTGAACTTTCCACCACTGTGTGAACAGTTGATAATATTATGAATACTATTACATATTAATTTCATTTTCTGTGTTGAGTTTTTGTTAAATCTTTATTGTATACATTTCTTTAATGCTCTGGGTAGATGAATAAAACTTTCAAGAGTGGGTCTTAGGGAGCCCCTCCCCTTAGTCCTGGCAGCTTGTGCAGGGGATTATTTCCTGAATAGTCCCTTTAGTAGTAAGGAAATAGGATGACCTCATGGAAGTTCAACTATCTCAGCACTTAAGATTCAAGGGAGACTACAGAACCAAAGTAGTCAATAACAGTCATGAAGAAAGATATTCAGCAAACATGACCACTTGAGACAGCCCTATTCTCGACATAGGAACACTCTAGGCAACACAAGACTCAGATTCAATCTGGTGGCTTAATGGGTTGTGGGGCCAGTAGAGATTAGGTTACATGCTTTGATAATTGATTTTATAATGGGACAATAAAAATTTAGAAAGTAGCAAATGTAATAGGTACCAGTAATTTGATATTAACCTTAAGTTTCACTTGAGATAACCAAAATCATAATTTAAAAGATTATTATCATTTTATACAGAGACGGTTATTTTCCACATAATTGTCAATGAAATTTGCAAGCACAGACGGTTGAATGACCCTTTTAATAACTTCTATAAATTTGAGAATCCTTATAGTCTATAGAAAAAGGAAGAGTGTAATTAGTTTAGTTACCTATAAGTTAATATTCTTATAATGTTAAATCATAAAATACACAAGGAAATTTATATGCCAGCATTAGTAATTCTTCATAGCATTTCTAATCTCTTTGTTCCTTAAAATGTAGATGGATGGGTTGAGAAGAGGTGTAATGAGAGCATAAAATACAGCAAAAAACTTTTCCACCCAGTGTATGATGACTGGCCACTGATAGATGAAAATACAGTGCCCCCATAAATAATATGACCACAGTGATATGAGCAGTGCAAGTAGAGAGAGCTTAGGGTGCCCCATCATTGGAGTAAAGGCATACAGTAATAAGAATAAGAGAATAGGAGATCAGCAACAGAATGAAACATATGGTTGCTAGTACCCAACTTTCAGCATTAATCAATATTTCTAGAACATAGATGTCCATGCAGGTCCATGATGACCAAAGAAATATCATAGAAAAAACTGTCCAATTCCCAGGATATACAGAAAAACAGATTTACAATTATAACCAATTGGCTTATTGAATGCACAAAGCCAATGATCCATGATGTCATCACTAATCCAATGCACATATGTCTGTTCACAATGCTGGAGTAATGGAGTGGCTTACAGGTGGCTCCATAATGGTCATAAACCATTGGCACAGCAGTACCATCTTGCTCTCTCCAAAGAAGTGTCCAAAGAAAATCTGATACATGCACCCTCCAAAGGAGATAGTCTTTTTTTCCTTGAGGAAGTCTGTGATCATCTTAGGTGTAGGGACTTAGGAATGACAAAAGTCAATGAACAAGAGACTGGTCAACAGGAAATACATAGGGAAATGGAGATGAAGGTCAATGACTATTATAACTACAATGAATATGTTGCCCAAAATGGTGATTAAATATAGTGAGGAAAGTATCACTAAGAAGAAGAACTGGAGCTCCCAAGAGTCACAAAACCCAAGAATTATGAATTTAGATACCATATACTGGTTTGGTTCTTCCATTTAGTTTGGTTCCAAATTAATCTAAAGGAAAATAAACAGTAGTAGATTCTGTGAACGTCAGAGGATTTGTATTGAAAGGATTTCTTAAACTCTTCTGATGGAAGTGATTGATCTTGGATTTTTGGGTATACCACTCCCTGTAAGTGTCATTCATGGTGTGTTCTAGAATCCTTACTCTCGTTTATTTACACAGATTATTTCTTGTATATGGGTAGAAGAAGAAATGTATGCAAATGCTAATGGCCATTGACAAAACTGGGATACTGTTCTGAAATACAACTGAAGTATAATGATGTAAAATGTAGAACTATTTTAGTAAAATATAGATTTTACATGCTCAACGTATATTTTTGACATAATTGTTACAAGATGAAACACAATAAAAAACATACTTTGTAAGGTTGTGATAAAACTCTATATGAAACAATAAAGAAATCTTAAGAGAAAAGAAACAAAGTCAGGTACAGTCAAAAGTAAGCATTTCATGTGCAACTGAGCATATAAGCATAATAAAATATTCTTAATCTTCTTTTTTGAATTTCTCATATCACATTTGTATAATCTTATCATTCAATAAAGAGGTATGGGTGGTGATAGACACTCCAAATGAGGAGCTCTAATCAATTTGATACTGTATATGTGAAATAAATGTAAAAATTTAAAAAAATAATCTTTGGTAGATACATGATAGGAAAATAAAATCCTATATAAACTTAAAATAATAGATTAGCTCTTTAGTGAATCTTAGTAACTATATGATTAATGAATATATGAATAAATAATTTAGTAAAAATTACAAATAGTAATACTAGTTGCTAAAATTGCCAACTGTTTAACAATGACAATAGTTAATTGCATATGAATGTTGAAAAGTCTGTGAAAAGTACGATATTTAGTCCTCTAAGCTAAAGTCATTGGAGAGAAATGTTCTCTAATCATAAATTTCAAAGATTATGGGCTCTGTACAAAATTGTTCAAAAACCTAAAATATACCCAATTACATTGTATCAGGAAGTTTAGTGTTCAGAAAGCTCATTTAGGGTTTGGAGAGATGACTCAGTAATTAAAAGTATTGGCTGCTCTTCCAGAACAGAGTACCTGAGTTCAATTTCCAGAACCCACATGATAGCTTGTAATCATTTAGTCAAAAGTGATTTAGACAAAGAAAACACTATTTGACATTAAATTTTTGCTGAAAAGAAAATAGCTTCTTACAAACTGAAATCTGGAAGTCAATATAGAGTTAAATGCAAAGGAGACTGGGGTGAAAAGCAGGGTCTTAACAGCTATCATGTGACTTCCAAGTTAGAAGACCCTCAGTATCTGTAACTGGAACAACCTATCTACTCTCTTCCAGAGTACAATGGTTTTGTCATTTCTAGAACGTTTATAATTTTTCTAATGACTTTCATTTTCCTTAGACTTAAAAATTATAACTTTTAAAAGAGATGTGTAAAGTTTGCTGTCTCTGGAGTAGATCTAAACAGAGAACTCTCAATAGAGGAATCTAAAATGGCTGAAAGACACTTAAAGGAAATGCTCAATACCCTTAGTCACCAAAGAAAGGCAAATTTGAGATTCCATCTTATGAACATGGATACTTAAAGGAAATCCCACATTACTTAGAATTCAGTATAATAAAGGCTTATTTATTTAGGGGTAGACTCACAAATCACAATCTTCTGCTCAAATGGGAAATAGCAACCAAATCCATCAGCTATAAGAGAAGCTGGATGCCTGCTTTACATCAGCATTTATAGTATAATAGGCCACACACAAGTGAGCAGGTAACTTAAAGGCTGCTGGCTGTAGGAATGCCTGTAGCACCTATCCCTTTGTTTAAATAAGAAAGTTCTAAGCCTAGTACAAAATTATATACAGTAAGAACAAATATCAGCTATTAAAATTAGAATTTCAACCAGTATAAACAATATCAAGCAATAAATGTGATAAATGTTTCAATAATTATCCTATCCTAAGGAGCTTAAGTCTTATATTATAAATAACTTGGCAAAGTCATGAGAGGAACGTTGTAACATGAGGGGGCTGGCTTGTTGGGGTTTCCGTCCTGCCCGGTACCCCACAACTGGCAAATCCCAAAGAGAAATCACACACAAGATTCCATAAGATTATAAACTGATTGGCCCATTAGGTCAGGCTTCTTGTTAACTCTTATAACTTATGTTACCCCATTATCTTTATCTACATTAGCCACATGGCTCCGTACCTTTCCTAGCTGGGCAAGTTACATGCTGCCTCTTCGGTGGTCTGCGCAGGAGTGGCAGAGGGAGCTCTACTTCCAGAATACTCCCAGTCTCTTTGCTCCACCCCTACTTCCTGTCTGGCTTTCCCGCCTATACTGCCTGCCTGGCCAATCAGCATTTTATTAAAATGATTGACAGAATACAGACAATTCTCTCGTATCATTTCCCTCTTTTTTTTTTTTAAACAAAGGAAAATACCCATAGTCCATTTGTTGGGAATGTGGGCGTAGTATTTCAGGCTACTTCCTGCTGGTTGGGGGCGCTGATAATATTATGGGGACCTAAAGAAAACTTAGAGTTATAATCAAGTCATGACTGGAGTATCCTCTGAGTCTTGATCATCTCAGGCAGCAGTCTTGAACCAGTTCTGGATGAAGAACTCAGACATTTGGGCCATCTGTTCCTGTCGGAGATTTCTCAGGTGGTCTCCCTTGATCAAAGCTGATTTTTCTTAACTCAGAATGAATCCATAGCCTCTCATTTTCTGTGGAAACAAAAGCAAAATCTCTTCTCCAAAGTAGCATACCTTTTGACTTCAGTTTTGAAGCCAAGGTATTTTCAAAATGCCTATCTTGGGTTAGTTCAGCAGTATTTATAAACAAAAGTCTTTTAGCAGCTGTTGCTCCTTCCTCAGCATTCAAACAATTCAAAGAGAGAATAATAGCATACAGTATCAAGATTCTCTGTTTATTTTCCATCTTTATGCAGCTTTATTTCAACCTCTATTTCTTTTATTTTTACTTTTACTTTTTGAGACAGGTTCTCTGTATATCTTTGTCCTGGAATAACTCTGTAGACCAGGCTGTCCTTGAACTCACAGAGATCCTCCTGTCTCTGCCTCCCCAGTGTTGGGATTAAAGGTGTGTACCACCACACCTTGAGGTCACAGAGGTCAATCTACCTCTGCCCCTTGAAGTCACAGAGGTCAATATGCCTCTGCCTCCCAGGCATTGGGATTAAAGGTGTGTACCACCACACCCTATTTCTCCCTTTCTTTCTTTTTTATTTTTAATGACTTTAACCTTTAGCCTGCATATATTTTTAACACAGTGTAAACCAGTTAGAGGTTTTCTTTCTCTTTGAATCTCTCTTTACTGTATATCTCTCTTTTTCTGACTACATAAGCCTTTAATTTACTAAGCAATATGGAGAGCCGTGGCTTTGATGGCTAGATCCAGCTCATTTTTTAACTTTTCAGCCTCATGGCTAAGATACCAGCCAGAGCTGTGTTCACTGCCACAACTCTATGGCATTTCAAGGTCCTTGCTAGCAAGCAAGCTGCAGCATTCTGCTCACAGACCACACTCAGTCGGACTGCCTGCCTGAAAGAGTCAGAGTTTGCCCTGGCAGGACAGTCCAGAAAGCCGGCATTTTAAAACAGCGCAGCTTTTTTTCCTGCTATGACTGAAAACCGAAAAGCATGCATTCAGATTTTTGTAAGCACAGTTTAAGTGTTTAGTGGCAGGACCTCTTAAAAGAGCTGCAAAGTTTTGCAGTTAAAGCTGAATCAGGAAGCCTCTCTTAGATGAGAGTGCTTGCTTGCCTCTAACAAGCAGAGCAGACCCGAGAAATTGCTCCTACCAAGAAAACATGCTTTACTCTATTCTTTCTCAAACTTTCTCAGGCTTTCTGTGGATTCAGTTATCCACGTTGGGCGCCATCTGTAACATGAGGGGCTGGCTTGTTGGGGTATCTATTCCTGCCCGGTACCCCACAGCTGGCAAGTCCCAAGGAAAAATCACACACAAGACTCCATAAGATTATAAACTGATTGGCCCATTAGGTCAGGCTTCTTGTTAACTCTTATAACTTATGTTACCCCATTATCTTTATCTACATTAGCCACATGGCTCCATACCTTTCTCAGCTGGGCAAGTTACATGCTGCCTCTTCGGTGGTCTGCGCAGGAGTGGCAGAGGGAGCTCTGCTTCCAGAATACTCCCAGTCTCTTTGCTCCACCCCTACTTCCTGTCTGGCTTTCCCGCCTCTACTGCCTGCCTGGCCAATCAGCGTTTTATTAAAATGATTGACAGAATACAGACAATTCTCCTGTATCAGAACGTAACTACAACTATTTAGTTTTCAACACCATCAAAGACCTGAAAAGGGAAATAATATTACTTGAGTAAGCAGGACGTGCAATGAAGCAACTTCCAAAATGTGCAAAAAATAACAGAGACAACTGGCTACCTGGTCAGTCACTGGAAATCTCATTTCCAATGTTGGAGCAAACAGACTTGACTAAGGCCCAGAGTAATTGACAGACTATTTTCAGAGGCAGAAATTTTTTCAAAACCATATTACCTTGTCTTGGCAAGATTTGACAGTCCTTTTTTCTTGTATCCTGCTTGTCCTGTCTGGACATCATGCATTTTGTTAGTAGTCGATGCATGGGCAGTTTCTTGCCCAAAGGCTAGTTTTGCCAAGAAGAAAAAAAAAAGCCCAAGTGGAGTGTCTTCGGTGCTCAACATTCTCTCAGTAATAGTTCAGTGCAGTCAGGAGCATTCGTGTCTCACATAAATAGAACCCTAAATTATTTAAAAGGCATATCCCACAACATTTTGAAGTGGTTGAAGATTACCTATATATGCATAATACAATTTCTATGTATCTAAAGAACCTGATTAGTCTTACTACAATTATGACAAACTTGGATGGCTATTGACCTATAATTCTTTATACCTATTTTCTTAATTATACATTACATTTTTAAATAAGCTGTATAAACACAATACTTTAATCAAGATCAGAAATACATATACATATAACAAAATTGACCTTCAATTTAAATCAATAAACCAAGATCTATACCTATGCAAATTTCTATATCATATCCCCCTTTAAATGTAAATAAACATTGATAAACACTATTTGAGAATATGGGCATAGTTCTCTCCAAACTGCTTCCTTCTTTTTGTTGGGCAAAGTAATTCTGGGGGGTGTTCACGGCAACTGTTCAGGAGGTCTTGGTCCATCAAACCATATTAGGCTGGAAGGATGCCACAGGTTCTCATCCTCTGTGGAAACAAAAGAAAGAATCTCTTTTCCAAAGCAACAAATCCTTAACCCAAATTTTAAAATCAAGATACCTTTAACATATATAGTTTGGTTTAGCTTAGCTGCCCATACAATGAAATATCTCTCTGTACTTAGCTCATTTGCAGTTAGAAACTTCAAAGAATACGTAATAATATACATAATTCAGACTCTCTGTGTATTTTCCATTTTTATGCTATTTATTTTCTTTATTTCTTCAATTTATGACTACCTTACTCTGTCTCTTTAAAGACTTTGTTTTTTTAATAAAACAATTTACTTCTTTTTATTACTCTCTATACTCTTTTTCTTCTTTCTCCCAAGCCTACATACACTACATGCATTTTTAAAACACACCGTGTATTGTTTATATGTCTTTTAAGTCTGAAACTGCCCTATTGTGTGCATTTGTAATCCTTTTCTGACCAGGACCGGTTCTTATTTATTTATTTGTTTGTTTGTTTGTTTTGTTTTGTTTTGTTTTTGTTTTTCAAGGCAGGGTTTCTCTGTAGCTTTGTAACTTGTCCTGGACCAGCTCTTAAAATGCTAAAGCAGCTTGGCTAGTACTAAGGCTTCTTTGCCTTTTGACTTAGCCCAGTCCAACATGACAGAGCAGAGGGCTGTTTAGTGTGAGCCACGCTTCAGCCCCATTTTCAGGCACACATCAGGTCTCTGTTGCTGTTAAGCAAGTTGTAGCCCTCTGCTCACAAACCACATTTAAATGCTTCATAGCCAGACCTCGAAATAATCAGAGTCATTTGTGTTGTCAAACCAGAAAACCATCATTGACACTTTTTTTTCTTTTTTTTTTTTAATGCTACCATTGAATCATGAAGACATCTCTTAAATGGGCCATGGTCAACAAACAGAGCCCATGCAAAAATAAATGAGGCTAAATTTTGTTTTTTAGTGTCTAGAAGTCCTTCCCAAGCATTCTCAGGTTTTATGTGAATTTAGCTAGTCCATGCAACAGAGCACTCTAAAATAGCAGAAAGACACTTAAGGAAATGCTCAACATCCTTAGTCATTAGAGAAATGCAAATCCAAATAACTCTGAGATTCCATCTTATACCTGTAAGAATGGCAAAAAAAAAAAACAACAAAACACTGATGTCAACTTATGCTGGAGAGGTTGTGGGGTAAAGGGAACATGTCTGCATTGTTCATGGGAATGCAAGCTGGTATAGCTACTTTGGATATCAGTATGGCAATTTCTCAGATAATTAGGAAACAACCTTCCTCAAGACCCAGAAATACCACTTTTGGGTATATCTCCACAACCTCTCCAGAATAGGCTATCATTGGTGTTTTTGATTTTATCCATACTGACAGGTGTAAGATGATATCTCAAAATTTTTTTGATATGCATTTCCCAGATCGCTAAGGAGTTTGAGAATGACCTTAAGTGTCCTTTGGCCATTTGAACTTCTTCTGTTGAGAATTCTCTGTTCATTTCAGTACCCGATTTTTAAGTAGGTTAATTAGAGTTTTAATGTCTAGTTTCTTGCGTTCTTTATATATTTTGGAGATCAGACCTTTGTCTGATGCGGGGTTGGTGAAGATCTTCTCCCAATCAATAGGTTGCCTTTTTGTCTTAAGGACAGTGCCCTTTGCATTGCAGAAGCTTCTCAGTTTCAGGAGGTACCATTTATTCATTGTTGCTCTTATTGTCTGTGGTACTGGGATTCTACATGGGGGGTTCGGGTCGGTTGGGGGGAAGGAGAAATGGGGAGAGAGAAGAGAGAAGGGGGATTGGGGAGAGCTTGGGGGAATGGAATAATTGAGATGGAGGAAGGGTGGATATGGGAGCAAGGAAGAAGATATCTTAACTAAGGGAGCCATTTTAGGGTTGTCTAGAGTCTTGGCTCTAGTGGGGTTCCCAGGAGTCCAAGGGGATTTCCCCAACTAGGTCCGTGGGCAACAGAGGAAAGGGTGCCTGAACTGGCCTTCTCCCATAGACACACTGATGAATATCTTGCATATCACCATAGAACCTTCATCTGTCAAGGGATCGAGATAGAGACAGAGACCCACATTGGAGCACTTGACTGAGCTCCCAAAGCCCTGATGAAGAGCAGAAGGAGAGAGAATATAAGAAAGGAAGGCAGGACGGCGAGTGGTGCGTCCACCCATGGAGACTGTGGAACTGAGCTAGTAGGAGCTCACCAAGGCTAGCTGGACTGGATCTGAACGAGCATGTGATCAAACCGGATTCTCTGAATGTGGCTGACAATGAGGGTGGACTGAGAAGCCAATGATAATGACACTGGGTTTTGATTCTACTGCATGGACTGGTATTTTGGGAGCCTAGTCTGTTTGGATGCACACCTTCTTAAGATGGAGGGGGGACTTGGACTTCCCACAGGGCAGGGCACCCTGACTTCTCTTAGGACTGGAGAGCGAGGGGGCGGTGTAGGGAGGAGTAGGAGGCAAATGGGAGGATGAGAGGAGGTGGAAATTTTAAATAAATTAATTAATTAAAAAAATAAAGAAAAGAAAAGAAAAACAAACAAAGAAACAAAAACTTGTTATCAAGGAAAAAAATTAACTGCCTTGGCCTGTTAATAGGGTGGAGAAAACTAAACCGAATGCTGGGAGACAGGAAGCAGAGTCAAAGAGAAGCCATGGAGCCATCACTGGAGACAGATGTGTTGGTAGGCCATGACCTCGTGGTGATGCACAGATTAATGGAGAAGGAATTAATTAAGATATGAGTTAGCCAATAATAAGCTAGAGTTAAGGGGTCAAGAAGTGATTTAAAGAATATAGTTTCTGTGTGATTATTTTGCGTCTGAGCTACTGGGCAGCCAGGAAACAAGTGTTTTTTGTTTTTTGTTTTCTTTTTACTACAGTGTATAGATAACAATTTATCAGAGAGACATAATACTTAACCAATTATTTTTGCATGATAAATCACTGTTCAGAGTCATAACAGGACTCCAAATGTGTACCAAAGTAAAGCAAAACAACCATTTTCTGCTGTTATCAAATGTTTGTGAAAATGTTTAAGGTTTATATTTAGTGCAGAGTTGCCTCATGGGAACAAAATTTTTTTATCTATATCATATTCCTTTGAGACCTCACAGTTTCAGAATTGGGAATATCAGCAGGCAATGCATCTATCTGTTGTTAAAGTCAAGGAAAGTAGAGTGTTTATAGAGAGCAAAGTTTAAGATGACAATTTTTTAAAGCCTGACTTTAAAACCTTTCTTTCTTTAACATTTCTAAAGAGCAAATATATTAAAAGACTGAAGTGTTATTTCTCTAAAGATGCTACATGGCTTTTGTCGAAAGGAGCAGATGACTATCTTAGCAGACTGATATGTTTAACTGGTCATCAGTGTTTTCAGTCATGCTTGTATGAAAAAAGTCAGAGAGGAATAGACAAACTATTCCTGCTTCAGATGTTTCTGTGTTATTAAAAACAAGCTCTGTGTAAAACATATTCAATTTTAAAAATTTCTGCAGGCAGGTTTTTTAGATCATCAGTAAAGCTTTTATTTGAGGGCATGCCATATACAGAACAAGTAAATTATTAATAATATTAATATTATTTAGGATGATATTAATAATTTAATATCCTTGACTTTAACAAGAGATAGATGCATTGCCTGCAGATATTCTCAATTATAAAACTGCGAGGTCTGAAAGGAATATGATATAAATAGAGGAAAATTTCCTTCCCATGAGGCTACTCTGCACTAAATATAAGCCTTAAACATTTCAATGAACCCTTGGCACAGCAGAAAATGGTATAAGTAATGTCATGTACACATATCAAGGAATTTGTAAGCATTAAATCCCAACAATATGGTCATCCAAAGAAGACATACATAATGACCAGTGTGGACTAGAAATCTCTCACAACCCCCTTCCCTCATTGTGTATGTGTGACCATTTCCTACTTTCACTGTAGATAAGTTTCTGGCCATTCTGGACTTCATGATTACACCCATCCTGATCCATGCCATGTACACACTGAGGAACAAAGACATGAAGGTGGCAATGAGGAGAATGATTACTCAATTGCTCAACATGAGCAAAATATCTTGATCTACAGAAGCACAAAATGCATCTTCTAGTTGCTCTCCTATAAGCATGGCTGAAGACTGCTTGGTTGAGACTATTTATTTTCCTTTATCCAACAGTTTAAAAATGTTGAAAAATTTATTTCAAGTTGACTGACACTAATACATCTTAAGAGGAATTTATAATTTGTTTTGTGCTGATTATACTCTTACTAGCCATAGAAAATCTAAAAAGAAAATAATAAATTTATATCCACAGTACTTATTTGCAAAGCTATTTTTATAAATTTATAGCTTCCTATCTTTCTTGAGAAAAAAGAATCTTGTATCTTAGTGCATTTATATTTGGCAATCAAAGCATGTTCATTTTATATGCTGGCTGAGGAATAGTTACTATTTTTTCTTACATCATACTATGAATTTGAAAGAAAGGCAATAAACTGAATAAATTTTGAAAATATCTTAATATCTAAGAAATTGAGTTTTTGCTGGACTTCACTGCCAATGATAATAATACACCTTTTAGTCACTAAATGTAAGACCTCTAGTCCGCTGTGTACTCAAACTGATTAACCTGGTTTTAAGAGAAGATTGAAAGAATCATTCTTACTTGTCTTGGACTTCCCTTATAAATAACTTTTACAACCTAACCAGAAATCTCAAATTGTTTGCTTTTCCAAGCCTCTGGAACAGATACATGTATCATTTGGTGATAACAACAAATACAGAAGTAGAAATTAACTTCCTGAAATCAATCAAAAATCTAAATGCAACCACTTACAGTTATTGTTTGGTAAACAGTGATTTTTTTTTCTAGGTGTTGTGGGAGTAACTTCCGCTGCCTCAACCAATAATCACTGAAGCAGGAGCCCACAGTGCAGCGGGGAGCGACTTCCGCTCCGTCAGCCAATAGCTGCTGAAATACCAGCCCACTGGGGCGTAGTATATTTCTCTCTTAAAAAGAGAAGCAGTTCCGGATAAGGCCCTCTTGGTTCCGGCTCTTGGTTCCGGTGCTCGGTCTCAGCTGCTGCTCCCGGCTCCTGCTCCAGCGACTAGGCTCCCTTCCTGACGGTTTATGGTGTATGTAAGTTTTACCCCCCGCCAAATAAATAACCCCTTAAAACATAACTGGTGTGGGATTGATTCGTTAATAATTGGTGCCCAGCGTTTGGTTTAAGAACCGCCCCACCCCCCCACCCCCAGCTCGGCCTCCCAGGATACACAGGTCCGGACAGTCTCTGCCGGCTTACTTTGCCCTGTTCGGCACGGATTTTTAAATTTCTCCTTGCAACGTGAGTCAAAGAGCTCACAGCGCAAGCTCCCTTTGAAGTTCCAGCAAGCTGTTTGAAACCCATAACTGATTAGGAGTGCTGAAAGCAGCTTGACCCTTAATCCCGGCACAGGGACACGGGGCCCAAAGCACTAGGCCTCTTTAGCAACAGCGCAGTGGCTGTGTCACGACCCTCTGCATCCGGTTGAACAGAGCAGCAGGGCCTTGTTTATTGCCTTGTTTTTTGGCCACTAGAAGCTCTCTGACCTTTTGTGATCTGTGGATTTAACCTCTGGATTTGAGTGTATATATTCTAGAGTTTACTTTCTCAATCAACACCACTGCCACGTGGATTCAGGTGCACCCCACCTCCTACTGGCAGGCAACGGTCATTACAGGTAAGATTTTTCTTTTCGGTTGAAAATAAATACATACATACATACATACAAGTACAATTTCCTTTGATTGAATATGTCGGAAAATATTACTATCCAAAAGTTCAATGGTTTTTTCAGTTGCGCTAGGAGGATATTCTGAAGGATGTCTCAGATATTCCTCTTACTTTGTTATTCCTGGGATCTGTTGCTTTTCTGGTGTTTGGCTATTTTATAAGAAAGATACAGTCCTTACAGACTGAATCTACAATGCTGAGGGCAGAGATTAAAACCTTAAGAACAATTCAGACTGATACCAACCTCCTCAAAAAAGAGTTTGGAGATTTCAAGGAGGAAATTAGATCAGAGTTTGGAGTTTTCAAGCAGGAGACTAGATCAGAGTTTGGAGTTCTCAAGGAGGAGAATAGATCTTTGTTTGATATGACTCAGTCAACTGGCCAAAATATCAAGAAGGTACAGTCTGATATTGCTTCTTTAGAAGGGAGCGTCACTGCCCTGGAGGAGGGGACAACCACAATGACGCATAACCTCCAGTCCATGACTGTAAGTGCTGAAACATTAGCTGAGAGGATTATAACCATTGAATGTGAAAATCGGACTTTATCAAAAGGGTATGATAGATTAATTGACAGGATTTCCATACAAGAAGGCACAGTACATGCCATGAGGATTATGTCCAAGGAGGATATCGTGTCTCTGACGGACAAGCTCCATGCCTTAGAATCGTTAATGAAGGCTTTGGAGCATAATACTGGACAGGAGATTCAGGACTTACAGAAGGCAATGGTGAGCAGATTTAATAAGATTGAGGAAATCATAGACTCTGATGAACAGGAGCAAAAGGTAGAAAGGCAACCTTCACCTCAAAAAACTCTCAGTCTACATAGAGTTATATCTGCCTTTCCAGTAATAACATCAGAAAAGATAACTGGCTCCAAAAACCCTAAGGTCGTTAAAGAACATACATGGGAGCCTATACGTATGAATGATCTGAAAGAATTTAAACAAGCAATTGTGAATTATGGACTACATTCATCCTTTGTTAGGGAGATGTTAAAATCCTGGGCTCTGAGCAACAGGGCCACCCCTAAAGATTGGAACCAGCTCACATCAGCTGTCCTTGAGAACGGACCTTTATGGCATTTCAAATGCCTATTCAAACAAGAGGCCAGACTTTTACAACAACAAGAATCAGCGAAAGGAATTGAGGTTTCTCTAGATCAAATTCTAGGGGAAGGACCTTACTCTGATCCTCAGGAACAAGCTCTTTATGATGAAAACATTTTATCCATATGTGCTACAGCAGCTCTAAGGGCCTGGGACAGGGTTCAAGACTCAGGTCAGAGAGTAGAATCGTATGTCAGGGTCAAAGAGGGTCAGAGAGAACCCTTTAGTGACTTTTTGCAACGACTAACTAAGGCTGTACAAATAGGGATACCTGATCCAGAAGCAAGAAATATAGTAATTGAGTCTTTGGCTTATGAGAATGCCAATGTAGAATGCAAAAGGATCCTGGGGCCTTTAAAGCTCAGATCAGCGCCTTTGGACGAATGGGTTTTACATACAATGAATGTTGATACATTTGATTATGGCAATGAAACATGGGTACAAGAAGCAATTTCCAAAGGTAAAAGGAGACATCAGATTACAAAATGCTTTCATTGTGGCAAAATGGGACACATGAAAAGGGACTGCAGACAATGGAAGTCCAGGAATAATGCCTCTTCTAGGAATAACAGGAATAGGAGGACTCAGCCTTCAGGTTTATGTAGGAGATGTGGAAAGGGCAGGCATTGGACGAATGAGTGTAGGTCAACAAGAGATAAACAGGGCAACCCGTTGCCATCGGGAAACTCAATAGGGGGCCTCTCGAAGGCCCCCATGGCAAATGTGGTCCAGTCATTTCCGATCACTGCAGAGAACATGCCTCTTCAGGGAAATTAGAATGCCCCATGCCTGCTGTTAAAAGCAATAACGGCCTGAAGGATGAGTTAAATGTGGTGAATGAATCAAGAAATCTAAGAGGACAAAGTAAACGAATATTCTGGCAGACTTCTATAAATGAACAAAGGCCACAGCTAAGAGTGTGTGTAAATGGCAAACTTATTACTGGCTTACTGGACACAGGTGCGGATGTAAGTATCATTACACCAGAGTCTTGTCATCCGCATTGGCCTCTTCAGGAGGTAGATATTCAGTTCTTAGGAATTGGAACCCTATCTCGAGTAAGACAAAGCACGAGATGGGTCAATTGTATAGGTCCAGACGGACAAATAGGAAAACTAAGGCCATATGTAGCAAATATTGCAGTGAATTTATGGGGCCGTGACCTATTGCAGCAATGGAATACCCAAATTAACATTCCTGCTGCTTCCAGAGCCCATATTTCTGAGGACAATATTACAAGATATTACAGATGGCGGAAACCAGCCATTAGAGCTATACAAGAACACAACACAATTGATGGCTCTTCAGAGGTACCAACAGCCATGCCTCTACAATGGTTGACTGAGAAACCAATATGGACTAAACAGTGGCCTTTAGCTGAGGAAAAGTTACAGGCTTTAGAACAGCTGGTACAAGAGCAATTAGATGCTGGACATATAGAAGAATCTACCAGCCCTTGGAACTCTCCTGTGTTTGTTGTTAAGAAAAAATCTGGTAAATGGAGAATGGTGACAGATCTTAGAGCTATCAACAAGGTTATTCAACCTATGGGCCCTCTGCAATCTGGAATTCCTCTGCCCTCCCTGTTACCAAAGGGATGGCCTCTTATAGTTATTGATCTGAAAGATTGTTTCTTCACTATACCATTACAAGAAAAAGATAGAGAAAAGTTTGCCTTCACAGTGCCTACCTATAATAACTCTCAGCCTGCAAGGAGGTACCAGTGGACCGTCCTCCCACAGGGAATGTTGAACTCTCCCACCCTGTGCCAATATTTTGTAAGCCAACCATTGACAATTATACGCAAACAATTTCCTAAGTCCATAATATACCACTATATGGATGATATCCTGATATCTGATCAAAACAAAGATACCTTAGAAAGGCTGTTTGAAGAAGTAAAACTAGTATTACCTAAATGGGGATTGCAAATTGCTCCTGAAAAAATTCAGAGAGGAGATTCTGTTAATTATTTAGGTTATAAAATAGGCTTACAAAGAATTAAGACTCAAAAGGCACAAATCAGGAGAGACCGGTTACGAACGCTTAACGACTTTCAAAGATTATTAGGAGACATTTCCAGTCTACGACCAGCTGTTGGGATAACACCTGATCTAATAATTCATTTAAACAAAACCTTAGATGGTGACAAAGATTTGAATAGTCCCAGAGAGTTAACAGCTGAAGCAGAAAAGGAACTGATGATGGTTGAGGAAAAATTACAGGAGGCACATGTAGATAGGGTGGATCCAAATTTTAGTTGCATTCTAGTTATATTGCCTTCCAGAATTTCTCCTACAGGAATTTTAATGCAGAGGGAAGATACTATTTTAGAATGGATTTTTTTACCACACAAACCAAGTAAAAAATTAAAAACTTATGTGGAAAAAGTCTCTGAATTGATTATAAAAGGAAAATTGAGACTTCGTCAATTAGCAGGTATAGACCCATCAGAAATTATAGTGCCTTTCACTGCTGATGAGATAAAAAAGTTGTGGGAAGACAATGAACCATGGCAAAGAGCTTGTGCTAATTTTTTGGGAGAAATCAATAACAATTACCCAAAAAGCAAGAGACTTAACTTTATAAAGAGAACTTCTTGGATCCTCCCTCGAATTGTCCGTGATGCTCCAATAACCGGAGCCCATACATTTTATACCGATGCTAATAAATCAGGGAAAGCAGGTTACAAATCAGAAGAATTGAGTAAAGTGGAACAAAGTCCTTATGATTCTGTCCAGAAAGCAGAATTATATGCCATCCTTATGGTGCTTAGGGATTTTAAAGAACCTCTTAATATAATTACTGACTCACAATATGCAGAAAGAGTTATTTTGCATATTGAAACTGCTGAATTTATACCTGATGATACAGAACTGACCTCATTGTTTATCCAGGTACAAGACATGATCAGAAACAGGCTCTGCCCTATGTATATAACGCATATCCGATCCCATACAGGTCTGCCAGGTCCTCTAGCACAAGGTAATGCAGATATTGATCAATTATTGATTGGTAGTGTGCTGGAGGCATCTGAATTTCATAAAAAACATCATGTCAATAGCAAAGGCTTGAAAAAAGAGTTTTCTATTACATGGCAACAAGCTAAGGAGATTGTAAAGAAATGCCCTACTTGCTCTTTTTATAACCAAACACCATTGCCTGCAGGGACTAATCCAAAGGGTATTAAAAGGAATGAAATTTGGCAGATGGATGTGTTTCACTTTCCAGAATTTGGCAAGTTAAAATATGTACATCACACCATTGACACTTATTCAGGCTTTCAGTGGGCAACCGCTTTAAGCTCAGAAAAAGCTGACTCAGTAATCACACATTTATTAGAAGTTATGGCCATTATGGGTATACCTGCACAAATAAAAACAGATAATGGTCCAGCTTATGTATCTAGGAAAATGAAACGATTTTTTGCTTATTATAATATTAAGCATGTTACAGGTATACCATACAATCCTACAGGTCAAGCCGTTATAGAAAGATCAAATCGTACTATAAAGGATATGCTAAACAAACAGAAAGGGACGAAAGATACCCCCAGAAATAGATTGCATAATGCTTTATTAACCTTGAATTTTCTTAATGCTAATGAGAAAGGAACAACAGCAGCAGAGAGGCATTGGATAATGGAAAAAACTTCTGAACTAAACCAACCTGTTTATTTCAAAGACGTGCTGACCCCTCAATGGAGGCCAGGAGATGTGCTGCGTTGGGGAAGGGGTTTTGCTCTTGTTTCCACAGGAGAAGAAAAATTGTGGATACCATCAAAATTAATAAAGGTTCGATTTGAAGAGGAGAAACCTCTTGGAAAGGAGAAATGACAGCTCATCCACAATGATGATATTCATAGTTGGTAAGAAAAACATATAGAATGGGGGCAGGGTTCTGTTCTTATCTCCACAGGAAAACACTGATTTTTGAAAAGTTCAAGGGACCCTGGATATCTGAATACTGACAGATGGAAAATAATGGCACAATAAGGACTATCAAGAAAACTGAATAGGTTCTGTAAGTAAAATATACTAAATCATATTTCTAAATTTATAGAGCTGGTTTTAGAGTTGGACTCTGGCTCAGTCCCTCTCTAATTCCAAGCCTGTTGTTAAAAGAAAAACCCAGAATTTCTGGAGTTTCTGTCTCATGTCAAGAGCCATGATATGGGACAGAAAGAAATATGAGTTTAGAAAACATTTTTACTTTTCTTCATATCTATCATACCTTTCAGTGAATATATCTATCATGTCTTTCATTGAATATATGTATGTCTGTATATGTCTATATGATTAATATACGATTATATATTATTATAATCATATAATATATGATATTAATATATGATTAATATATATGATTAATGTTTAATTTTTCCACAATGAACAATAAGTTTTTCCTGCAGTGACATTTGAAGTTTCCAGGAAGAAGATGGGGCCCCATAACAACAACTCCACCTGGTTGATATGACATCATGATACTGATAGCGCTACTACAAGACCTGTTTTGAGTACCAGCTGCACAAGACGATGCCAACGTGGTTAGCTGAAATGATGCACATCTTGTACAACATTCTGGCCAGACCTCCACAAAATACTCAGAGACTATTTGCAATTTTAAAAGACATTGATCTTGAAATTTAACCATCATTTTACTTTCACAGGATCCCCCAGAAAGAACGTCGCCCCCATGACAACTGGAAGTAATTCTAGAGAACGACGTCCCCTCTCCCAATAAAGTTTATCCTTGGGTTTAGGGACATCATTTAGGGGTTGGTTATAATTAGTATAGAGTTGAGGGTTGGGGGAGGAATTTTATAAGCGCAGGAATCAAAAAAAAAAGAGGGATAATTGGATTATGGGATAATAGCTTTGTACTTGTGAGTTATTGTTTTTGACAAATATATTGGTATTGATTCTTATATATTGATACAAAGTTAAATTATGTTGACTATTTTATGCATACATGCTTCTACCTCTGTTTAAAACATTTTTATGTATTGACATATATATATTGTATTGATATATGTATATTTTACCATATTGCATTGTACACTTCTACCTCTGATTAAGATACTTATATATTGTTTATGTATTGATATATATATTTACCATATTGCAATGTATACTTGCACATTGTTTATATTTGGAGGTCATATTGTCCCCATTTATTGCACAGTTGTTTACTATTTCAGTCTTTAAGTTAGATAGATATTGAGAATAATATAGATCAATAGTCATCTAAGTTTGTCATTTATAATTAGACTAATCAGGTTCTTTAGATACATAGAGATTATATTCAGTATAGATAGATAATCTTCAACCTCTTCAAAGAGCTGTAGAAAATGGCCTTTAATCTAACTCAGAGTTCTGTGGTAGGGAGACACAATCCTTCCTGGCAACACTGATCTATTCCCGAGAGAATGTTGAGCACCAAAGACACTCCACCTGGAGCCTTTCTTCTTGGTAGAACTGGCCTTTGGGTAAAGAAATGCCCATACCTCAACTACTGACAGAGTTGCAGAGTATCCGTAAATGGATAAAACAGGACTGTCATATCCTGCCAAGACAGGATAAGATAGTTTTGAAAAGTTCCTTGCCTTTGAAAATGGTATGTCAGTTACGTTAGGCCTTAGCCAAAGTTGGTTGCTTCAACGCTGCAAACGTGATTTTGGGTGATTGCCCAGGTAGCCAGTTGTCTCTGTGATTTGTTACATGTTCTGGAAGTTTGATTGCACTTCCTAATTACTTAGGTAACATTATTTCCCTTCTCAGATCTTTGATGGGATTGAAGATTATATAAACGTAGTTACTTTCCTTTTATGACGTGGCCAAGTTATTTCTTATACAAGACTTAAGCTAGTTAGAATAGGATATTTGTATTTATTGTATATAATTGTGTAGGTTTGTACTTACTGTATATAATTTCGTAGTAGGCTTAGAACTCTCTTACTTAAACAAAAGGGGGAGGTGTTGTGGGAGTAACTTCCGCTGCCTCAACCAATAATCACTGAAGCAGGAGCCCACAGTGCAGCGGGGAGCGACTTCCGCTCCGTCAGCCAATAGCTGCTGAAATACCAGCCCACTGGGGCGTAGTATATTTCTCTCTTAAAAAGAGAAGCAGTTCCGGATAAGGCCCTCTTGGTTCCGGCTCTTGGTTCCGGTGCTCGGTCTCAGCTGCTGCTCCCGGCTCCTGCTCCAGCGACTAGGCTCCCTTCCTGACGGTTTATGGTGTATGTAAGTTTTACCCCCCGCCAAATAAATAACCCCTTAAAACATAACTGGTGTGGGATTGATTCGTTAATATCTAGGTGAGTTGGAAGCAGTTGGAGTCAGTAACTTAGTCCCTTGCGACATTCTGTTAAAAAGTACTGTAAATTACGCCATTGTATGCCGTGTGATAGATTTTATGCCATTCATGAACTTACAGTGAAACAATTTGTTAGATATGATGATGACATCACACACAGATAGGTATCGTCTGCATACATGACCGAATAAAAATACAGATAAACATAGGAGTAGACACACAGGCACAGTTGTTGTACCCAGAGTCAGGACTCTGAAAGACCACCAAGGGACCAAATCTGATGCAAAAAGCAAAACGTTTATTATTATTATTATCATTATATTATTATTATTATTATTATTATTATTATTATTATTATTACTATACCAGCATGCTGGGGCCTGATCATCCTTCACAAAGGCAAGATGGGAATGACCCTGAGAGCTTGGTAGGGTTTTTTTTTAAGTCTTACTGAGGGGAATGTTGAAAGAAGTTAGGTAATTTTAGATATTACTGACTTAAACAAGTTGAAATCATATTAGTGACTCTTGATTGACTAGAGCTAGTCAGGGGTTAGTCAGAGCTACATTTTTCCATTTTGAGACAGGCCTGGCCAAGTTTCAGGCCCTGTTTTTGAACTGTTGTAAAGGGTAGTTCAGGTCTGTCCTGTTCTAGTACTGCATGTACCAGGTCTCCTCCTTGCAGTTAGGGATGTTATAGATAGATTTTTCTTTATGCATAGCTTTTCATCAGAAACTTATTCAGTCTCGGGAAACTGAAATTGAGGCCTGATCTCTGTCAGAAAACTGGACAGCCTGATATGGCGTCTGCTCGGTCCTTTCAACAGGGACAGATAGCTACAAGAAAGCCTTTACACGGGCACAGAGGCAGGCTCAGATGACAGACAGAAGACATAAGACTCAGAGAACAGGCAGTAGAGAAATCAGCTCTGGGCTCACTTTTGGTCAAATGACTCCAAGGGAAATGCTTTTATAACTTTCCTCAATACAAGATAGATGCATTTTTGATAACTCAAATCGAATCACTTATACTTTACAATCTGTACACTAAAGATACCACTGGCCTCTAATAATGCCCCTATGAGGCCCCTTCCACCATCCTTGATGTGAATGCTCTCAGTTCTGTGCAGGTCTTCTGGAGATAACCACAGCTGCAGTGAGTTAAGGAGTGCAACACCTGTGCCGTGTTCAGAAGATGTCGGTCTGTTTGCTGCACATCTCCCAGTCTTCTCTCTTCACTTTTTGTGTCCTCTCTTCTGCATTGCTCCCTTATCTTTGAAGAGAGACATATGGGTGTTACATATAGGACTGAGCATTCTAATGCCACTTATTCTTAGCACTTTAGCCAACTGTATGTTTCTCTGTAATGTTCGCTGACCCGTACATACCTCCGCAGCAAACTACAATGAGAAGCTTCTCTGATAAAGGCAGACTGCCACATTAATCTTATACGACAAATCAGAGCTTGAGTGCCTTCACTTTACCATGACATCTGCCTATAATTTTTTTAAATTAAAAACTCCCTTCAAAGATTTAACTTTGGTTTAATGTTTTCTAGCTGTTTGTCATTTACTTTAATCAGATTTTTTTTTAATTGGCTTATCTGGGGTCTAGAGAGATGGTTGAATGATAAAGAAAACTTGATGATCTTACAAACAACTGGGGTTCAATTCCCAGCATCAAGTGGTTCAAAGCTGTATGAAGCTCCAGCTCAAGGTAATCACTGCTTCTTTTGGTCAATGTGAGTGCTGGATTGCATGTGAACAAAGGCATATTCACATACACTTAAATAAATAATTGTGTTTTGAATATGGCAAGCAATTATATTCATTGTTGCAATATTGGTATAGGAGTTAAGCACATTTTGTCTCTATCTAAAGTCTGCTCCCTGGGAATAAACACCTTATAAAGTGTAAATGACAAGGCAGTATCACTTTTTCTCAACTACAACTTAAACTCTCATATTGTTATTTCTCAGACTATGTTATCTTGAATACTGTGTTGACCTTTCTATGTTAACTTCTGCATGGGAGCAGTTTTTGGTAGAGACATAACAGGTTATGTAATATTACCTCATTACAGAAAATATTGGGAAATGATGGATGAATATAATTAGAGGGAATTTTTAATAATTGCTAAAATACATACATGAAATTATCTTTATCCTATTTAAATTATGATACATATGCAATTTTATTAATATGATAAATTACGCTTCCATTATGTTTTCTTCTCTTAAAGTTATGCACAGAATATACACAATCAAATTTTCAGAATGTCAAAAAATAAAATTCTGAGAAAAATGAGACTACCTGAATCATAAAAAACAGAAGTTCAGAGAGCTGCTTAAGTTATACATATAGTGGAAGCATGTCAGTGCTACCCTGGCTGTCATTACCCATCTATATTTAGCTGGTGATAGTCACTTAGTACTGGAATTCACATTTTAGTTCAATTTGCAACATTATACAAAGAGAAATTAATGTTGTTCTCTCTTCACAGATACATTTTTAACCATCACTATTATTTTGTTTATAAATCACATTTTTATTGCATTTTCCTTGCCTAAGTCAAATCTAAGTTTGATGAAACCTGAAAGTCACTTGAGGGCTAAATTCAGAGTGGATATGAGATTTCCCCCAGGAAAATGCTAAAGAAAGTGTTTTCAAGATTGGGTTCTACTTAAACCACAGACCTGCAAAGATTTTTCACAAAGAGGCTTTACAATAGTTTATTCTACACTGATGAAAATTCTTACAACGGTTGCTCATCGTAGAATATGAACTCACTATCATTTTGGGGTAAAGGCACAAGCTAAAATAACCATTATCAGACAAGAAGAAACTGGTTTCATAGGCAATTCCTGTAGGTAAGTTCATGAGAAACTCCTTTTGATTTCGGGATATCACTTTCCATCTAATTAGGTAATTTTAGAATATTTTTCCCTCTGGCATATTTTTTTACCTCCAAATATGGATCTTAGAGTTACATATGTATTATTCATGTGAGTACCAACCACAAATATTATAGATTTTTCTCTCCAGTGAGTAGTTTTGGGACTCATTTACTGCAATTTCACATACACACACATACACACACACACACACACACACACACACACGCACACACACACACACTTACACACACACATACACACTTACACACACACTCTCACACACACAATCTTTCTCTCTTTCTCTCTCTCTCTCTCTCTCTCTCTCTCTCTCTCTTTCTCTCTCTCTCTCCCCCTCCCTCCCTCTCTCTCTCTCTCTCTCTTTCACACACATACACACACACACACATACACACACAGACACACACACACACACACACACACACACACTGAGAAAGAGACCTACAGTCTTACAAGTGTGCTCATGAATTTATCTTGGAGTGCAAAGGCTTTCAAATGAAGTACAAGTTTCTTTAATCTTGATATTTTCTAAATAGTTTCAATTTTTCCATTCTTATCACATAATCAAAGTAGTAAATTCAGGTATGCTCAACTATTGACATCAACAGGGTAGCCTACACTCCACACTGATGCAAAAAAAAATTAAATGCTTTGAATAATAATGTGCACTTCTGTCCAACCTCTGTTAATTGTGCATGTGTGTGTGTGTGTCTGCTTTCACCACCACAATGATGAGTCTTCTGTCATCTTTATGACTTAGTTTTCTCAAAGTCAAAGTTTCTACTAGAAGCCAGATAATCCTTAGTATATATTATATATCTGCCACTTTCTACTAATATGAATGAGCAAAGCAAGATTTAACATCTACTATGGTGAAAAAAGATGTTTACTTAAATAAATAGGAAAATAATTTTAAAAAGAAAAATTTAAAGTCTAGACACCATTTTGTCTGGTACTCACTAAGATTAATATAGACAATACAGTTTCTTATTTAAAGCTTACCTGAGTTTCAAAATAAACATAGAACTTAGTTTTTAATAAAAATTGTCATAAGGAAAAAGGTAGCTTGTATTTCCGTCCTAGAATAAAATATTAGGTTTACTCTGTAACTCTACAAATGAAACATTTTTTTCTATTTACTACAGATTTAACAATGTACAAGTCTACTTTATACAATAAATATCTATTTGAGCACCCCATATGCTTGAGTAATTAGCCTATTTCCGATTACTTATACTTTCAGAAATATAGTGCTATAAAATACTGTAAGAAATAAATTCTGATATTGACCATCTCATTTCCTTTAAATATAAACACATGGAGTAAAATGACAAGGTCAGTTTTATAAAGGTTTGGTCTTAAGTGATTTCTCTGCTCTGTGGATTCACTGTGACTCATGTTCTAATCACTGAGGCTGAAAAGTATTTCAGACCATAGCAGCCACGGGATTACCATAGTCTCAGAAAGTGTCTTGAGACAAGCTGGAAAAGTTTCTGAAATTTCTTTGGCCTCAAAAATAAATCTTAACCAAAAGTTTAAAAATAATTTCTACATCTGGAGAGATAACTCAGTGGTGACTCGGAGAAGGCTGAGAGATTACTTCTGGTGTTGAAGAGGACAAGAATATGCATCCAATGTCCTCTCCTAGCCGTGTGTTTACCTGTACACATGTAGCATATACACAGTCAAACACACAGAAGCTCATATGTGTGTGTATCTTTATTGGTATATGTCTATTATGTAAAGTGTCATAATTTAGAAATTTGGAATTACCCAGAGATTTTTTAATAAGACATTTTTAATAAGATCATCAGAAATCAATGGTCTCAGTATTGGCCTGCATTAATAACAACCAGTGAGAGCCAGTCATTCATGTTTCAACAAATTTGTAATAAATCACTTAGTATATTAAATTGAACTCATGACTATCTCATTTTTACTGTGGTGATTCCAGTTTGCATTTTAGTTTTAGTTTAATTGATCAGAAATTTATTCATATAATTCTAAGAACTCTATATCTCAAAAATCAGCCTGAATCTTCCGGTAACATCACAGGGTCCTGTCTCTGATCATGTCATACACATGTACAGTGGTTGCATAGGTTATTTATGAGGTAAATGTTTACAACTTTCAGTTATTTTTCCAATTAGCATGGTTGACTCTCACATTTTGTTAAATTTAAATATATTTCAGAAGTTCAAATTTTTCAAGAAAATGCATATTCACTGATTTATATTCACAAATGTCATCCTTGCATTCAGTTTTAATTATATTGGATGTGCTTTTAAGGGACAATGATAGCTTGTATATTTTCCTTTAACTGACTTTAATTTCTTGAAACAAACACTTCTGTGATCCTCAAACGATTCTTTCTTTGCTACTTTCTTTCAAAGATTATTACTGGATTAAATCATCTGTACTTAACAAATGTTGTTTGTTTCCAGGTTTTCTTCCCTTTAAGAATCTTCAAAATTACATGTATAATCCAAAGATACTGGATTAATATATAGTAATCTTGTTTCAGTATTTCACAAATCATCATTGTTTGGATTTTTAGAGTAGCAATTGTTTAGCAAACTAACTCACTAGGAAGTTCATGGTTAGGCTGGTGTCCAACAATCGTAGAACCCTTACATCACTTGTTCAAGGTTCTATGCCCATTTTATGCTCTGTAAAAAATAACAAACGAATGAGTTAAATAGTCAATTAGTAAAATTTCTGGAGGTCACATCTGAAGTCCCATTGTGCTTATGTCTTTTCAGTGTTCTGTGACTTAATTAATCAAGACTCTCAATTGGAGAGGTAAGCAGTGCTATTAGATGCTGATTGGAAACAAAACAGAACATGGAGGAAAACAATGCAATCTCTTTACATTTTTGATTTGGGAAAAATATGAAGAAAGGAAACCAAAAGCATCATCAATAGGTACAAAAAGTGAACCGCTGAAACTGCTTCTTTGTGAAATCTGTGAACCTGCAATGTATATGTCAAGAACAGAAGTCTGTGGTATGACTATTCTTTGTATCTGGGAAAATGGTAACAATACACATTAACAGACTGGGTTAGCCTATAAGATTATAAATTCAGGTTTTATAGATTAACTTGAAGCCCTGGAAAAGCTTCTTTACAAATATGCCATATGTAACTTTGAGCATTGTACTCTGGGATTTAAAATTGAAATTAAAGCAAATAATTTAATAATTTAATAATAAGACACTAATTAAAATGAGTATCATTGTGATGAAATAAGCAAAGCAGGACAGGTCTAGGGTGAGTGAGACATGCAAAATATTAAGGGTTTAAATAGGAGAAACAATCACTCTTAAAAATAAAAACATGGAGAAAGGTTACATGAAATTTTTCAGAAAACTGATTGAGAAAATGCCAGGTTCAATGTAGTTGTAGTCATCAGAAGTTCTTGTTTGCAATGGATCACAAAGAGTAGAGTTCAGTTTTCCCACATGACTTGAAGAAATCTGGAAAAAGAACTGATGGCTTTGGTGAAGTTGGTCAACATTCACACTGAGTGCTGGGCTTTGTTCACGTTTCCACTGCGCTGCATGCAAGACGTGGGCTTTGTGCATCATAGCTGCAGCATTCTTAAAAATAACAATAGCACTAACTACTTAAATGAAATGAGAAGCAAAAATATACTTTGTCTGCTGGAAGGTTTTTTCCATATTGAGAGGAAATGACTTTCAGGAAAATTACTAACTTGGTATTACATGCCCAAATTTCAATGAAAAATAGAAATATCACCACATGTTCAAAAATAAACCCAGACTTCATATTCCTGATGTGAGATAAATCTGTAATCCTTAAAAATTTGTGTTGGAGCTCTCTTCCCCCCTTCCCCATGGGGCCACAAGATCTCCCCAGAGCAGCTCCCTTGCTTGCTGGGCCTGGGCTGTGGGCACAACCTGGCAGGGGCAGTTCCTGTGCTTTGATAGCCTGCCTGAGGACAGGCAGGCCCTGTGTCAGCTCAGCCGCATTCCTAGCCAGCAAGAGGCAGTGATCTTCTAGCAGACATCCATTGGAGGAGGGATCTCCCCAGAGCAGTTCCCTTGCGCACTGGGCATGGGCTGTGAGTGCAACCCGGCAGGAAGGAGTGCCTGTGTTTCACTAGACTGCCTGAGGAAAAGTAGGCCTTCTGTCAGTGAAGTCCCTGCCCAACAAGGGAACCTGACCTGGTACCAGAAGATCCAATAGAGAGCATTTGAAGGAAGAGATAGACAGACACCAAGGCAGGAACTCCTCCACAATCTGAAAAACAACATGAAAACACCAGATCCCAACGACCCTAGAGTAGAAGGACTTGAACCTCTTAATTCAGAAGAAGTGGGAAAAAGTACCATTATGAAAGCAATAGAGTCCCTTAAACAGGATATGAATAACTCCCTTAAAGAACTGGATGAGAAGTACAACAAAAAGATTGAAGAAATGAGTAAAGAAATGGAGGAGAAGTATAACAAAAAGTTTGAAGAAATGAGTAAATCCGTGAATGATACACTGGGAAACAAAGAAAAAACAGTCAAACAGGTAATGAAAATAGTTCAAGAATTGAAAACTGAAATGGAGGCAATAAAGAAAACACAAAACGAGGGCTGGCTGGACATGGAAAATCTAGGTAAATGAACAGAGACTATGGAATCAAGCATAACCAATAGGATACAAGAGATGGAAGAACGAATCTCAGAGTCTGAAGACACCATAGAGAAAATAAATGCTCTGATTAAAGAAAACAGCAAATCCAACAAATTCTCATCACAAAACATTCAAGAAATCTGGGACACAATAAAAAAACCCAAATCTAAGAATAATAGGGATTGAAGAAAGAGAAGAACTGAGATCAAAGGACCAGAAAATATATTCAACAAAATTATAGACGAAAACTTTCCCAATCTAAAGAATGATATTCCTATGAAGGTTCAAGAAGCATACAGAACACCGAATAGGCTTGATCAAAAAAAAACATCCCCTCGCCATATAATAATCAAAACACAAACATACAGATTAAAGAAAGAATATTAAGAGCTGCAAAGGAAAAAGATCAAGTAACTTATAAAGGTAAACCTATCAGACTTACACCGGACTTCTCTATGGAAACCATGAAAGCCAGAAGGTCCTGGATAGAGGTACTGCAGAAACTAAGAGACCATGGATGCAAACCCAGACTACTATAGCCAGCCAAGCTATCATTCACTATCAATGGAGAAAACAAAATATTCCAGAAAAAAGAACAAATTTAAACAATTTGTAGCCACAAACCCAGCCTTACATAAAGTAATAGAAGGAAAATCGCAACCCAAGGAACCCAACATTGCCAACACTGCCTACAATAACTCAGACATCTAGCGACCCTTCACGAGCTTAACTCAAAGAAGGGACACATACAAACTCTATTAAACAAACAAACAAAAAATAATAATAAACAGAATCAACAACCACTGGTCATTAATATCACTTAATATTAATGGACTCAATTCACCTATAAAAAGGCACAGACTAAGAGACTGGATACGAAAACAGTATCCAACATTCTGCTGTTTACAAGAAACACACCTCAAACACAAAGACAGACATCGACTCAGAGGAAAGCGTTGGGAAAAGGTTTTTCAAGCAAATGGACCTAAGAAACAAGTGGGTGTGGCCATTCTAATTTCCAACAAAATTGACTTCAAACTAAAATCAATCTGAAGAGATGGAGATGGACATTTTATACTCATAACAGGAATAATTCATCAGGAGGAAGTCTCAATCCTGACTATCTATGCCCCTAATATAAAGCCTCCTGCTTATGTAAAAGAAACACTTCTAGAACTCAAGGCAGTCATCAAACCACACACACTAATAGTAGGAGACTTCAACACTCCTCTCTCACCAATGGACAGGTCAATCAGACAGAAACCTAACAGAGAAATAAGAGAATTGTTGAGGTATTGAATCAAAAGGACTTAACAGACATCTATAGAACATTACACCAAAATAGGAAAGAATATACCTTCTTCTCTGAAGCTCAGGGAACCTTCTCGAAAATTGACCACATACTTGGTAACAAAGCAAGCTTCCACAGATACAAAAAAAATATTAGTAACCACCTGTGCCTTGTCTGACCACCATGGATTAAAGTTAGAATTCAACAGCAGTGCTACCCCCAGGAAGCCAACAAACTCATGGAAGTTTAACAGTCAACTATTGAATCACCCCTGGGTCAAGGAAGAAATAAAGAAAGAAATTAAAGTCTTCCTTGAATTTAATGAAAATAAAGACACAACATACTTAAACCTATGGGACACTATGAAAGCAGTGCTAAGAGGAAAGTTCATAGCACTAAGTGCCCAATTAAAGAAAACGGAGAAAGCACACATTGGAGACTTAACAGAACACTTGAAAGTTCTAGAAAAAAAAGAAGCTGATTCACCCAGGAGGTCTAGAAGACTGGAAATAATCAAACTGAGGGCTGAAATCAACAAAATAGAAACACAGAAAACAATCCAAAGAATCAATGAATCAAAAAGCTGGTTCTTGGAGAAAATCAACAAGTTTGACAAACCCCTATCCAAATTAATCAAACGGCAGAGAGAGAACATGCAAATTAATAAGATCAGAAATGAAAAGGGGGACATAACCACAGACACAGAGGAAATTCAGAGAATCATTAGATCTTACTACGAAAGTTTATATGTCACAAAGTTGGAAAATGTAAAAGAAATGAACATTTTTTTAGATAAGTACCATATACCAAAGTTGAACCAAGAACAGGTGAACAATCTAAATAGACCTGTCAGTCGTGAAGAATTAGAAGCAGTTATCAAAAATATCCCTATCAAAAAAAGCCCAGGACCAGATGGTTTCAATGCAGAATTCTACCAGAACTTCCAGGAAGAGCTAATAACTATATTCCTTAATGTATTTCACAATATAGAAACAGAAGAATCATTGCCAAACTATTTTTATGAAGCTACAGTTACCCTGATACCAAAACCACACAAAGACACAACCAAGAAACAGAATTACAGACAATTCTTACTCATGAACATTGATGCAAAAATACTCAATAAAATACTGGCAAACCGAATCCAAGAACACATTAGAAAAATTATCCATTATGATCAAGTGGGCTTCATCCCAGAGATGCTGTGCTGGTTCAACATACGCAAATCTATCAATGTAATCCATCATATAAATAAACTGAAAGAAAAAAACCATATGATTATTTCATTGGATGCTAAAAAAGCATTTGACAAAATTCAACACCCCTTTATGATGAAGGTGTTGGAGAGATTGGGGATACAAGGATCATACCTAAATATAATAAAAGCTTTTTACAGCAAGCCGACAGCTAACATCAAATTGAATGGAGAGAAACTCAAAGCCATTCCACTAAAATAAGGAACACGACAAGGCTGTCCACTCTCTCCATACCTCTTCAATATAGTGCTTGAAGTTCTTGCAATAGCAATAAAACAACATAAGGGGACCAAGGGGATTCGAATTGGAAAGGATGAAGTTAAACTTTCGTTATTTGCAGACGATATGATAGTGTACATAAGCGACTCCAAAAACTCTACCAAAGAACTCCTACAGTTGATAAACACCTTTAGTAATGTGGCAGGATACAAGATCAACTCCAAAATGTCGGTTTCCCTCCTATACACAAAGGATAAAGAAGCAGAGAGGGAAATCAGAGAAACATCACCTTTCATGATAGCCACAAATAGCATAAAATATCTTGTGGTAACTCTAACCAAGGAAGTGAAAGACCTATTTGACGATAACTTTAAGTCCTTGAAGAAAGAAATTGAGGAGGATACCAGAAAATGGAAAGACCACCCCTGCTCTTGGATTGGGAGAATCAACATAGTAAAAATGGCAATTCTAGCAAAAGCAATCTATAGATTCAATGCAATTCCCATCAAAATCCCATCAAACTTCTTCACAGACCTTGACAGAACAATAATCAAGTTTATATGGAAAAACAAAAAACCCAGGATAGCCAAAACAATCTTATACAATAAAGGAACTTCTGGAGGCATTACCATCCCTGACTTCAAACTCTATTACAGAGCTACAGTATTGAAAACAGCATGATATTGGCATAACAACAGAGAAGTCGACCTATGGAATCGAATAGAAGACCAGGGTATTAACCCACAAACTTATGAATACCTGATTTTCGACAAGGGAGCTAAAGGTATACAATTGAAGAAGGAAAGCATCTTTAACAAATGGTGCTGGCATAACAGGATGACAACCTGTAAAAAAATGAAAATAGATCCATGTCTATCACCATGCACAAAACTCAGGTCCAAATGGATTAAAGACATCAACATTAATCTGACCACCTTGAACCTAATAGAAGAGAAAGTGGGAAGTAGTCTACAAGATATAGGCACAGGAGATCACTTCCTAAGCAGAACCCCAGGAGCGCAGACAATAAGAGAATCGATGAATAAAGGGGACCTACTGAAACTGAGAAGCTTCTGTAAAGCAAAGGACACTGTCAGTAAGACAAAAAGACTACCTTCGGACTGGGAGAATATCTTCACAAACCCCTCAGCAGACAAAGGTCTGATCTCCAAAATATACAAAGAACTCAAGAAACTACACACTAAAACTCTAATTAACCCAATTAAAAAGTGGGATACTGAACTGAACAGAGAATTCACAAAAGATGAACTTCGAATGGCCAAAAAGCACTTAAGGTCATGCTCAACCTCCTTAACGATCAGGGAAATGCAAATCAAAACAACTTTGAGATATCATCTTACACCTGTCAGAATAGTCAAACTCAAAAACACCAATGATAGCCTATGCTGGAGAGGATGTGGAATGAGGGGAACACTCATCCATTGTTGGTGGGAATGCAAACTTGTGCAGCCACTGTGGAAATCAGTGTGGCGGCTTCTCAGGAAACTGGGAGTCATATCCCTCAGGACCCAGCAATTCCACTCTTGGGAATATACCCAAGAGATGCCCTATCATACTACAAAAGCTTTTGTTCAACTATGTTCATAGCAGCACTATTTCTAGTAGCCAGAACCTGGAAACAACCTAGGTGCCCCTCAATAGAAGAGTGGTTAAAAAAGGTGTGGAACATATACACATTAGAGTTTTACTCAGCGGTAAAAAACAATGACATCTTGAATTTTGCATGAAAATGGATGGAAATAGAAAACGTTTTACTGAGTGAGGTAACCCAGACCCAAAAAAAGGAATTGGTATGTACTCACTCATAAGTGGATTCTAGCCATAGTTAAAGGTCTTTGAGCCTATAATTCGTGATCCTAGAGAAGCTAAATGAGAAGGTGAACATGAAGAAAATTTTATAGTTATCCTCTTGGATATTGGAAGTTGACAAGATTGCCAGGCAAACTTGGGTGCAGGGGGTGGGGTGGGGGATGGAAGTAAGAGGAGATGGTTAGAGAGAAGGGAGAGGGGGAGGATTGGGGATGGCTTGGCCGAATGGGAGGGGGGAGGATGGATGGATATGGGACTAGGGAAGTATATATCTCAACTAAGGGAGCAATTTTAGGGTTTGCAAGAGTCTTGATTCTAGAGGGGTTCCCAGGCCCAAGGAGAGGTCCCCAGATTGTTCCCTGGGCAGCAGAGAAGAGCGTACCTGAACTGCCCCTGGTCCATAACCATACTGATGAATATTTTGTATATCACCATAGATCCTTCATCGGGCGTTGAATGGAGATAGAGACACACATTGGAACACTGGACTTAACTCCCTAGATCCAAATGAGAAGCAGAAGGAGGGAGAACGTGAGCAAGAAAGGCAGGACTAGAGGGAACCTTCATCTGACGATAGATGGAGATAGATATGGAGACCCACATTGGAGCGCTGGACTGAGCCCCGAAGGTCCAAATGAGGAGCAGCAGGAGAGAGATCATGAAAAAGGAAATCAGAACCGTGTGGGATGCGTTCACCCTCGGATACAAGGGGACTGATCGAATGAGAGCTCACCAAGGCCAGCTGGACTGGGACTGAAGGAGCATGTGATCAAACCGGAGTGTCTGAATGTGACTGACATGGGGGCTGACTGAGAAGCCATTGTCAATGGCACTGGGTCTTGTTTTGTCTTCATGTACTAGCTTTCTGGGATCCTAGTCTGTTTGGATGCTCACCTTCCTAGACCTGGAGGGAGAGGCGAGGAACTTGAACTTCCCACAGGACAGGAAACCCTGACTGCTCTTAGGACTGGAGAGGAAGGAGGGGTGGGTGTTGGGGGGAGGAGGAGAGGGAGTGGGGAGATTGGGAGTGTAGGGGGAGGAGGGGAGGAAGTGGAAATTTTTATAAACAAATAAATTAATTAATAAAAATATTGTGTTGGAGATCATTAAATGATAGGAGAACAAGTGGTTATAAGAGCTTCATGAAGACAAGAAGCCAAAGCCTTAGAAACATACAAAAGCAAATTAATAAATTCAGAACTGAATCCTGCAGTGAAATGCTGTAAAACAGTAAGTGAAAATGGATCGCTATAGAAAATATCAAGAATAGTTTCTCTCAAGGAACACGGTATCCATGGCAATTGGATGGTAGGACTGACTGACTGAACACCAGAGATTGCTGAGGAATGTCTGGCAATAGAGAAGAGTAGTTACAGTGGACACCACTTCAGAGATTTTTATCTTAATGAGTTTATAAAAGCAAAATACATATGCTGAAGGTTGTTTGATTAGAAGGTGTTTGGAGTATATTTCAAAGTACCAATCATAATAACATAGTTCTGTAGTCAAAAGAATTGAATATGTTTTCCAAATTTCTAAATGTAAGTCTTTAGCCTGACACTTTATCCTTTTGTAACTGTGGAGTTTATTTTTTAACATTTAAATCTAAAACAATAACAGAGAATATAAAAACAAAAACAGAGAATAGAAACAGAATTTTACATGGTATAATATTTAATGGACCTGCTAACCATATCTGCACAAAAGAAGTACACATAAATGTTATATCTTAATAGATAATTTTATAACTAATAACATGTTTACTTTTACAGTCACTAAATGTTGCTGTCTAAGCAGGATAATGATAAATGTGTCACAAGCTAAATGTTTTTTATAAAAAAATAATCTCAATTTGAGTAGGTAACATCCATAATAAATTGTATAGAAAAAAGAAAACACATGTAAGATATGAATTATTCAAAAAAACTACAAAAAAAGTAATGCAATTTGTCACATTGGTATTGGCATATCTTCAAATAGGATACCAAAACTATACTACAGTGAAAACAAAAATGATGAAACAAAGATCTATATAACAAAACAAAAAGAAAACTAACCAAAAGGAAGGAATAACAATATAATAATGTGAACATTCATCTGTAATATTTAAGAAAGTCAAAATCCTAAATCCTACGCTGAAATAATAGACAATTCAATATGAAAATCACGGGGCAATGAGAATGAATGTCACTTCAGAAGAAAATAAATACAGATGTCCAAATGATATATAGAAAAATATTCACTATTGGGATGTTGAGATAGTTCAATATAAAAGACCACCTGCTGCCTTTACTTGGGACCCATGTTAAATTCCCATCACCCACAAAGTAACTTGTAGCCTGTAATAACTCAGGTCGCAGAGGATCAAATGCTCTCTTCTAACTTCAATGGGAATTGTACATACATGGACCACATATAGATATACAGACAAAATAGTCATATGCATAAAACCAAGAAAATAAATATGTAAAATTCATTGTTATACCATAAGCCATGAGAGAAACACAAATCAAAACTACAATGCAATCACAGTATCATCCACTATCCAATCAAAAATTATCCAGTGTTAATCAGGAAAGGATAAAAGTCCATTTTTATGCAATTGTGATGAGAATGTTTATGTATCAGATGTAGTGAATCATAGACATTTCTCAAAAAGTTAAAATAGGGCTGCCATATTTATCAACTATTTTACCTTGGACTGTATGTTAAGAAATCAAATTGAGATTACCAAAGAGATACATGATTTTACATACTTATGATTGTACTATTTATAATAGCTTACACACAGAAATAATTTACATAACATTAAATATTAGTCATTCAAGAAGGAATTGTGTCATTGGCAACATGATGGAGAAAACTGAAAGGCAGTTTTTGAAAGGAACTGTCAGAGAGAGAAAACATGTCCAACTTCTCATCATTGGTAGAAAATGTTAAAGAAAAAGTAAGACTGTAGAAAAGTAATCAATAAAGATTTAGGAATGAGAAAATTGAAAAATATAAAGACTGAAAGATCCAAATTAAACACAAATGAAATGTGTATAAAAATAGCTTTATGCCTAAACTGCCCTTTCACCAGTGTACAAATTTGTGAAAAAATAATTTGCAAAATAATACAAGAACACATTCTACAGATATTTTCTGTCATCTGAAGTGATTAGACAGTGAAAACATTTAGAAAAGAGTTCAGAGAACTCATATTTAAAAATGCTGCAAAGCAAATCTACTATAACAGAATATCTAGATGCAGAATACATAGCAGAAACCCCATTTGCTTTCCTTTACCATATTTATGCTTGTGTTTCCTTGAGGGCACTATCATGAAAGATTTATTATTTTTCAGTTGCTTATTCTTTTGCTATCCAACTCAAAGTTTTTCTCTTGATTTTGATATTCAGAGAATCAAGAAGTTTCTTAAGCTGAAAATATACAATAGTAGCTAAGGTACAAATTTTCATCATTTCCTAACCTCAAGTGATTTGAAGCTTCCCACGCCAATGGATCAACTAAATGACTCCATGGTTTCTGAGTTTGTGCTTCTAGGACTCTCTAGTTCTTGGAAAACTAAAGTATTTCTCATGCTGACTTTCTCTACACTCTACTTAGGAATCATTGTGGGAAATCTCTTCATTGTCATTTTGGTAATTTCTGACTCACATTTACATTCACCTATGTACTTCCTGTTGGCCAACCTGTCTTTGATTGATGTGTGGGTTTCCTCAACCACTGTTCCGAAGATGATCTCAGATCTTCTGAAAGAGCGTAAAGTAATTTCTTTCTACAATTGAATGACTCAGATCTTTTTTATCCACATTATGGGAGCAGGGGAGATGGTGCTGCTCATAGCCATGGCATTTGACAGGTACACAGCCATCTGTAAGCCTTTTCACTACCTGAGCATCATGAGCCCTAAAATATGCATTTCATTTGTTACCGCTGCCTGGTTCCTTGGTGTGGCTCATGCTCTGGTCCAGTTCTCTTTTGTTATAAACCTGCCTTTTTGTGGTCCTAACAAAGTTGACAGCTTTTACTGTGACTTCCCTCGAATCATACAACTCGCATGCACTGATGAAGACAAGTTTGAGTTTGTTGTTGCTGCCAACAGTGGCTTCATGAGCATGGGGACCTTCTTCCTGTTTCTCCTCTCCTATGTCTTCATTTTGGTCACCGTCTGGAAAAGGTCCTCAGGGGACTTGTCCAAGGCACTTGTCACTCTGTCAGCACACATCATTGTAGTTGTTCCTTTTTTCACTCCATGCATGTTTCTCTATGTGTGGCCTTTCCCCACATCAGCAGTTGACAAATACCTGTTTATTGCTGACTTTGCTATCACACCTGCCTTGAATCCTGTCATCTATACACTTAGGAACAAAGATATAAGAGTGTCAATCCAAAGATTATACAAAAAGTTTGGTTATGACAGATTTTGCTGAATAAATCTGGTGTGGGAGCTCTAAAAGCATATGGACAACTGTATAATATCTCGTTTCACTAAAGCACATAATCTCGTAACCAGCACAACATATCCCTTCCCTCGCAACACACATTTATTCCCATAGACCATTAGTGCCTTGCTCCTTTTTCTTTGAGAAATTAGAATATTTCCGTATTCTAAAAATGCAATATGGATAAATAAATGTGGGGTTTTTTGGGTGTTTTAAACAACATATAGTGATCAAAAATGAACACCAAATTTGTCTGTGTAAATAAAGGAATAATCACAATGAGTGGTTCTGTATATAAAACTAGTGTCTCAGCAATTTAGATTGTGTTGTTTCCAAAAGTACACAGAGTTTACATTTAAAAGTAAATAATTTATACTTAAGTGGATTCAGAGTCATCAGTGGGAAAGTATCACATTAGTAGCTTCTACTGGCTCTGCTCTAAAGGCTCTGCTGTAATTTAGAATTATTTCAATTGTGAGATAAAGACTATTAGTCATAAACTATTAGTATCCTGAGCAATCATGCGTTCCTGCTTTTGCTGCATTTCATTGCAAACAGAAGCTTCTCTGATCAGGACTGAGAGTAGCAGAGTAGCGTTTGTGTATGGGCATAAACAGATATTTAGCAGCTTGGTACCATACCAGCTTAACTAGTTGTTGATTAACCTCTTGATTTTATTATGTTTTTTCTGACTTTGTATATTTTTGTAGTTCAGTCTTAGAAGATGCCATGCTTTTAGGAATCTGCTCATATATTCTAGGTTACCCAATGGGTTGGCAAATAATTGTAAGATCATTTCTATTTATGTAGCAATGGCTGTTCTTTCTGCTTGTGAGCCTACCCTTTGAAGGCTGATCCAACTCTCCAGCCTACCTCGTTTATTAATTTTGACTTTTCTTTCTTCTCTGTAGTTTAGATAAACATTACTTCATGTGCCCTTTTAAAAATATTTATTTCATGTGTGATTTTCTCTAGTGTCTCTTTTATTATTTTTGCTTTAATTGTAATGCCTCTTCTTAAGATAAAAAAGTTTATAGTCATTTCCAATTTAATTTAAAAATATTTATTTACTTTTTCATCCATAAATTATGCATCATAAAAGCATGCCCACAAATTACTCAATAAATAACTATGGAACATAAGAAAATTGTCTCATAATTGGGGTCAAAATGTGCTGATTAAGAAGCAGATGGAGATAACTATATTCAATTCCTACTTTGAAAAGAAAAGTTGGACCTTGTGCTACATGACTTTAATGGCAACACACACAAGACTGAGACAAAACGGTGATTTTTTTTGCTAGATTTGGCTGCATACCAAGATTATAATTCTGGCCTTTATTGGGAAGGGAGGTATAGCAAGATAGTGGAACAAGGTAAGATAAACAATAAATAATACCTCAAAAAAATTGAACAAGAGCACAAACAATGAAGAGGCATTACAAAATTCTTCTTCAAAAGAACAAAAGACTCTTTAATACCATGGGCTACAAAGATGACATGGTAGTTAAGGAAACCTCAGCACCCAAAATCTACACTGAGTTATTTACAATCAGCTTTATCTTCAGCTTCAGGTAATCATACCTAAGACAACTGCAAACACACATACATATGCACACACATACATACATAGATACATGTCCAGAGACTCAGACATAGGCACACACACATATACAAATGTACATACCTGTATACTCACATATATTCACACACACACATACACATGGACAGTCACACTGACACAGGTTAAAAATCGTATTAATCTGAAAACCATGTGCTGCAAAGATGATTGCTTGACTAGAACTCCTGTGGCTCTGGAGAGCTCTGATGTTACCAGTCTAGACCCTACTGTACTATCATTAGTCCACTTAATAGCCATTCATTGACTACCTCAGCTATCTACCTAAATTCCAGACATGTGAATACTAGGTAATTATTTTTTTAAATGTACAAAAAGACCTTTAACTTTTACAAAGACAAAATTAAAAGGCAATGCATTAGTTAATGAGTAGAGATATTACCCATCTGATGTTCCCACTAATGTATTTTAACAGAGTCTTGATATTTGACCCTCTCTTGTTCTGTCACCATAAACACTCCATGAAACTGGTATGACATTGAAACATGGTTTTTAGGCAATTTGAAGCTGTGGTCCTGGGCAGTGGTCACTCTTACTTGTTCTCAAATAAACTATTCTTCCTCCTGTTGAGATAGAAATGTGGTTTTGGTATATGCACTATAATATTTTTATGCTAAGCCCAAATGGAATTAGAGAGCATATTTAAGGCATTCTTGCAGATAGTATGATAAATGCACTTAGAAAACTTGTGTTTTAAACATCATTCTTTTTAATACTGTAATTCATTATTGATTCTTTGGGATTTTCATATCATGCACCCCAATTCTGCTCGTTTCCAGTCCTTTCATATCCTCCTCTCACACATGCAGCATCCCCTAAAAGAAATTCCCTCCAAAACTCAATTCAGAACATAACAAAAAATAACCCTCTCCTTTGTGTTTTCTAATTACTTATTCTATTTTTATATCTACATATCTATGTATGTATGTATGTATGTATGTATGTATGTATCTATCTATCTATCTATCTATCTATGTATTATGTACCTATGTATGTATGTATGTATGTATATATGTATCTATCTATCTATCTATCTATCTATCTATCTATCTATCTATCTATCTATCTATGTATCTATCTGTCTGTCTGTCTGTCTGTCTGTCTGTCTATCTATCTATCTATCTACAGTTTGTTTCTCAGTAGCTATGGAGCCAGTCCTGGAACTCGCTCTTGTATAGCAGACTGGCCTCGACCTCACAGAGATCTGCTTGCCTCTGCCTTTAAATTTCTGGGATTAAAGTCATGTGTCACCACTGCTCAGCTTCTTCGTGCTTTTAACACCTCTTCAATGGCACTGGGTGCTGCTGTATGTCACACAGTATACCCTACTCTCCAAACAGCTACACACACACACACAAAATGTTCATAGCAATGAATTATCAGTCTGGTTCAAGACATTTGACATAACAAATCATAGGACCCTCACCAAAAACTCATCTCTATTATCCTCCTGCTGCCCCAAGTCATGCGTATTCTGCAATTTTTGTTCCACAGGACCAGTCCCTTCATGCACTCTAACAGTTCATAGATGGGGTATATGTTAGCATGGACTAACACATGGTCTAGGATATTGGTATAGGCCATTAGAACTACCCTCCCTCAGGCAGAGTCAGAGTCAGCTCTCCTAGGACCATGTCATGGTGAGAGACAAGGTTAGAGTTTGAGGGCCAGGTGTGCCATGGTGGAAGGTCCAACACTTCTGTTGCAGTGACCAGCAAGTGACAAAGACAGCTATTCCAGATATTGTGAGGAGTGGCACCATTCAGCATGACCTTTGATTTTCAGTTTAATTTGTTCCTATGACCCTCTATGACAATGCAAGCCATGGGCATCAACACAAAATCCAGATGCAGAAGAACCATGGGCATGGACATGACTCCTGGCAGCAACTTGTTCTTGGATGTCATCATGGCACCAGTCGAAGTAACGGCCACCCAGATCAGTATGACCCTGGCTGCAGCAAGGCTTTAGGACACTGATATGGTCTCAGGTAGCTATACAGACCCCTGGAATCCTCACAGTCTTTGGTGCTAGCAGGAGTCACAGACATCAACACTGGTAGCTGAATGGCCATAGACCCCGACATGGCATAGACATGACCCTGTGCAGCAGCCTGGGACCAGACAACACCGTAGTCCTGTATGGCAGCACAGACCACACAGATCAGAATGACTTCAGTTGTGGCGTGTTCCTCAGACACCAATATGGCCACAGATTGTGGCCTTGACCCCCAGAATCCATGTGGCCTTCAGTGTTACCCTGAGACATGGACATCAACACAAGCCTCAGATATGGTAGGACCATGAAACCAGATATGGTTACTGGTAGTACCATGGACTCAGATGTCATCATGACCCTAGGTGGCAGTAAAGGCCACTCACATTGGCATGGTCACCCTTGGACACCCACATGGAACCAGGTGGCAGCCCAGAGCACTGGCATCTGCATGCATTTTTTTTTTGTGGTAACAGCAGCCACAAATGTCAGAAAAGACTCTAATAGCAGCAGGACTGTGGACACAGACATGGTCCCTGCCATCTACTGAGGTCAGATGAAATTATGTCCCCTGGGGGCAGCACAGTCCACTAAAATCAACATTCACCAGTGGTGTCAAGGCCTTTGTGCAACAAAGTGACCACAGGTGGCATCCAAAAATTTGGGTGTCCCTGTGGTTTTGGTGGCAATAGACTTCAGCTGCAGTTGGATCACCAGTCATGGTCCTAGGCAGCAGCCCTGCAGCAGACATCATTCTGGTCCTAGGAAGCAAACAAGCCACCAAGATCAACCCATTCCTCACCATGCTTGCTGGGGTAGATCTGTTTCTTCCCATAGCATAGAAGCCATTCTGCATTTTTGTTCTCTCCCACTTCTCCACCACATACTTGTTAATCATAAGGCTGCACTGTGGGCATCTTTCCTCTGCTTAAGCTACTTGGTATCAGGCAGGCCTGTTTATCTAGGTCATCATAAAAAGACTAATATGTTAAACATATAATAAGCCATTTAACACAGCAAATTCACTATCAATTATTTACCTGAATAAAATTTATCTGTGTGAATGACAAGCACATGAACATTTACACTGTTGCATTCCTAACAACTATAGATTAGATAAAACCCTAATGTACTTAAGTGGGGAGTAGATAAATAGATGTGCATACAATGCTATAAAAGTAGTAAAATAAAATTACTAATACAACAGCATGGTTTAATCCCAAGTGCAGACAGAAGAAAACTTGAATAAAAAGGGAAATCCCCACTGCTTCATATCTGGCTGCTGTGCCCAGGCACCTTTCATGGCTAGTAACTGCCAGCAAGATTTGGTTCCTTGTATTCTGGTCAACTCAATCCTCCATATACAAATGTGCTGCTCTTAATTAATTATTTAAGTACCAGGAAATTAAGGTACGGGAACTTGCCTTGCTGCTGCCAATCACACTCACTTGCAACTGTGACACCTGCTGGCCAATAAAGATTATTACACCTACAAAAGTATGTTCATTTACTTAAATAAATCAGCAAAATTTAAAGTTATATAAGGACAGACAATACCACCATCTAGGAATTTAATAACCTTTTTGCTTATCCTATGGATGGTATTCTGCAAGGTTTATACGGTTTTGCTGACACATCCATTCATTTGATAATGGAACTTAGCTTTGTTTTTCATATTATATCCTTAAGAAAATGGTTTGATAACAGAGTTAAGAACTAGACACTTTTAGAAATGATGCAATTGTTACAGACAAATAATGAAAAGTTAGCTGATAGTATTAATACCATTGAAAATCAAAAAATTTGCTGAAAAAATAGTACTATTGAAAAAGATAACATTAATTTGACAGACAAAATTCAAAAGGATGCTGAGAAATTATATGAAAGAATTCAAACTGTTAAATTTGACATTTGAAATCTATTAAAAAGTTATGATAAGTTAGTAGATAGAGTATCTCTCTAGGAAGGCAATCTGCATGCCATCCAAATACTATCCAAGGGTGAGAAGTTATGCTTAATGGAAAAAAATTCATACCTCAAAATCATATGTGCAGAATGAGGACCAGAGGTGATATGTGTCAATAAAATCATTAGAAATATTTATAGGTCTAAAGATTCATGCTTTACAAAAGACAGTAGTAAAAAGATATGAAATGATTGGAGAATTCGAAATTGATGAGCAGGGAGAAAAGATACAAAGATAGGATTTAGGATTGTCAGTACATTTAAGAATCAGAGATTATTTACCAATTGTTTTAGCTACTTACTGCATAATATGCTCTGGGAAACCTTCCAGTACTAAATACCCAAAAGGACTTAAAGAATGCAAATGGAAATCTATAGGTATAAATTTCAAAGTTAATTAAGCAAGCAATAATATCTTATGGTTTGTACTCACCATTTGTTATGGAGATGGTAAAGATATTGGTGGCAAGTAAGAAGGTTACCCACGTGTTTGGCTTTAGTTAGTCTCAGTGATCTTTGAAGACTGACCACAACTGCTATGGAAATATTACTAGTGGAAAGAAAAAAAAGCTTTAGAACAACATGGAAGAGCAAAAGGATTTGAGGCTTCCCAAGATCAAATTATTGGTGAGGGCTTTTATGTTGATCCATAGGATCAAGCTTTTTTTGATGACTACACCTTGTCCCTATGCCACACAACATCCTTAAATGCTTGGGATAGGATTCAAGATCTAGGAATCATAATTGAATCATATACTTGGGAAAAACAAGATCAAAGAGAACCGTTTAGTGACTTTTTACAAACATTATCTAAGGTTGTACAATTGGGAGTAACCAACCTAGAAGCTAGACAAATACTATTGAATTTCTGGCTTCTGAAAATGCAAACTTAGAATACAAAAGATACTTGGGATTTAAAAATTAGATCAGCACCAATGGATGAATGGATACTGCATACGATGAATACTGAGACATTTCACTATAATACTGAATCTTGGGTAGGAGGAAAAATTTCCAATGGTATGAGCTGATATCAAATCACAATTTTCTTTAATTGTTGTAGAATAGGACATCTGAGAAAAGACTGTGATGAGGCATTCCTAAAAATAATGTCTCCTCTTGAAATGCCAAAAAGAAAAATGTCTCAGTCTTCTTGATTATAGAAGATGTGACAAAGACCTTCACTGAACCAATGAATGTGGATCAACAAAAGACAGACAAGACAACAAGATAGCATCAGGAAATTCCTTGGGGATCCTCTTGTCTACACACAGGTCAAACATGACCCAGTCATTCTCCGTTACTGTGTAGAACATGACTGATCAGGAAATTAATATATCCATTGCCTGGTGAAAAAAAACATACTGGTCTGTATAATGGAATAAACATTGAGGGAGCATCAAAAATTTCAATAGGAAAGGGGAAACATATATTTTTAGCAGACTTCCATAAAATGATCAAAGACCAAAGCTAAGAATGTGTGTAAATAAATTGTGATTGATAGATTACTGGACATTAGGGTAGATGGTAGATATGACAATCATTACTCCAGAATCTTGGCATTCAAATTGGCCTCTTCAAAAGGCATATGATCAAGTCCTAGGAAGTGAAACCCTGTCTCAATTTAAAACAAAGCATGAGATGAACTGAATGCATAGAGCCAGAAGAACAGAGAGCAAGTTTGAGGACATATGTGACTATATAACAGAGAGTTCATAGAGTTATTACCTGCTGCAGCAATGAAATACAAAAATTAAAATTGCTGCAGTCCCCAAAACTCATTTTTCTGGGACAGATAGTATAAGGTACTATAACAAAAGGTCACTAGCCATTCAAACTGTACAAGAAGACAAAGAAACTAGCAAACATTCAGAGGTACCAAGGGCTGTACCTTCAAAATGGTTAAGTGAGAAAACAATATGGGTTAAAAAATGACCTTTAACAGAAGCAAAACTGCAGGCTTTAGAACAGTTAGTACAAAAGAAACTACATGCTCACCATATGGAAAAATCACTAGCCTTTGGAATTCTCCTGTACGTTTTGTTAAAAAGAAATCTGCAAAATGGAGAAGAGTTATATGTCTAAGAGTTGTCAACAAGGTAAATCAGTAAATAGACCCTCAAAAATCTGGGATTCCTTTTCCTTCCCTATTACATAAAGGACGGTCTCTTATTGTTATTGGTTTAAAAGACTGTTTCTTCACCATACCTTTCTAAGAAAAGAATGGAGAAAATTTGCCTTCACGGTGCCTACTTACAATAATCTTAGCCTACTAGGAGATAACAATGGACCATACTTCCACAGTGGTTGCAAAAGTTTGCATTCCCACCAAAAAAGGATGAGTACTTTACTCCACATCCCTTACTCCCTTACTCCACATCCTCTCCAACATAGGCTATCATTGATGTTTTTGATTTTCAATCTTGTTGATTTTCTCCAAGAACCAGCTTTTTGTTTCATTGATTCTTTGGATTGTTTTCTGTGTTTCTATTTTGTTGATTTGAGCCCTCAGTTGATTATTTCCAGTCTTCTACTCCTTCTGGGTGAGTTTGCTTCTTTTTTTTTCCTAGAGATTTCAGGTGTGCTGTTAAGTCTCCAATGTGTGCTTTCTCCATTCTCTTTATGTGGGCACTTAGTGCTATGAACTTTTCTCTTAGCACTGCTTTCATAGTGTCCCATAGGTTTGAGTATGTTGTGTCTTTATTTTCATTAAATTCAAGGAAGACTTTAATTTCTTTCCTTATTTCTTCCTTGACCCAGGGGTGGTTCAGTAGTTGACTGTTCAGTTTCTATGAGTTTGTAGGCTTTCTGGTGGTATTATTGTTGTTGAATTCTAATTTTATCCCATGGTGATCTGATAGTACACAGGTGGTTAGTACAATTTCTTTGTATCTGTGAATGTTTGTCTTGGTACTGATTATGTGATCAATTTTTTAAGAAGGTTCCATGAGATGCTGAGAAGAAGGTTTATTCTCATTTCCACTAATCTGTGCATCAAGACAAGGTTGTTACTTACCAGCAAAGTTTCAATGTGTCTATCTCTGGCTATGGCTCCATGACTTCTCTCTGACTCAACCCTTTTTTCTCCCAGCATTCAGTTTAGTTTTCACTGCCTAGCTCTATTCTACCCAATCAGGCCAAGGCAGTTACCTTATTAACCAATGACATTCACAACATACAGAGAAGAATCTCACATCCCTTCCTGTTTTTTTGTTTAAATAAAAAGGAAGGTTTTAACTTTAAAATAGAAAAGTTACATATAAGAAAACAGGTATCAATCAATAATTACAGTTACAAAATTGATATCTACTTTATCTTTTGTCATATCTAAGGAAAATTATAACTATTTATTCTTCAACTCCAAGAGAGACACCAGAAAACTATGGTATATCTTATGCAAACAGGAAGTGCATTGCAAGCAACTTCCAAAACTCTAGAATTGACAGAGACATCTTACTGCCTGTTCAGTGACCCAAAATTCTGCACCATTGGATCATATATCTTCATCCTACAGGCCCATAGTATCCAGCAGACTTTTTTAAGAAGCAGGAAATTTAAAAGATAGTTATGCCTATATTGGTAGTTTGTCAGTCACTTTCTTCTATGTCCTACAGAATGTCTGGTAGTCTCTTTCATGTAGCAGGAACCCTGAAGGACCATCTCAACTTTAGGCAAGTTCAGCAGTCAACTAACTTACTGTTGGTCACAGACTTTTGGCAAAACACTTCTGTGGCTTCTCTGACTTTTTGCAAGTCCGCTCAGGAGCAGGAAATTCTCCAGTTTGTGTTCCCAGTTCAGATCTGCATATTCCTGGCCCAAGCTTTGAACAGTAACCTCAAGGCTCATGATGGCCTACATGCTCTGTCTTCCTTGATATTCTGTCCAACTCAAACCTTCCCTTTATTGAGACGTGCTGTTCTTAAGTAATTAACTAAATTTGTTAGTAAATAAGTCTCAGGTAATTCAGGTACTATTTATGACCTGCCTTAATATGTCTCTAAGAAAATAAAAGAGTTATTTGCTTTTTAAAATATAAAGCGTATTACAGCTATACCACACAATCCTTTAGGTCAGGCAGTTATAGAAAGAACAAACAGAACTATAATGGAAATGTTAAACAAAACAGAAAGGTATGAAAACAAACAAGTAATAGATTGTGTAATGCTTTATTAACCTTGAACTTTCTTAATGGTAATAAGAAAGGAACAATTGCAGCAGAGAGATATTGGATAATAGAAAAAATCTTCTGAATTAAATCAATGAGTGTCTTTCAAAGATGTGTTGACCTCAGAATGGAAACCAGGAGATGAACTACTTTGGGAAAGGTGATTCTGTCTTGTTTCCACATAATAAAAGCTATGGATATAATCAAAATCAAACAATATTCAGTTTGAAAAGGAGAAAGTTTTTGAGAAAGTGAAATGACAGCTCACCACATAGAGATGACCATCACACAAGTTGTGAGAAAACTTCATAGTAGTTGGAGCCATGTTCTGTTCTTGTCTTTATAGGATAATACCCATCTTTAAAAGGTCTAGAGACCTTGGACATCTAGATGCTTAAAGCAGAAAAGAGAGATATCCAGAAAGAATCACCAAGCAAAAACAAATCTGACATATGACAAAAGTATTAGGGTAAGATATCAATACCTAAATATACATATAATATTAGTCATCATTCATTAGAATTCAAAGTTGACTTTGGTTTTGGACAGTAGATATCCTTCTCTAAATCCAAACATGTTGTTAAAAGAAATATTCAGAGTTCCTGTCTCATATCAGGAGCCATCTATATGGAACAGAGGGAAGATAAAATTTAGGAACTATTCTTATCAAAACTTTGCTTTCGAAAATTTTACTTCTCCCCATACCTATATTTTGTATATATGGCACCTTTTTGTGAATACATGTCTATATGAATAATGTTTAAATTTTCAACAATGAACAATAAATATTCTTATAGTAATATTTGATGTCTGAGGGAAAAAGTTGGGGCTCCACAACAATGACTGCACCTGGTTGATATGATGTCATTATATTGATAGCACCACTTTCAGGTCAGTTTTTGGTTATAAACTGCTGAAAATAATTTTGACTCGGCTAACTGATATGGTGCAACTTCTTACAATGTACTGATCAGAACTTCACATAAGAATTTCAGAAAAAAATCTATCAACTACTCAGAAACCAACTACAATTATACCAGAAAGCAATCTTGAGTCTTAACAATCATTTTAGTTTTTACAGTATGCCATCAAAATAACAACACCCTCATGATTGCTGGAAGAAATTGTAGAAAACAATGTCCCCTCTCTCAGCAAAGTTTGTCCTCAGGGTTAGGGACATATATTAGCGATTGTTTATAAGTGGTATTGGGTGGGTAGAAATGAAGTAGGATCAAGGATCTCTCTTAAAAGGAAAAGGGGTTGGATGAAGTGGGATAATAGGTAGATTAGATTATTACGTGTGACCAACTATGTACGGACAATTTTCATTGGTATAGATTCTTGTATATTGATGCAAATTTAAATTATATTTGTTTACTGATAATGTTCCTATTTATATTTACAATATTTGTGGATCTATGCAAAGTTATTTTGTCATATAATGTGCACGGATGTTTCTACCTCTGCTTAAGATATTTCATGTACTGATGCAATTTTGGATATATTTATCATATTGCATTATACATTTCTAACTCTGGTCAAGATACTTATATGTCCTTTACATTTTGAGGTCATTGTCCTCAGTTGCAGCACATTTGTTTAAAAATTATTTAATATTCTAATATGAAAGGGTTTATCTCTTATTTTAACAGGAGAAGAAAAGCTATAGATACCATCAAAATTAGTAGAGATTCAATTTGAGAAGGAAAAAATCTCTTAAAAAAGAGAAATGACAGCTCACACAGATGTGACAATCATACAAGTGGTAAGGAAATCTCTTAAGGGTTGGGACACGATTCTATTCTTGTCTTTGCAAAAAACATACACACCTTCAAAAAGTCATGAGACCCTGGACTTTTGGATGCCTAAGGAGGAAAAGATAACTATCTAGAAAGGATCACTGAACAAAGAGGAAATAACTTATGAGGACTGGTCATCTGTAGAGTAAAAATTCATATGTACTTTCAATATCTAATACCCAGTAGAAATATAAACTCACTTAGAAGTCAAAGCTGACTTTGTATTAGAACAATGGCTATCCTTCCCTAAATACAAGTGTGATGTACAAAGAAAAATTAGGAGTTTCTGTCTCTTGTCAGAAGCCATCTAATATGAGGCAAAAAAAGACTTTAGGAAAAATTGTACTCTTCTCCTTACCTTTTTTGTCTATATCATATCTTTTGTGGAATATATATCTATATGTTTAAGTTTTCCGTAATGAGCAATAGATTTCCCTGCAGTAATCTTTGAAGTTTTCAAGAGAAAAATGGGCCACCACAAGGACTACTCCATCTGGATGATATAACATCATGCTACTGATAGTGCTACTATAAGACTGGTTTTGGGTGCTAGCTTCTCAAGATGGTTCCAAGTAGGGTTGATGAAATGATTCACATTCTTAAAATGCTCTGGCCAAAACTCCAAATAAGAACTTCAAAAAAACCGCATCGACTACTCAAAGACCATTTGCATTATAACAGAGAGTAATCTTGAAACTTAACCATCATATTAGTTTTACAGCATCCCATAGAAAAAACATCATCCCCATGAAAGCTGGAAATAATTATAAAAAAAACAACTGTTATAACTAAACACTATTTGATATCCCTAACCCTGAGGATAGACTTTGTTAAGAGAGGGGATGTCATCTTCTTGAATTATTTTCTGTTGTAACACAGGTGATGTTCTTTCTATATGGGTTCCTGTAAAACTTAAATGATGGTTAAGTTTCAAGATTACTGTCTGGTATAATTGTAAATAGTCTCAGAGCAGTTGATAGAGATTTTCTGAACTTATTGTTTGATGTTTTGGTCATAACATTGTAAGAAGGTGCACCATTTCATCTAACCAAGTTGGAAATATCTTGAGCAGCTGGTACCCAAAACTGTTCTTAAAATAGTGCTATGGGCATAATGATACCATATCACCCGGTACAATTTGTGGCATGGAGTCCCATCTTCTTCCTGGAAACTTCAAATATTAATGATGGAATATTTATTGTTCATTGTGAAAAAATTAAACATTATTCATATAGACAGATATTCAATGGAAATTATGATAGAGACAAAATAGATATATGGAGAAATATATTTTTTTCTAAATTCTGTTTTTCTATTCTATAACATATGGCTCCTGATATGAGAAATAAACTCTATTTTTCTTTTAAAAACATTCTTGGATTCAGAGAATGATAGTCATTCTCTGCAGATGACCTGTCCTCATAAGTCAGATTTCTCCTTCCTTGGTAATCCTAGTAGGATAGCTATGTTTTCTTCTTTAGGTATTTAAATGTAAATGATCTCTTGACTTTTTGAAAATGAGTATTTTCCTGCATAGTTAAGAACAGAAATTTGCCCCAAACTTTATGAGGTTTCCTCACCACCTGTATGATTGTCACCACTCATGAGGTTTCTTTTTTTCAAATCAAATTTTTATTAATTTTGATGGTATCCCTGGCTTTTCTTCTCCTATCATAAAAGAGTGAAACCCCTTTCCCAACAATGCACATCTAATGGTTTCCTTTGAGAGGTCAACACATCTTTGAAATACGCTTGCTGATTCAATTCAGAAGTTTTTTTTTTTTTAATTTTCCAATGTCTCTGTGCTGCTTCTGTTTCTCATTAGCATTAAGAAAATTCAAGGTTAATACAGCAGTATGCATTCAATTTCTGGGAGTATTTTTCATCCATTTCTGTTTGTTTTACACATCCTTTGTAGTTCTGTTTGATCTTTCTATAACTACCTGACCTATAGGATTTTGTGGTATACCTATAATATACTTTATATAAAAAAATTTAAAAAATTCCATTTTCTTAGAGACATATGCTGGACCATTATCTTTCTTTATTTGTGCAGGTATACCCATGATGGCCATAACATCTAATAAATGCATGATTACTCAGTCAGTATTCTCTGAGCTCAATGCAGCTGCCCATTAAAAACCTGAATAGATATCAATGGTATGGTATACATATTTTAATTTTCAAATTATGTAGCTTGGAACTCATCCATCTGCCATATTTTATTCCTTTGAGTACCCTTTGGGTTAGTCCCTGAAGGTAGCAGTGTTTGCTTTTCTAAAAAGCACGTAGGACATCTCTTTATAATCAATATCCTTAGTTTTTTGTCATGTAATTGAAAACTTATTCTTTAAACTTTTGCTATTGAAATGATGTTTCTTTATAAAATTCTGATGCCTTTACCACATTTCCCATCAATAATCTATCAAAATCTGCATTATTTTGTGGTAGAGGACCTGGCAGACCAGTATGGGATTGGATGTGTGTAATGTATATTGGGCAAAGCCTATTTCTGCTTTTATCTTGAACTTGAATGAATAATGAAGTCAATTCTGTATGATCTGGTATAAATTTATGGGTTTCAATGTGTAAAACAACATTTTTGTTGTTTTTTGCATATTAAAATAAGTAACTTTATTGAGAGGTTTTATAAAATGACTTAGTACCAAGAGAATGGCATACAACACTCTCTTTTGGACAGAATTATAAGAACTTCATTCCACCTTACTTAAATCTTTTGATTTGGAACTTGCCTTTGCTTATTTGTTTGCATCAGTTTTGAAATATGTGCTCCAGTTATTGGTGTGTAACAAAAAATGTGGGAAGGATCGAAGTAGTTCTCTATATAAGGTTAATTCTATCTCTTTTGGGATAATTGTTATTAATCTCTCTGAAAAATTAGCACAAGTTCTTTGCCAGGGTCCATTGTTTTCCTATAAGTTTTTAATTGCAGTAGTAAAAGCACTATAATCTCTGCTGGGTCTACTTCTACTAATTGACGAAGTAAATTTTTTCCTTTTATAATTAATTCAGAAACCTTTTTCACATAATTTTTTTAAATTTACTTATTTATTTATTTATAAAAATTTCCACTTCTTCCCCTACTCCCAATACCCTCCACTCCCCCCACTCCCTCTCCTCCTCCCTCTCCAGTCCCAAGAGCAGTCAGGGTTTCCTGCCCTGTGGGAAGTCCAAGTTCCTCCCGACTCCCTTTAGGTCCAGGAAGGTAAGCATCCAAACAGACCAAGATCCCAAAAAGCCAGTACATGCAGACGAAACAAGACCCAGTGTCATTGTCAATGGCTTCTCAGTCAGCCCCCATGTCAGCCACATTCAGAGAATCCATGTGGCAGATTCTCAGGAAACTGGGAGTCAACCTACCTCAGGACCCAGCAATTCCACTCTTGCGAATATGCCCAAGAGATGCTGTATCTTACTACAAAAGCATTTGTTCAACTATGTTCATAGCAGCACTATTTGTAATAGCCAGAACCTGGAAACAACCTAGGTACTCCTCAATAGAAGAATGGATAAAGAAGGTGTGGCACATATACACTTTAGTGTTTTACATAGCGATAAAACATGGACTTTGGAGTTTGGGTTGGGAAAACAGTGGGATGTTTTAAGTGGTACTTAATTGGCCATATTAGTAGGAGCACGAAAGATAGTGCTTCAAAGGGTTAATTGAACTGTGATGGCCCAAGAGCTTATAGAAGAGATGACTATTAAGATTCAGCCTATATTTTTTTGTGATTTCGGTGAAAAAGTAAATTATTTTTGCCATAATTCAAAGAGTTGTTCTGAAGATAAAGTGAAGGATTTTACAACAATTCTGTAGACATGGGAAAACTGAAAACAGCCTGGCATAGGCTCTTGTTGTGTTATTATTAGTGTTAACTCTGGTTAAGATTTATGATTAAAATGGTCAAGTTGAGCAAATAAAAACACAAGAGGTACAGAATGTGAAAGTGGCATCCAAAAGTGGAATAGACCTAAATCCCCGAGCTCAGGAATACACATGGATTAAGAAATGAAATAAATGGATCGGTGACCTGAGAGCAAGATCCCACCCAGATGAGTTTTCAATTTGTGAAATGGAATTAGGGAAAAGCTTTGATGCAGGTGTTATCATGAATATGTTTAATACCAGCACTGGAAAGACTGAGAGGTAGGGAGATCTCTGAGTTTGAGGCCAGCATGGTACACAGAACAACTTTCAGGACAGCCAAGCTTAGGCAGAGAAAGACAGCATGCTAGGGAAGATTGTAATTGAGTGAGAAAACCATCTTCCAGGCCCAGAAAGCAGCAGAACTTGGCAATTTTGACCATGGTTTTTATTTCTTTAGAGATAAAGAAGGAAAAAAATGGGTTATGGAATTTGCCTCCATACCTATGGAAAGCTTTTGAGTCCAAGTAAGTCAAGAGGGAGCTTGGTGTGTAGCAATGCATGACTTCATAAAACTGGCCAATCAGCATTTTATTAGACAAGTGCAATAAATAAATCTTTACAAGTAAAACCATTTTCCCACAGCATTTCCCTCCCCCATTTTTTCAAAACAAGAATTCTGAATTGAGTCTCCCTTGTTTAGCTTCGTTCCTGACCATTATCCATATAACTTGTAACCCAAACACTAAACAAGGACAAACATCCATAATACATATTTTTGGTGTAGTTTTCTGTCTACTCCCTACTGATTGGAGCCACTGATAATCTTACAAGGACCTAAAGAATATTTTGAATTATGGTCAGGTCCTGAATGGAATATTCTGTGAATATTCTTGTTCATCTAAGCCAGTAGTCTTAAAACTGTATTGAATGCAGAACTCAGAGGAAACTGCAACAGAGGTCCTCTGAAATCTTGGATCATCTGGATCATCAGCTCCTATTGGAGATTCTTCAGGGGGTCTTTCTTGATAAAACCTAATTTTTCTTTGCCTATAATGAATCCACAGGCTCTCATTTCTTGTGGAAACAAAAACAAATCTCTTCTCCAAAGTAACATACTTTTTGACTTAAATTTTGAAGTCAAGGCTTTTTCAAAATATATTTTTTGAATTAATCTAGCAGCCTTAATAAATAAATATCTTTTAGCAGCTTTTACTCCTTCCTCAGCCATCAAAAAATTAAAGACAATACTATAACATACAGCACAAAGATTGTCTGTGTATTTTTCATCTTTACATGGCTTTATTTTAAACTCTATTTCTTTTATTTTTATTTTTAATTTTTGGCTTTTTGAGACAGTATATCTCTGTGTATCTTTGGCTGTCCTAAAATTCACTCTGTAGACCCAGCTGTCCTTAAACTCACAGAGATCTGTTTGCCTCAGCCTCCCAAGTGTTGGGATTAAAGGTTTGTGCCATCACACCCAATTACTCTCTTTCTTTTTTATTTTAAGGAATTTATCCTTTTTCTTTTCTACATATATTTTTAACACACTGTAAACTGTTTAGAGGCTTTTTGTCTGAAAGCATCTTTACTGTGTCTCTTTATTTTTGACCACAAGAGTCTTTAATTTGCTAAGTGATATGGCTATGATTAAAGTTGTGGCTTTGACTGCTGGATTCAGTCCATTCCTTAGCTTTTTTCTGAGAGTCTAGCTTTATGACAGAAGTATTGGCAGGAGCCATGTTTATTGCCACAACTCTATGGAGTTTCAAGGTCCCTTTCACCACCAAAAAGCATGCTGTTGTCTATTCATGGACACCATTTAACAGTTTGTGGCAGGGCCTCTTAAAATGGCTGCAAAGTTTTTGCAGCTAAAGGTGAGTCAGGAATCCTCTGTTAAATGAGATGTGCTTGCCTCTAGCAAAGAGAACAAACCCAAGAAATTGCTGCTACCAAGAAGCCACCTTTAAAACTGTTATTTTGCTTCTAGAATTACTTCCCAAGCTCTCTCAGGTTTTCTGTGGATGCAGTTGGCCACACATTGGGCACCATTTGTTGACTGAGATTTCTGTTCCATCTAGTCCTGTAATTGTTCAGCCCTAAAGAAAACACACAGAGGTCTATATTAATTATAAACGGATTGGCCTAGAATCTCGAACTTATTAACTCTTATAACCTATATTAGCCCATAATTCTTTTCTGTGTTTGCCACATGGCTTGGTATGTTTTTTCAGGAGGCAGTCACATCTTCACTGATCTGTGTTTGGCTTTCTCTGTGTCTGTGTAAAGACTATATACTGACTCTTTCCTCTTCCCAGAATTCTCATCAGGCTAACTCTACTTCCTGCCAGGTCACCCTGCCTATACTTCCTGCCTGGCTACTGGCCAATCAGCATTTTATTAAATAATTACAAGAAACAAATCATTAGAGGATAAAACCATTGTCCCACAGTACAAGGGTGATTCAATAGAACACTGTTCATTTACCATAAATTTGTAGTCATTCTGCAATTAGTGTTGTTGCTAAAGTATAAATTTAAACCATGGTGATCTGATAAAATACAGGGGCTTATTCCTACTTTTTTTATATCTGTTGAAGTTTGCTTTGTTACTGAGTATGTGGTCAGTTTTAGAGAAGGTTCCATGAGGTGCTTAGAAGGTATATATATATATATATATATATATATATATATATATATATATGGTTGAATGTTCTGTAGATGTCTATTAGTCCGTTTGAGTCATGATATGTATTAGATCTCTTATTTCTCTGTTAAGTTTCTGTCTGCTTGACCTGTCCATTATGGAGAGTGTGTGTTTCTGGGTATAGTAGTCTGGGTTTGCATATATATTTTTTTTATTATCTGCAGCACATCTGTCCAGGACATTCTTGCTTTCATGATTTCCATTGATAAGTAGAGTATAATTCTGATAGGACTGCATTTATATATTACTTGACATTTTTCCTTTGCAACTCTTAATATTCTTTCTTATTCTGTATATGTTATATTTGTGCTTTTACTACCATATGATAAGAGGGCTTCTTTTGGTTCTATGTGGTGTTCTGCAATCTTTTTTTTTTAACATGCAACCGTGTAAAATTTTTATCTTAATAATTGTATTACAAAACCACCACAATGATTAATAAAATAACAACTAAACTGACTTCATGTTCAGACCATAAATACTGATAAATTATTTTAACATTGCAAAAACATTTAATCTTGTACTTTCATATGGATATCCTTCTTTAGATTGGGAAGCTTGTCTTCTATGGTTTTGTTGAATATATTTTTCAGTGACTTTGATTTGGAATTCTTTTTCTATCCCTATTATTCTAAGATTTCATCTTTTCATTGTGTCCCGGATTTCCTGGATGTTTTGTGTTAATACTTTGTTGGATTTAATGTTTTCTTTGACTGATAAATCTATTTCCTGTATATTATCTTCAACCCCTGAGATTCTTCTGTATCTTGTATTCTGGTGGTTAATTTTACCTCTAGTACCTCTGTAGGTAAATAGCTTATTTACCTATATTTTCCATATCTAGAATTCCTTCAGTTTGTGTTTTCTTTATTGTTTCTATTTCATTCTTCAAGTGTTGAACTGTTTACTTCACCTGTCTCATTTTTTTTCTTAGTTTTCTTGTGTTTCTTTGAGAGATTTATTCCTTTCCCCCAATTTTTTGTTTGTCTTTTCCTCAATTTCTTTAAGGGAATTTTTCATTTCCTCTTTCAAGGTTTCCATCATTCTCTTAAAGTTGTATTTAAAATCTTTTTCGTCTGCTTCTTCTGGGTTAGAATGATCAAGTCTTACTGTTATATGACCACTGGGTTATGGTGTTACCATGTTGCTTTTAGGTTGTATTGGTGCCAACACATCTCTTCCTCCAATTGGTTCCAGCCATATCTTTGCCTCCTGGTCCACTACTTGCAGTGTTTGTCTGTGTCTTTGAAAACTGTTCTTGGTCTATTATGTACTGTAGCTCTGTGTGTCTCAAGGAGCCACTGATGTCTCTTTTGGCCTGCTCTCCTTGTCTGCTCTTTTGGTTTGCTCTCTTGGTCCACTCTGCATTCACAGTCTGTGCTTCAGAGTTTTTCTCTTGGTTCTTTCTGTGTAGGTGCACCTTGTGTTTCAGAGTGTCAATGAGGTTTTGGGATATAGGAGATTATGGTGGTAGAATGGGATTTGTAGCTTGTAGGGTCTGATCGATGGGGTAGCATATTGGAATAGTCTACCTGCAAGAAACTTGCCTGCTGGCTGACTAGAGAAGTTGAAGCAGGTAGGGGAGAGGCCTTGTGTTTTGCCTTGATATTGAGGGTCTAGAGTGTGAGGTATCCACTGGGTGGGTGGTCACTCAACTCTTGGTCCTCTCTGTGAATTTGAAGCCTTTTTTAGAGTTTCATTGTGGTTTGTGGGCATAGGAGGGTTTGGGGTCAGAGTGTGACTTGTAGCTTACAGGTTCTAATGGATGGGATGGGGTTATTGGAGCAACCTCTTGGTCCTCTCTGTGAATTAATCCTCAATATTTATGCAAATGCTGAGTGAGCTAATTTATAATCCAAGGGATCCCTAAGCCATGATGTCTAGCTAGATTATCCCAATAGGTAAGCTCAGGTTTCAAGTGAAAGATCTTTCTTCAATATATAATAAAGAAAGCAATTGAGAAAGACACCTGATATCAACTTCTAGTCACCAAATACACACATACACACACATACACAAACAGACTAATACACACACACATTTACATGTATCTACACACAGATATGCCAACACATGTACATATATGCTTACTAGGTAGACACATCTATACAAAAAACACAAAGAATAAAAATAATTTATTTGATACAGTCAGAAAACTAAAATTAATGCCTTCAAAGATTAGTCATGAAATTGATGACAATGCAATTGAAAACTTGAAATCTAGAAGAAATTAAAAATAATTTAAGGCTACCCCAAGAGTCGTAGATTGTCTAATAAAATCCCTAACATCAGCTATTAGAAACAATCTTTTGAATTGTTAGTCAGAATTGTCCAACAGACTCCTACAAAACTATAGGTTATTATTTTGCCTATGGTTTTTCCCTTCAAAAATGTAGAAGGTAAATCCCTATTGCTGAAGATACCATGTGATTCAGACATGTGAAAAAAGGATCTGAAATAGAACTGACCTGAAAATTTTCTTGCAGAGGATTAGTTCTCATGGTACCAGAAGGCAAAAAGTGATGGAAACTTCCTTAGAAAAGAAAAAAAAATAGTAGTACTACCTTGAGAACCACAACAAGCATGATATAATAATCCTAAGGCTACAATATTGGCACATCTTCATGGGTAGGAATCAATAGCTCTCTAATGGACTATTAGAGAACATGAACTCTCTCACTGAAGATGATTGAAATCATTTCTGGTACTGGAAATCTAGACAACTAAATAAAGTTTGTAAGACTAGGATCTTAGGGGGAAGCATAAAACCAATACTTTACTCAAACAGCATATTCTCAAATTATTCTTTAATGTTATAACCATAGAGAAAGAGAGTTTTTAATTTTTATTAAGACATTTCTCTTTGCAAGGCTAGAAACTATTACAGAAAACAACTGACCAAAAACAGTATTGGGGAACCCATTTTCAGCTGACACATCAACACTATAGCCCCTGCAACGAGCACTCAGGAATAATAATAGAGAGAGGGCATAATGACTGTAAAAGCAGAGGAACAGGAAAGTCTCAGTGAAACTGTGCCTCTGAAGAATATCTTACATTTTTACTTTTTAATTTCAGAGATTCTACACTCATCAAGTCTTAGCAAAATGGCTGACAAACAGGACCTGAACAAGAACAACACCAGTAGACATGGTATAGAAGGGGAAAAGCATTTCAAGTGTTCACCCTAAAAAAAGCTAAGGAATGCTGAGAATAGAAGAAACAATCTTTTTCATGAAAGAGCATACCCATTGGTAATCCACTAAAAGATGGACAGCTGGGAATACACAAGCATATGAATAGTAGCAAGTAGTAAATTAGCTGATAAGACTGTATTTATATATATAGAAGTGTGTGTGTGTTATTAGAATAAATAAAGAAAACAAAGCCTTCGATCTGAAAGAAAACAGTAGTGCTGGCTACAGTTGAAGAGGGAAATGAATAAGATGGAAGGAGAGAAAGGATATGTTACAGTATGGTCTCAAAAATATGATTTAAAATGCTTTAAAGAATAAAAAGTACACTTTATACAATTCTACAATTAATATCCAAGTGACCAAAAATGAATATAGCACAGAAAGAAGGTAAGACCAACCCTGGGAACTAATAAAAAGTGATAATAAGCTTAAAACAGCACATAACATTGGAAAAATACAAAAGAAAACAGTGGAAAGCATTTTCTAGGTTGAATCCAGCTTTCTGGTTGAGGCAATTGAACTTGCAACCAAAAGCAAGCTCAGTTTTAGGTAAGAGTATAATTGTTAGAGAGATAAATTAGGCTAAAGAGTATAATTAAAAGGTACAACTGGGAGAGAATCAATTGATCCCCTGTTGACCATATTCCTGTTTGGAGGAATAACTCCTTTGTCAAGTCAGGATCTGATTGAGTTTAGGGATTTATTTAGAGAGCAACTTTCACAGCAATCTCACAGAAAACCCAATTACATCTCTTATCAAGCTCCATAAAGAAAAAACTTAGAAGCCATCAATACAATGATTATGTTTCAAAGGACTGAAGCCTTCTGGCCTGCAGAAGGCACAATACTGTACTTATCAAACAAGTACACATCTCCTTGGAACACGGGGCCACTAATTCAATGCTGTTAAGCATTCTTTCTTTTTTTATTTTCATTTTATTTTTTTTGTGTGTGGCATATAAACATGTGTGTATAGGTTACCACGTTGTCCAGAGGTGTCAAATCTCCTAGAATTGGAGTTACAGGTGATTGTGAGCCACACAACATGAGTTCTGGAAACTAAATTTGGGTTTCACTCTTTAATTGTTGAACTCTCTCCAACATTTTCTTGTGTTGAGCTTTTATTAAATCTTTATTGTATACATCTCTTTAATTTTCGGGTAGATGACAAAAACTGTCAAGAGTGGGTACTAGGGAGGCCCTTTCCTTAGGCCTGGATGCTTGAGTAGGGGATTATTTCCTGAATAATCCTTTGAGTACTAAGCAGATTGAATGAACTGAAGGAAATTCTGCTATCTCAACACTTAAGATTCCAGGGAGACTTCAGCACCGAAGGAGACAATAGCAGTCATTAATTGAGATATACTATAGACATGGCCACTTGAGACAGCCCTATTCTAGACATAAGAAAACTTTAAGCAACACAAGACTCAGATTCAATTTGGTGGCTTAATGGCACATGGGGGTTAGTAGGGATTTATGTCACATGCTTTGATATTTGATTTTATAATGAGACAATAAAGATTGAAGAAGTAGCAAATGTAATAGTTGCCAGTAATTTGTTGTTAACCTTAAGTTCCACTTGAGATAATCTAAATCATAATTTAAAAGATTATTACCATTTTATATACAGACAGTTATTTTCCATGTGTCAACGAAATTTGTAAATACAGACATTTTAATGACCATTTTATGTAACGTCCATGAATTTGAGAATGTTTATAGTGTATAGAAAAAGGACAAGTGTGATTAGTTTAGTTACCTATAAGTTAATATTCTAACAATGTAAAATCATAAAATATGTACTAAAATACATATGCTAGCATTGTAATCTCTTCATAGCATTTCTAATCTCTTTGTTTCTTAAAGTGTAAATGACTGGGATCAGGAGAGGTGTGATGAAAGCATAAAACACTGCCAGAAACTTGTCTATTTGGCTAACTTGATGACAAATGGAATATGACAGAAAAAAAACTGTCCAATTCCTGGGATCTACAAAAGGGCAGTTTTACAGTTATAACAATTTACAATTATAACTAATAGGCTTATTATTGGATACATATCATTGGCACAAAGCCAATGATCCATGATGCCATCACTAATCCAATGCACGTATGTCTGTTCATGATGCTGGAGTGATGGATTGGCTTACAGATGAGCACATAATGGTCATAGGACATTGACACAAGCACTACATCTCGCCCCCTCCAAAGAAGTGTCCAAAGGAAATCTGACCGTGCACCCTCCAAAGGAGATAGTCTTTTTTCCTTAAGGAAGTCTGTGATCATCTTATATGTAGTGACAGAGGAAAGACAAAAGTTAATGAACAAGAGATTCATCAACAGGAAATAAATAGGGGAATGGAGATGAAGGTCAATGATGATGATGACTACAATAAATATTTTGCCCAAATAGTGATTAAATAAAGTGAACAAAATATCACTAAGAAGAAGGCCTGGAGCTTCCAAGATTCACAAAGTCCAAGAATAATGAATTCAGATACCTCAGACTGGTTTAGTTCTTCCATTTAGTTCAGTTTAAAATTAATTTAAAGAAAACTACACAGGATTAAATTCTGTGAATATCAGAGGATTATATTAAAGGAATTTCTCTAACTGCTCTAATGGCAGTGACTGATCTCTGACATCTGTGTACACCATTCTCTCTAAGAGTCATACCTGGTGTGTCCTAGAATCCCTGCTTTCATTTATTTACACAGATTATTTCTTGTATACGGGTATAAGAAGAAATGTATGCTAATGCTAATGACCATTGATAAAAATGGCATATTGTTCTGAAATACAACTGAAATATAATTATGTAAACTGTAGAATTATTTTAGTAAAATATTGATTTTACATGTTCAAAATACATTTTTGACATAGTTGTTGTAAGATGAAACACAAAGGAAAACAACTGTACTTTGTAAAGTTGTGATAAATTATATATAAAACAATAAGGAAATCTTTAGAGAAAAGTAACAAAGTCAGGTGCTGTCAAAAGTAGATATGAAACTGAGCACATAAGCATAATAAAATATTCTTAATCTTCTTTCTTGAATTTATCATATCCTATATGTGTCATATTATTATTAAGTAAACAGGTACGAGTGGTGAAGGAGACTCCAAATGAGGAAACCTAATCAATTTGATACTGTATATGTAAAATAAATGTGAATTTTTGTTTTATTTTATTTATTTACTTTTTTATTAAAAATTTCCACCTCCTCCCATTTACCTCCCTCTCCCCCCATTTCCCCTTTTCCCCTTCTCCAGTCCTAAATGTGAATTTTTGAAAAAGAATATGTTTGGTAGTTACATGATAGGAAAATAAAGTCCTATATTAATTTAAAATACTAGAATAGTTCTTTAGTTAATCTTAATAATTATATGATTAGTGAGTGCATGAATAAACAATTTAGTAATAATTAGAGTAGTAGTACTAGTTGATAAAATTGTCAACATTGTTTCACAATGACAATAGTTAATTGCTTATGAAAGTTGAAAAGTAAGATATTTAGCTACCTGAGATAAAGTCATGACTATGGAGAGAAATGTTCTCTGATCATGAATTTCAAAGGTTCTGGACTCTGTACAAAAATACTGAAAAACACAAAGGATACCCAATTATAGTGTATCAGGAAGCCTAGCATTAAGAAAGCTTATTTGGGAGTTGGAGAGATGACTTAGTAGTTAAAAGCCCTGGCTGATCTTCCAGAAAAGAGGACCTGAGTTAAATTTTCAGAATCCACATGACAGCTTATAATCATTTAAGCAAACGTAATTTAGACAGAGTATACACAATTTAACATTAAATTTCTAGTGAAAAGAAAATAGCCTATTAGAAACTGAAATCTGGAAGTCAACATAGAGTTAAATGCAAAAAAACTTGGGTAAAAAGCAGGGGTTGAACAGGTGTCAAGTTACTTCCAAGTTAGTGGACCCTAAGTATCTGAAACTGCGGCAACCTCTCTACTCTGTTCCAGAGAACAATGTCTCCATCATTTCTATGTGTTTGTAATTTTTTTTACTGACTTTCAAGTTCCTTAGACTGAAAAATTATAACTTTTAAAAGAGGTTTATGTCCCCTATGTTCACCAATGGAAGTTATTTTTGGCTACTCAGGGTAAATGATATATACAAGTTCATTAGGTTCCTTATAGTTGACTTTCAAGCATGTCCAATGTAGCAAAGGTAAATCTTTATTCCAAAAGAACACACTTCTAAACACTGAAGGCATAAAATTGAGCTTGACAAAAAGAGTCAAACCAGGAAAATCCAAATGAAAAAAATCATTGTCTTCTCAGAACATATTCATAAATTAAAATTGCTTCTTTCAGAATCATATGAGGATTAACTCTGTGTCCCTGTCAATCTCTCTGACTTATATATTCCCGTTACGTTTAGCAAGTGTGTGCCTAATTATCACAACATCAGGAATGTGCCAGCCTGCATAGCATGTATTCTTTAACATTATCCCATTTGCTTCTGTGATTTTACTCAATTTCTTGAGTTATTTCCACAATCATAATTTTCCTCCCTATTCTCTCTCTCTCTCTCTCTCTCTCTCTCTCTCTCTCTCTCTCTCTCTTTCTCTCTCTCTCTCTGTTTATCTCCCTCTCTCTCCTATATATTAATAATCAATTGTTAATTATTTGAAATTTTCTTATTATACTCACCTCTGTGCCTGCAAGAAATACCTTACTCTGTGAAACTATGAATCCTGGTGGTTCACAATCAGTGAGTCTTCAAATAAATCACCCAAAAGATATTCTTACCTAAAGCAAAATATTCTTCTTGATGCTTATAAATATCATACATTTCAAGACAGTTTGACAAAAATTTTGATACTTCTGAAATCTCTGTGAGAGTTCAAAATCCTCCCTATTAATATGTGTGGTAAAATGGATTAAAATATTGAAGAAGTATCTTAAATATTGTAGAGAAGGGGATTAAGAAGAAATAAACAACTGTGTATAGAAATATTGTATGGAAATAAACAACTATGTATAGAAATATCAGAGAGACATAATATCCGAACAATTATTTTTACATGATAAGTCACTGTTCTTAGTCACAATAGAACTCCAAAACTGTAGCAGAATAAGGTAAAACAATCATTTTCTGCTGTGTCAAGGGTTCATGGAAATGTTTAAGCCTTATATTTAGTGCAGAGTAGCCTCATGGCTACTATCTATATCTTATTCCTTTGACCTTGGAGGTTCAGAATTGAGAATATCATCAGGCAATGCATCTATCTATTGTTAACGTTAAGAAAAGTAGAGTGCAGGTATGAAGCAAAGCTTTAGATGGCAATGGTTAAGCATGACTTTAAAACATTTCCTTCTTTGTTGTTTCTAGAGCTAATATATTAACAGACTGAAGTGTTATTTCTCTAAAGATGCTACATGACTTTTATCAAAAGGAGCAGATGATTATCTTTGCAGACTGATCCACTTAACTTATCATCAGTTCAGTCATGCTTGCATAAAAAATCAGAGAGGAACAAAATACTATTCCTATCTCAAATGTTTCTGTGTTAATAAAAACAATTTCTGTGTGCAACATATCCAGTTTTAAAAATCTCTGTGTGCAGGTTATGAAGATCAACACTAAAACACTTGTTTTAGTACATGCCCCACCAAAATAGGTATAAAAAGAACAACTAAATCATTATTAATATTAATACTATTTAGGATAATAAATTATTAAGATTATCCTAAATAACATTAATAAGAATATTGTTAATGAATGATATTTTTATATATAAGAGCAATCACTGGGCCATGACCATCTAATTACAGACAAACAAAATAATATGTTTTAAATTTTATTATTTCTGAGTCTTATTAACACTATGTGTTCTTTATTTTTTTTAGTTATAGTAATGAATCTATGATTAGTAATGAATATATAGCCTGAGGTAACTAGAGAAAGCAGTATATAGGATGAAATTCATGGCTGGCAAATATATTACCAGTGTGGTCCTGGATCCTTGACAAGACACCTAATATTAACATATTCCAAATTCAGTGTGATTTCTAATTTCTCTCTAGATACTCATCCTTTTGTCTAGAGATATTTTTAACTCTTACCCCTCATCAAATAAGCGCCTTTTTTTTGTGGCAGATAAAGAGTATTACAGACACCAACCGCTGTTCAAAATAAAGAACAACACACCGGTGGGACGCAAAACTGTTCCTACACCAAAAGCTCAGATGAAGTCAAGGAAGATTGGGCAGAAGGTTTTAAGAACCAAACAACGAACAGCTCTTCGCTGTGTCACACTTTGGGGCTGGAGAGATGGCTCAGAGGTTAAGAGCATTGCCTGTTCTTCCAAAGGTCCTGAGTTCAAGTCCCAGCAACCACATGATGGCTCAAACCATCTGTAAACGGGGTCTGGTGCCCTCTTCTGGCCTGCAGGCATACATACAGGCAGAATATTGTACACATAATAAATAAATAAATACTTTTTTAAAAGAGCCAAACAACGAGGAATCCTGCTATAAGTAATGTCTTCTATATATATTAAGGAATCTATTAGCAATAAATCCCAACAATATGGTCATCTAAAAAGACATATATGATGGCCAGTGTGGACTAGAGACATCTCACAATCCCCATCCCTAGGTGAAGAACATTTGCACACACATCATGCACATTAACTCATGCATACATATACACATACAAATTAAACAACATATATTGAATTTTAAAAAAACAAAGAACTAAGCCTCTAAACTCCATGAGGAACTAAATTCAATATTTATTACAAAATTTCTCGAGAAAAGTAAATAAGAATATATTAGGTATACATTATGGCATTATAGCTATTCATTTTGGAATTAAACAGCATTTTTTAAAATGAGTTTTTGACTATGGATTCTTGTCTTTTTGCCTAAGAATAAGTGTATAATTTTTCTTTAGGCATGTTTATCTTTTCCTTTATGTTAATGCAATACTGTGTAAAACCATGCTTGGATTCAAAACTTTATAATTAATACACTGAATATTAATTTTAAGCCATTCACATTAGCTGTTATTTAGGTTACAATGGAGTAAATTTGAAATAGTAAACAGTATATTGTATATAATATACATTGCTTAGCATTTATGACTATCGATGTGTAGTGTTAGTTTTGTTTACACGTTTTTTGTTTTCTGAAAGATGTGTAGCATTTAGCAAACCTAGCATTAACAAGTAAATAAAGACCATTTGCCTGAATTCTTCATTAGAAACAAGAAATCTAACTCAATTATTTGAAGATGAGTTGTATTCTTATCTAGTCACTTAATAAAAATATTATATAATTATATCAAAATTTTAATACAGAAATAAAATAGATATATATGAGCTGAGAAAAATTAAAATGGGCATAAATTTATATTTAAATACCATAGCAATGATACAAAAGAAAAATGGACTGTCATGAAGCAACTGTATTTGAATATTAGATAATATTACCTTGATAATCTTTGTCTATATTTGAAATGTATAGCTATATATAGAATATAAATGTTAAGCAATATTGATGACTTTAAATGTAAACACTAATTGCATTAATTTTGATATCACATGTTCCATACAATATTTCTTGAATATTCGTGTAGTTGAACTGGCTATCATAATGTCAGAAGACATAAACACAACTCACAAAGACAAGACTTTGCCTCATAAGTGAGATCTGAGCTTATATAAAATAACATGAAAGCAAAAAGGGACAATATGGGATGTGTGGTGTGGAAATGGGAAAGTTTGAATGGGAAGTGGATGACAGAGTTTAATAGAGGTGTTTAATATTATATGATATATAAGTATATGGCATTGTCATAATTCAATCCATTGTTTTATGCAATTAATATGTTAACATAAATAATTAAAATTAAATGATACTCAATGAATTTGTTAGCAGCTTCATGGTTTTCAGTAACATTGGTCAAAATGATATATACATTTACTGTGTAATAAAATATCAAGTGTTGTTTATCTTTAAAAATATTCTACTTTGGTTTCCTTTAATTCCTCATCAAATACTTACTGAAACCGCTAGTATTTCTCTCTTTGATGCAATGGGATTATGAAGTACAATTCCCATGGTAAATGACCTGGAGACTTAGGTAACCAGTCATCAGTTGGTCACCAAATGCTGTTGTCAGGTTGTAGGTAGTTAGAACATTGATAAGAAGTAATAAACATGCAGTATCTAAGAAGAAGACACTTTCTAAAATATAAAGTAATAGTGGAAATACTGCTTTCTAGTATTTGAGGACACCTGGTAAGCAGACATCAATACCATTCTGCATTAGCAGTAACTTTCCTTGTACAACTAACACACAGCATTTCTATAACATGCAGAGAGCCCCATCTTCAATACTATTTTTCTTTCAGACATATTTGTTAAGCATCCTTTCATGCTGTTTCCCAAAACAAATTTAGAAGTTGTATTGTATAACCCTAGATTTCATTTCAATTTTTGGAACAAATTGGGGGTCTGAGTTATAACAAGAAGATGTTGAAAATAGTTTTATCAAGACAGACAAGATGAAAGCAGGAAAAGGGCCAATGCAATTATTCTAAGTACTTGACCATCTTACACAGAAAGAGAAATTATGAATACGGTGGCTGTTAGGGATTTCAAACAGAGGATAGGTATTAGAAGACTCAGGAAATATTCCATTTATGGTCTACATTTGATTTTTTTGTTTTGCTTGTTGTGTGTTTGAGCTTGGTCTGTCATAGTCTTAGTAGTAGGACAGTTTGAACACAGCAAAAAACTTAGACTTTAAATTTTACTCTAATTACTTCCATTGTAACCTATATATTTTATTTTTTTTCTACCTTCTCTACTATTATCTTTCTTCGTCCATGTCCCTTCTCCTTTAGCATCAATCAAAGAGCTGATCTGTGTTAAAAATAACTAGCCATGAACTGCTCCTACATGTGAGTTTTTTTTTTATTGCTGATGAGTCTGATATTGAGAAAACTCTTGTAGAGTGACATATATTTAGGAGAAAACAATTTTTCTCTAATTTTAAATCATTATTATAACATTAAATGCTAGGTTGGATAAATCTGAAATCCCTTCACTGACTTTGCAAATCTGTTCTTCCTTAATCTAGTATTTTGTATTTACAAACCCACCTTTGGTTAATGTTGATACAAGAATCTTTTAAATTGTTTAAACAACACAAGAATATAGAATTTAGGCAGGGAAAGCCACTTAGATGTCTACCTATTAGCCCACATCATCGCTGGTGTTATTTGGTGTTTTTTCTTAAAGAATGTCTAAGCTTGATATGTCCACAAATAGTCATATTACTGGTTTTATTACTCTCTTGTTTTTCAGGTAAGTATAAATCTTCATAGAGTAGCCTGTATAAATCTATTTTGATGATTTTTAAAGTATAATATTTCATTGTATGTATTTTCTGAAATTAATAATTCATTATTTACAATTTTAAACTATAGTCTGTGTGTGAATATATTTGTCACATATTTAATATTCAGTCTTGTAATAATAGCTACATGTTAAAATCTTATAAATATCAATTTATAGTACAAATGCAATCTACAAAATTAGAATTTATTTACAGCCTTAAAAATGTTGAGGCTCTTTTGCTCATCCATCTCTTCTTCCTTTACAAATCTCTCATTTTCTCCCCATATTGATTGGCAAAACAGTAAGATTATGACTAGTGATGGATATGGGGAACTATTTAACTTGTTAACTGTGTGTGTTAATCTCATTGTGAGATTTCTATGCAAGTGGTACTATTTTTCCAGTCAGACACTTTACTTGGCAACATGTTAACAATATTATGAGTGTTTATATTCTGAATAAATGATGGCTATATTTTTATACTTATGTATACAATATCATCAGTCAGAAAATACTGACTGATTTTTCAAGTGAAAACACTTGGAAGGTATAAACAAGGAAGATAAGAAATAAAGCGTTTTGTGAAAACTCTGTTAGAGTTTCATTTTTTAAAACTTAAACCATGGGTTTTAATCATCCATACAATAAAACATACTGAATATGTATATTTTGTATTCCAGAATATCAATATCTTAAACTTATAGATAGCATTTAATTCCTTTAGCGTTTTGATTATAGGTCCTTTACAAAAGACGTCTCTTCTAGCTGAGCACAGTGTTCTAGTGTCCCTGTTCAGTCCTGCTCTATTTCATCTGGTATTTACAATATAAATTCTCCACCTGTGCCCATATAGGAGGGGCTCCTTGTCTCATCTTTGCAATTGTTTCCCTTTGATTTTGATACTTACAAGATGTTTGTAAAGAACAGTGTGCCCAGCCTGCCTGACTCAAGTCACTCTGAGCATGCCATCATTTATTTTAATTTATTGTTTTAATTTCATTCCTAGAGCATCTTAATGCAAGGAGCCAGGTATGAAGTAAGTGATGATGTGAAAATGACCGTAACAAAGAGGCTAAAGGAGAACTTGCTCGTATCTGTAAAGTGGGGAATTCAGATGTAGGATATTCAGTTACCCCCTGTTTTGCAACATGTTGATTCACTGAGTCTTCATCTTACTGTTCCAGGTAAACTGGAGGGTGGGACCCCCAGGACATGCTGTTCCCTTCACTGATATGAATATGTACCACTGCACTTGCCTTTTAAACGAGTGCTAAATATTTGAACTTAGGTCCTCATGCATGCAGAGCAAGCACCTTACTCAGTGAGTCATCCCAGCAGCCTTTTTTCTGTTTAATATGGAAATGATCAATTGAAGTCAACTAACGTTTATGATAGAAAGCAAATATAGCTTGCATGTTTTATTTCTTACATTTTGGTATGAAGAATTCATCCACTCCCTAATACCATATATTTTTCTGCTGTGCTAGGACAGACTACATGATGTCCTTTCTATTTTTGTATATGACTATTTGAAAGTATTAATTATGATAAAGATACTGTTTATTAAACTTCAGACTCTTATTATTGGCTTCAGAAAAAAGTTCTAAACAAAGATCCAAAATTATGTCTCCCTTGTCCGCCATTCTGATCTATTAGTTGAACAGATAAACGAGTTAAGGAAATTCTTAAATAACTTTCTAATGACTATAAAATTGTATGTATTTAATTCATTCAGAAATATTCTTAATTGTTTAATTGCTTATGTCTTTTCAGTGTTCTGTGACCTAATTAATCAAGACTCTCAGTTGGAGAGGTAAGCAGAGCTATCTGATGCTGATTAGAAACAGCAGAATATGGAGGAAAACAATGCAGTCACTTTACATTTTTGATATGGGAAAATATGAAGAAAGGAAACCAAAAGCATCATCAACAGGTACAAAACGTGAAACACTGAAATTGCTTATTAGTAAAACCTGTGAACCTGGAAAGTATATGTCAAGAGCAGAAGCAGTCTGTGGTGTGACTATTCAATTTGTCTGGGAGAATGGTAATAATACAAATGAACAGATTTGATTAGCCTATGTGACTACAAATTCAGGTTTTATAGATTAACTTAGCCCTAGAAAGTCTTCTTTACAAATATGAAATATTTATCTTTGGACATTGGACTCTTGATTCAAAGTTAAAACTAAAGGTAAATAATTTAATAGTAAGATATTAATTAAACTGAGTATCATGGTGCTGAAAGAAGCAAAGCAGGACAAGTCTAGGATGAGTGAATCACACCAAATTATTAAGGGTTGAAATAGGAGGAACCATCACTTTATAAAAATAAAAACATGGAGAAAGGTTACATGCAATTTTTCTGAAAACTGGTTGAGAAAAATGCCAGACTGAATGTAGCTGCAGTCATCAGAAAGCCTTGTTTGCAATTGATCATAATGAGTAGAGTTCAGTTTTCCCACATGACTAGAGGAAATCTGGGAAAATAACTGATGACTTTGGTGAAGTTGGTCAACATGCACGCAGAGTGCTGGGCTTTGTTCACGTTTCCACTGTGCTGCATGCAAGATGTGGGCTTTATGCATCATAGCTGCAACACTCTTAAAAATAACAATAGCACTAACTACACAAATTAAATGAGGATCAAAAATACACTTTGTCCATAGGAAGGTGTTTTTCCCTATTTAGAGGTAATGACTTTCTGGAAAATTACTGATTTGGAATTATATGCCCAAATTTCAATGAAAAATAGAAATATCACTACATGTTAAAAAATAAACCCAGATTTCATATTCCTGATGTGAGATAAAGCTGTAATCCTTAAAAAACTGGGTTGGAGATGATTAAAAGACAGGAGAACACGTGGTTATAAGAGCTTCATGAAGTCAAGAAGGCAAAGCTTTAGAAACATACAAAAGCAAATTAATAAAATTAGAACTAAATCCTGTAGAGAAATGCAGTAAAACAGTAAGTGAAAATTGATTGCTATAGAAAATATTCGGAATAGTTTCTCTCAAGGAACACAGTGTCCAAGGCCATTGAATGATAGGACTGACTGAACACTAGGGATTGCTGAGGAATGTCTGGCAATAAAGAAGAGTAGTTACAATGGACATCACTTCAGAGATTTTTATGTTAACGAGTGTATAAAACCTATAGGATACATAAGCTGGAGGTTGTTTGATTGGAAGATGTTTGGAGTATATTTCAAAGTAAAAACCATAATAGCATAGTTCTGTAGTCAAAAGAAATATGTTTTCCAAATTTCTAAATGTAAGTCCTGAACCTGACACTTTATTCTTCTGTAAATGTGGAGATTTATTTATTTATTTTTTATCTAGACTTTAAAATTTCTGCAGCCAATCTTTAAACTACTATTTTTTTAATTTATAAAAGTTTATTAATTTATGAAAGTTTCCATTTCCGCCCCTCCTCCCAACACCCTCCCACTCCCCCCACTCCCTCTCCTCCTCCCTCTCTAAGAGCAGTCAGGGTTTCCTGCCCTATGAGAAGTTCAAGTTCCTCCCCCCTCCCTCCAGGTCCAGGAAGGTGAGCATCCAAACAGACTGGATCCCAAAAATCCAGTATATGCAGAGGAAACAAGTCCCCGTGTCATTGTCAATGACTTCTCAGAAAGACCCCGTGCCAGCCACATTCAGAGAATCCGGCCACATTCAGAGACTCTGGTTGGATCACGTGCTCGTTCAGTCCCAGTCCAACTGGTCTTGGTGAACTCTCATTAGATCAGTCCCCTTGTATCAGTGGGTGAACGCACTCCTCACAGTCCTGCCTTTCTTGTTCATGTTCTCCCTCCTTCTGCTCCTCATTTAGACCTTGGGGGCTCAGTCCAGTGCTCCAATGTGGGTCTTTGTCTCAATCTCCATCCATTAACGGGTGAAGGTTCCCTCTGATCTTGCCTTCTTTGCACATTTTCTCTTTTCTTCTGCTCCTCGTTTGGACCTAGGGAGTTAAGTACAGTGTTCCAATGTGGGTCTCTGTCTCTATCTCCATCCATCGCCAGATGAAGGTTCTATGGTGATATGCAAAATATTTTTAACATATAAATTTAGATCAAGAACAGAGAATGTATACAAAATTCTACATGGTATAAGATTTAATGTACTTGCTAACCTTATCTGCACAAAAGAAGTACATAAAAATGTTATGCATTGATATATAATTTTATAACTAATAACACGTTTACTTTTACAGTCACTGAATGTTGATGTCTAAGCCGGACAATGATAAAAGTGTCACAAGCCAAATATTTTTTTAAAAAAATCATCTCAATTTGAGTAGGTAATGTCCATGATAAGTTGTATAGAAAAAGGAAAACATACACATGTAAGATATGAATTATTTTAAAAACAAAAAACAGTAATGCAACTTATCCCATTGGTATAGGTATACATTCAGATAGGATTTCAAAACTACACTGCAGTGAAAACAAAAATAAAACAGATCTAAATAACAAGACAAAAAGAAAACTAACCAAAATAAATGAATAACAATAGCATAATATGAACAATCATCAGTAATACCAGTAATATTAGGAAAGTCAAAATTCTAAATCATCCTCTGAAAAAATAAGCAATTCAATTTGAAAGTCATAGGGCAATGAGAATGAATATCACTTCAGAAGAAAATAAATACAGATGCCCAAATGACATATAGAAAAATATTCATTATTGGGGATGTTGAAATTCTTCAATAGAAAAGACCATTTGCTGTTATTATAGAGAACTCATGTTAAATTCCCATCACCCAGAAAGTTAGTCATAGACTGTAATAATACATAGACTGGGATCCTCAGGTCCCAGAGGATCAAATGCCCTCTTCTAACATCAATGTGGATTGCACATACATGGAACACATATTGATTTGCAGACAAAATAGTCCATAAAAGCAAGAAAATAAATACTTAAAATTCTCTGCTAATACCATAAGCCACAAGTGAAACAGAAATCAAAACTGCAATGAAATCACAGTATCATGTACTAGAAAAGCTACTATCAAATCAAAAAAATTCAGTGAGAATGAAGAATAGGGTAAAAGTCCACTTTTGTGAACTTGTGATGAGAATGTTCATTTAGCAACTGTATTGAATCATAGACATTTCTCAAAAAGTTAAAATAGGGCTGCAATAATTATCCATTATTTTACTTTGGGTTGTATATTATGCAAACAAATTGAGCATACCAAAGAGATTCATGATATTACATATTTATGACTGTGCTATTTACAATAGCTTACACACAGAAATAACGAAAATATAATTAAATATTAGTCATACAAAGAAAGGAATTTTGTCGTTTGCATCATGATGGAAAAAGTGCAAGGCACTGTTTTAAAGGAACTGTCAGAGAGAGAAACATGTCCAACTTCTCATCATTGATGGAAAATGTCAAAGAAAAAGTAAGACTGTAAAAGAGTAATCAATAAAGATTTGGGAATGACAAAATGGGAGACTAAAAAGACTGAAATGAACAAATTAAATGTGTATAAAAATAGCTTTGCCCCTAAAAAGCTCCATTCCATCAGTAAAAGAGTTCATGAAAAAATAATTTACAAAATAGTACAAGAACACATTTTTATGGATATTTTCTGTCATCTGAAATGAATAGACACTCAAAACACTTAGAAAACAGTTCAGGGAACATATTTAGAAATTCTGCAAAACAAACTTACTATAACAGAATATCTGATAGTAGAATACATAGGAGAAACCCCATTTGCTTTCCTTTACCATATTTATGCTTGTATTTCCTTAAAGGCACTATCGTGAAAGTTTTATTATTTTTCAGTTGCTTATTGTTTTGCTATCCAACTCAGAGTTTTTTTTCTTGATTTTGATATTTAGAGAATCAAGACGTTTTGTAAGTTGAACATATGCCTTAGTATCTAAGCTACAAATTTTCATCATTTCCTAACAACAAGTGATTTGAAACTGCCCACGCCAATGGATCAACTAAATGACTCCATGGTTTCTGAGTTTGTGCTTTTAGGACTCTCTAGTTCTTGGGAAACTAAAATTTTTCTCATGCTGAATTTCTCTACGCTCTACTTAGGAATCATTGTGGGAAATCTCTTCATTGTTATTTTGGTAATTTCTGACTCACATTTACATTCACCTATGTACTTCCTGCTGGCCAACCTGTCCCTCATTGATGTTGGACTTTCCTCTACCACAGTTCCCAAGATGATCTCAGATCTTTTGAAAGAACACAGAGTAATTTCTTTCCACAGTTGTATGACTCAGATATGTTTTATTCACATTATTGGAGGAGTGGAGATGGTGCTGCTCATAGCCATGGCATTTGACAGGTACACAGCCATCTGTAAGCCTCTGCGCTACCTGAGCATCATGAGCCCTAAAATATGCATCTCATTTGTAGTCACTGGCTGGGTCACTGGTGTCGTCCATGCCCTGTCCCAGTTCTCTTTTGTTATAAGCCTGCCTTTTTGTGGTCCTAACAAAGTTGACAGCTTTTACTGTGACTTTCCTCGGATCATACAACTCGCTTGCACTGATGGAGACAAGTTTGAGTTTGTTGTTGCTGCCAACAGTGGCTTCATGAGCATGGGGGCCTTCTTCCTGCTTCTGCTCTCCTATGTCTTCATTTTGGTCACTGTCTGGAAAAGGTCCTCAGGTGATTTGTCCAAGGCACTTGTCACTTTGTCAGCACACATCACTGTAGTTGTTCTTTCTTTTACTCCATGTATGTTTCTCTATGTTTGGCCTTTCCCCACATCATCAATTGATAAATACCTGTTTATTGTTGACTTTGCTATCACACCTGCCCTGAATCCTGTCATCTATACACTTAGGAACAAAGATATAAGGGTATCAATCCAAAGATTATACAAAAGGGTTGGTTATGACAAATTTTGCTGAGTAAATCTGGTGTGGGACCTCTAAAAGCTTATGAACAATTGTATAATGTAAGTTTCCACTAAGGCATATGTTCCATAACTTGTAACCAACACACATTCATTACCACAGACCATTAGTGTCTTGCTCCTTTTTCTTTGAGAAATTAGAATACATCAGTATTCTAAAAATGCAGTATGGATAAATAAATGTATTTTTTAGTCTGTTTAAACAATCTATAGTGATCAAAAATGAACACCAAATTTATTTATGTAAATAAATTAATAATCACAATGTGTAGTTCTCTATAAAGGACTAATGTCTTTGTAGTTTAAGTGGTGTTGTCTCAAAAGCAAACACAGAATTTAAATTTGAAAGTGAATAATTTATTCAGAAGTGGGTTCATGGTCATCAGTGGGAAAGTGACATATTAGTATCTTCTACTGGCTCTGCCCTAATGATGACTATATAGATGCTGTAATTTAGAATTATTTCAATTTTAAGATAAAGTATTCAGTGTAGTTCTTTATTTTGTAAATGCACTTTATTTCTTCGATTTGTCCAATCTGCCTCCTAGAAAATTTTCTCTGTGCAGTTTAGAAAATCTGAAAAAGTGGTCAAGCAGAGTGGATGATTAATACACTAGAAGAATCTAACCATCAAGTAAATGAAAGGTCATATCTAAAGGCTAGGTAGCTTATAAACTACACGTTAAATATTTTCACTTTAATCATGTGGCACTAAGTTATACACAGGCATGAAAAAATCTATCATCTGAAAAATCTTTGATTTGATACTTTTTGAGTCTCTAAAAAGTACTGACTGTTGGTGTTCTTTCATTCATATGCACAGCCCAGCAAGGAAATGGCCAGTAGAGTAGTCTAAGGAGCAGGGTTAGATACCATCCCTTATAAACTGAAATCATCTGACTTCTACAGGGACAAAAATAGACATCCGAGTTTGAAATTAAAGTTCTAGATAAACACAAAATAATGTCATTATACACATATGCACAAATTAAATAATTCACAGAGAAAAAGAGGAACAAGGGGAAAAAGGCACATCTGAGAAAAGGCCACTGAGATTGATCTACATTTGAAAGGGTATAAAAGCTATTATCCCTGCAAATAATACAGCATGATTCTGAATGAAGAGGATTTCATCTTACTGGGTAAAGCAAGGATTCTGTTTTGGGCTGTTTCTGTTTTTGTTACTGTTGCTTTTTTTCTAAATAGTCTAAAAGTCTACTTAGACTTTTTTCATATAGTTTTCCTTCCATTTACTCCCTCCAGTTCTTTTCTATCTCCCCCGCGTCTTTCTCATATTAGGAAATGAACACTCACCTGAGGGATAACAATAAGATAAGATTAGGGCAAAACAAACAGGAAAAGAGTCCAAGAACAGACCTACAGAAACCACTGATATGTACATTAAAGATTCCCATAAGAGCAGACATCAGAAAACCATAATATATTCATAAAACCTATAGTACAAAAAACAATGGCTGAATAAATAAGTAAAACATAACAGTATAGATCTTTTAAAAAAATCACTGAAATGACGAAAGACCCCCAATGATGCAGGTAAGTTCATTTTCTGTTGACCACTGACTGTTGGGCATGTGATTTTCTTAAGATAGTGTGCTTCTCTAGAGAACTCCTTTGGAGAAAGGTAATTTTCATTTACAAGTGGTTATCAGTTGGAGATATCTTCGGGGTTAGTGATGATGCCTGTGTTCTCTTGCAGGTCCCATTCAGGCTGCAGGTTTCTAAGGGGGAAATGCAGTCTGAACCAAAAAACAGCAGTCCTGGTTAATATGTGATCTGTGTTTTGTGCCTACAGCCTATGTCTTACAACACAGATGGTCTCTCTTTACTTTCTGGCTTCAAACACACCACCTGCCAGCTCTGCTGTGTTTGAAATTTCACTGTTCTGTACTAAAGTCCCAAGGAAAGAAGGAAAAAAAACATGCCTGTGTTAAAGACTATTAGACATAAAAGCAAAGAATAATCAGCCTATATCCACAATCCCATAGAAGCTAGGAAACAAGGAGTACACTAAGAGAGACATACATGGTCCCCCGGGGAAGGGGAATTAGACAAGATTTTCTGAGAAAATTGGGAGCATGTGGGGTAAAGAAAGGGCAGGAGGGAGAGGGAGGGGAGAAAGGAAGTGAAGAAGAGAGCAAGAAGGAATGGGATGGTTGAGATGGGGGAAGGACAGAGAGGGAGAGGAAGGAAAGAGATATCTTGACAGAGGGATCCATTATGGGGCTAGGGAGAAAACAAACAGTAGGGAAATTCTCAGGAATTCACTCACTAAGAACCTAAGCAATAGTGGAGAGGGTGACTAAACTGGTTTCCCCTGTAACCAGAACCTTTCTCCAGCATTTGATGGAAGCAGATGCTGACATCCACAGCTAAGTACTGGAATCAGCTTCTGAAGACCAGTCCATGAGAGGGAGGAGCAAAGGGGTCATGACCATAATGGGATACCCACAGAACCACCTGACCTGAGCTAGTGAGAGCTCATTGACTCTGGACTTAACATTGCAGAAACTTACATAGGACCAAACTAGTTCTACTGAATGTGGTGACAGTTGTGTCTTGGGAAGCCTATGAGACCACTGGCAGTGGCACCAGAATTTATCCTTAGGGCTTGAACTGGCATTTTGGAATCCATTATCTCTGGAGGGATACCTTGCTCAGGCTAGATATAGCAGGAGGGGGTGGGGGACCTTGATCCTACCTCAAAGTGATGTGTCAGAATTTGTTGACTCCACTTGGGAAGCCTTACCATTTGTGAGGAGTAGATAGGAAGCTGGGATCCTGGGAAGGTGGGGAAAGCAAATGGAGGAGAGGGAGTAGGAAGTGGCCTAATTATGATAATAAAATGAGAAAAAAAAATCGTTTTTTGTATTTATTTATTTTTATTGAGAAGTATGTTTTTCTCCTTCCCCCTGCCTTTCTCCCTTCTCTCCTTCTCCCCTCTCCCATGACACCCATGTTCACAATTTACTAAGAAGATCTTTTCTTTTTTGCCTTCCTATGAAGATTCATGTATGTCTTTCTTAAGGTCCTCTTTGTTGTCTAGTTTCTCTGGAGTTGTGGGCTGTAGGTGTATTTTTTTGATTTACGTCTAAAAGATACTTATGGGTGAATATATATTATATTTGTCTTTCTGGGGGCAAATGGATTGATATAGAAAAAATATATTGAATAAGGTAACTCAGACCCAAAAAAGACTTTTTTTTAAAAAAAAATAAATTTAATGATAAAAAAGGCTCTTTAAGACCATGGGCTGCAAAGATCACTTGGTAGTTAAGGAAACCATAGCACCCAGAATTCACACTGAGTTACTCACAAACACACACACACATACACACACATAAGCACATATACACATGTCCATACACACAGACATACCCAATACATATAGACACAGACACATGTCCATACACAGACATATACACACATACATGCATACATATATACGTGTCCAGAGACACAGACATACACACACACATATATACACATTTATACACACACATACACATGGACATACACACTGTCACATACATTAAAAATTAAATTAATCTGAAAACCAGGTTCTGCAAAGATGATTGCTTGACTTGAACTCCTGTGAGTCTAGAGAGCTGTGATGTTACCAGTCTAGGCCTACTGTGCTATCATTAGTCCACTTAAGAGCCATTCATTGACTTCTTCAGTTATCTACCTAAATTCCAGTCATGAGAGTGCTAGGTAATTATTTTTTTAAATGTACAAAAAGAACTTTAACTTTTACTAAGACTAAATTAGAGGACAATGCTTTAGTTAATGAGTAGAGATATTACCCACCTGATGTTCCCACTAATGTATTTTAACTCTGTTTTGATATTTGACCCTCTCTTGTTCTGTCAACATAAACACTTCATGAAACTGGTATGACATTGAAACATGGTTTTTAGGCAATTTGAAGCTGTAGTCCTGGGCCATGGTCACTCTTACTTGTTCTCAAACTATTTCTTTCTCCTGTTGAAATAGAAATGTGGTTTTGGTATATGTACTATATACATTCTTATGCTAAGCCCAAATGGAATTGAACAGCACTTTTAAGGCATTCTTATAGACAGTATGATAAATATGCTAAGAAAACAGTACTTTAAACATCATTCTTTTTTAATGACATAAATTTTTATTGATTCTTTGGAAATTTCACATTATGCACCCCAATCCTGCTCACTCCCAGTCCTTCCATATTCTCTCCTCACCCATGCAGCATCCACCTAAAAGAAATTCCCCCCAAAAAACTCAGTTAAAAACAAAGCAGAAAATAACCTTCTACTTTGTGTTTTCTATTTATTTATTTAGTCTGTTTCTCTGTCTTATCTGTCCTATCTATCTACATCTATCTAGCTATCTATCTGTCTGTCTGTCTGTCTGTCAGTCTGTCTGTCTGTCTATATATCCATCGATCCATCCATCGATCCATCCATCGATCCATCCATCCATCCATCCATCCATCCATCCATCCATCCATCCATCCATCTATCTATCTATCTATCTATCTATCTATCTATCTATCTATCTATCTATGGTTTTTCAATGCAGGGTGTCTCAGTAGCTATGGAGCCAGTCCTGGAACTCGCTCTTATAAACCAGACTGGCCTCGAATTCACAGAGATCTGCCTGCCTCTGCCTTGTGATTGCTGGGATTAAAGGCCTGTGCCACCACCACCCCCCAGCTCCTTTGTGCTTTCAACACCTCTTTACTCATTCTAATGACACTGGGGGCTGCTGTATGTCTCACAGCATACCCTATTGTCCAAACAATCACACCCGCAAAATGTTCATTACAATGAATCTGATTCTTTTGACATAACACCATCACTGGACCCTCACCCAAACTCATCTCCATTATTTTTGTGTTGTCCCAAGTCATGAGTATCCTGCAGTTATTCTTCCACAGGACCAGTCCCTTCATGCACTCTAACAGGTCATACATGGGGACCAACCCATGGACCAGAATATGTGTTTGGGTGTTTGGTCGCTCTAGGCCATTGGTAACACACCCTCTCAGACAAAAGCATAGTCTGCTCCTCTAGGATCATGCCATGGTGAGAGGTGAGATCAGAGTATAAGGGCCAGGTATCCCAAGGGTGGCAGGACCAACACCTCTGCTGCAGTGACCAGCAAGCAACAGGGACAGTTATCCCAGCTGCAGTGAGGGGTGTCACCATTCAGCATGACCTTAGAATTTCAATTCACATGGTTCCGATGACCCCCTATGGCAACACAAGTCATTGACATCATCACAGACCCCAGCCTCAGAAGAACCATAAGCATGGAAAGACTCTTGGCAGCACCTTGTGTTTGGATGTCACCATGGCAGCGGTCGAAGCAAAGGCAACCCAGAGCAGTATGACCCTGGCTACAGCAAGGCCTTAGGACACAGATATTGCTATACAGACCCCTGGCATCCACACAGCCTCTGGTGCTATCAGGAGTCATATACACTAGTAGAGACCCTAACAGCTGAATGGCCACAGAGGCAGACATGGCACAGACATGGTCCTGTGCAGTAGCTGGGACCAGACAACATCATAATCCTGTATGGCATCACAGGCCACATAGATCAGCATGACTCAAGTTGTGGCTTGGGTCACAGCCACAAATAGGGCCACAGGTTGTGGCCTTGATCCATACAATCCATGTGGCTTTCAGTGTTACCATGAGACACAGGTATCAACACAGGCCTCAGATGTGGTAGGGCCATGAAACCAGATATAGTTTCTGGTAGCACCCTGAGCTCAGATGTCACCATAACTCCAGGTGGCAGGGCAGACCACTCAGATTGGCATTGTCACCCTTGGATACCTACATGGAACCAGGAGGCAGCACAGAGCCCTGGTATCTGCATGCTCTTTGGTGGTAACAGCTGCCACAAACATCAGAACAGGCTCTGATTGCAGCAGAGCTGTGGACACAGACATGTTCCCTGCCATCTGCTGAAGTCAGATGAAATCATCTACCCTGGGAGCAGCACAGTCTACTAAAATCAACATCCACCAGTGGTGTCAAGACCCTTGTACAACAAAGTGACCACAGATGGCATCCAAGAATTTGAGTATCTCTGTGGTCTTGGTGGCAACATGGTTCATGTCCATCAACATAGACTCCAGCTGCACTAGGATCACCAGTCATGGTCCTAGGCATCTACTCAGCACCAGACATCACTCTGGTCCTGGGAAGCAAACAGGACACCAACATCAGGCCATTCCTCACCATGATTGCTGCTGCAGATCTGTTCTTACCACAGCATACAAACCATTCTGCTTTTCTTTCTCTCCCACATCTGCACCACATACTTGTTAATGATAAGGCTGCCCTGTGGGTGTTTTTCTCTTGCCTAAGCTACTTGGTACCAGGCAGGTCTGTTGATCTAAGTTATCATAAAAAAACTGATAATATTAAGCTTATAATAAGCCATTTTACAAAGAGAGGTTACTAGTAACTATTTACCTAAATAGAATAAATCTGTGTGAATGACAAGAACGTGAATATTTACACTGTTGTGTTCCTAAAACCCATAGATTAGATACAACCCTCATGTACTAAAGTGGACAGTAGATGAATAGATGTGCATAAAATGAAATAAAATTAGTAAATAAAATTACTAATACAATAACATATTTAATACCAAGTGAAGAGAGGAGAAAGCTTGAATCAAAAGGGAACATAATATGTGACTATGAAAATCAATGTCATATTGGCATAACACCTTATAATATGTCAGATATTACAGATATGTATAGCTTCTTGTATATGTAACAAAAACGATACACCATTTTATTGTAAAAATTGTAGAAAGGAACTCTTAAATTGTTGGTACAAAGACAAACTTGTAGACCCAATGTTGTTAATAAATTGAAAGGTTTCATCAATTTGGGGATTGAAGAAAGAAGATTGTATGTTTTAAGTAAATGTGAGATAGATAGTTCTTAAATTTGAGCAACATGCAAAGCAAATTCCTATGTCAATATTTTTAAAATGGTTGCTAGATAAAGCAATATATATGATACACATGATGGATGAAATATATTACATATAAAACAAATATGTAGAACACATACTGTATATGGAATAAGCTCTATGTCATATAATTAAGGTTTTAAAAAGAGGGATATAATGCCATTGGTGAATGTGGAAAACATCACGCTAAATGAAAAGACAGACACAAAGCAGAAATATAAGGTGTGCTCTCATTTACTTGCAAACATTTAAAAAGTTGAATAAAAAGGAAAATAGTACAGCTGTGGGCATCAATAGTAGATCAGAGAGAATAGTGAAGATAGATTAGTTCATAGTTATATGTGGCTAAAAATTCTAGAAAATTAATGTACTGAATTAAAACTATAGTTAGTAGATTGGTATTTAATAATGATAAGTTGAAGAGATTTTTAAATGTTTTTAATGTACATACAATGTATATGTAAAGTAATGATAGGCAAAGTTACAATATGTATGTCTATCAAAATATAACAGTGTTCACCTTAACCATATACAATAAATGGATTTAAAGACAAAAGCAAAAGTATACAAATGAAAATAAGATTGTTTGCCTGAGTCTTAGGTGTGGTTGATCATAGAGTACGAAAGATAGTATGGGAGAAACTAATGACTGCTTTGGCATCTTCAGATGTCATAGAGTTGTCTAAATGTGTATGTACAACTGTAAAGTGACAGACAAGATGAATTTTCATTTGTCAAAAATTTATTTCATTTATTGTGTGTTTCCATGCACACGTTAATGTGGATTTGTTTACTTATATTTGTGCAACGACACAAGTTTGGAGTTTAGAAGATAATGTGATGGACTCAGTTGTCTCTCTCCAACATGTGGAGCCAGGTTAAGCCTAATGTCTCAACTCAGGTTTATCAGATTTTGCAACAAGACATATCACTGGCCCATATTATTCAGCATATAACATGTATGTTGTCATAATACATATATAAATAATTACTCAATTATAATATATATAATATTATATACATAATTACATATATGACAAATAAGTATACATGTTTACTATATAATAAACAATATGTAATATATAATTACTATTTATATTTTATGTGTATAATTATAAATATATATAATCACAAATATGTAATTTCAATCATATAATGAAAAGAAACATTTTTCTATACTATTTGACTCAATGTTGTATTTATCTGTATTAATAAGTTATTTTTATGTATATTAGAAAGTGTTAGTGCTGGGGAATCTCATTCAGCCTATGGTCTTTGAGATGCTGGGCAAGGTTTGGCAAGGCCTTGGTTACAATAGCGTGATTATGCACTCTCTCTCTCTCTCTCTCTCTCTCTCTCTCTCTCTCTCTCTCTCGGCTGCTGCTACCCCTAAATAAAGAACCTTTCATTATACGCAAATCTGAGCTAATGTGGGACAACTTTATAGCATCCCTTGATGCTATAAGGATACTTTGTAGCATCTACATCTGGTACCCACATGAATCCCAACTCCATGCCTATTGGGACTAGCCCAAAAGGTCCGTGCACACATTTTCCCCACCAAACTCCATATAAAGGTGCACATGCTTTTTACCCACATAAAGCAGCTACAGTCTCTCTTTCCAGTACCCAAGCCCCATGACTTACCCACCTGCACATGCTTTTCACCCACCGCAATCCGCGCTGCTTCATATCTGCCTTCTGTGCCCAGGCCCCTTTCATGGCTAGCAACTGCCAGCAAGATTTGGGTTCCTTGTCTTCTGGTCAACTCAATCATCCATATATCAATTGTTGCTCTTAATTAATTAATTAAGTACCAGGTAATTCAGGTACTGGAACTTGCTTTGCTGCTGTCAATCACACTCACCTACAACTGTGACACCTGCTGGCCAATAAAGATTATTACATCTACAAAAGTTTACCAAAGATCCATAATGAGGAATGATAATTTACATAAATAAATCAGCAAATTTTAAATTTATATAATGCCAGACAATACGGCTATCCAGGAATTTAATAACATTTTGCTTATACTATGGATGGCATTCTGCAAGGTTTATATGATTTTTCTGATACTTCCATTTATTTAATAATGGGACTTAGCTTTGTTTTTCACATTATATCCTTAAGAAAATGGTTTGATGACAGAGTTAAGAACCAGACAGTTTTAGAAGTGATACAGTCTTTAGAGACAAATAATGAACAGTTAGCTGATAGTATTAATACCATTGAAAATAAAAAAAAATTAGCTGTAAAAATAATACTATTGAAAATGATAACATTAATTTGACAGACAAAATTCAACCTACATCAAAGGATGCTGAGAAATTATCTGAAAGAATTCATACTATTGAATTTGACAATCAAAATCTGTTAAAAACTTATGATAATTTAGGAGATAGAGTATCTCTCTAGGAAGGCATTCTGCATGCCACCCAAATACTATCCAAGGATGAGAAGTTATCCTTACTGGAAACAATTTCCTACCTTGGAATAATATGTGCAGAATGAGGACCAGAGGTTATATGTGTCAATGAAATCATTAGAAATAATTCATAAGTCAAAAGATTCATGCTTTACAAAAGACAGTGGTAAAAAAGATATGAAATGATTAGGGAAATTATTGGGAATTAAACAGCAGGGAGAGAAGGTAAAAAGACAGTATTTAGGATTGTCAGTACATCTCAGAATCAGAGATTACTTAGTAATTGTTTTAGCTACTTACTGTTATCTGCTCTGAGACACCTTCCAGTACTAAATACCCAAAAGGATTCAAAGACTGCAAATGGAAGCCTCTAGGTATAAATTTCAAAGTTAGTTAAGCAAGTAGAAGTATCTTATGGGTTGCATTCACCATTTGTTATGGAGATGGTAAAGATATTGGTGTCAAGTAAGAAGGCCATCCCACGTGTTTGGCTTTAGTTAGACTTAGTAATCCTTGAAAACTGACCACAACTGCTATGGAAATGCTACTAGTGAAAAAAAGAAAAACTTTAGAACAACAGGGATGAGCAAAAGGATTTGAGGCTTTGCAAGATCAAATTATTGGTGAGGGCTTTTACATTGATCCACAGAAGCAAGCTCTTTTTGATGATCACACCATGTCCCTATGCCATGAAGCATCCTTAAATGCTTGGAATAGGATTCAAGAACTAAGAGCGATAATTGCAACATATACTTGGGAAAAACAAAACCAAAGAGAATCCTTTAGTGACATTTTACAAACATTATCTAAGGATGGACAAATGAGAGTAACAAACCCAGAAGCTAGACAAGTAATTTTGAATCTCCTGTTTCTGAAAATGTCAACTTAGAATACAAAAGATACTTGGACATTTAAAGGTTAGGTCAACACCAGTGGATGAATGGATCCTGCATGCAATGAATATTGAGACATTTGACTACAATACTGAATCTTGGTTAGGAGAAGCAATTTCCAATGGTATGAGCTCATATCAATGTTCATTTTTTAAAAATTGTGGTAGAATAGGATACCTGAGAAGAGACTGTAGACAAGGCATTCCTAAAAATAATGTCTCCGCTGGGAATGGCAAAAGGAAAATGTCTCAATCTTTTGGATTATATAGAAGATGTGGCAAAGACCATCATTGAACCAATGAATGTGGATCAACAAAAGACAGACAAGGCAACAAGATAGCATCAGGAAATTCCTTGAGGAGCCTCTTGTCAACCCACAGGTCAAACACGACCCAGTCATTTCCAGTCACTTGTAGGACATGACTCACCAGGTAATTAAAATACACAGTGCCTGCTTTAAAAAAACCCATACTTGTCTTGATAATGGAATAAACAGGGAGTATGAATAAAAAATTTCAATAGGAAACAGAAAACATTTATTTTTGGCACACTTCCATAAAATGATCAAAGACCAAAGCTAAGAATGTGTATAAATAAATTGTGATTGATGGATTACTGGACATTAGTGCAGATATGACTACCATTACTCCAGAATCTTGAAACTCAAATTGGCCTCTTCTAAAGGTATATGTTCAATGCCTAGGTATTGAAACCCTATCTCAATTGAAATAAAGCATGAATGGACTGAATGAATAGGCCCAGAAGAACAGAGAGGAAGGTTGAGGACATATGTGACAAATATAACAGAGAATTTATGGAGTTATGACCTGATGCAGCAATGGAATACTGAGATTAAAATTACTGCAGTCCCTAAAACTCATGTTTCTGGGACAGATAATATAAGGTACTATAACAAATATCACCTGCCATTCAGACTGCACAAGAAGATAAAACAGCTAGCAAACTATGAGAGGTACAATGGCTGTACAAAATGGTTAACTGAGAAAACAATATGGGTTTAAAAATGACCTTTAACAGAAGAGAACCTGCAGACTTAGACTGTTAATACAAAAGAAACTAGATGCTCACCATATTGAAGAATCAACCAGCCTTTGGAATTATGCTGTACTTTTTGTTAAAAATAAATCTGGAAAATGTAGAAGAGATATAGATCTAAGAGTTGTCAACAAGGTAATTCAACCAATGGGCTCTCTACAATCTGGGATTCCTTTTCCTTCCCTATTACCTAAAGAATGGTCTCCTATAGTTATTGATTTACTTCATTAAAAGATTATTGCATCATTTTTCATTTCAACCTCCCATTGAAGGTTTGTTTGTTTCTTTTAGTAGCATACTTTTGTATACTACAAGTTTTCACATCCATCCAACAAATCCTTGAGACTTCTGACTACTTAACACAGTTTTACATGCTCATATCTAATGATTTCTTACAGTAATATTACAAGGTTTAAGTCTCTCAACTTGGAGAAATATGGCGTTCACAGACAACTAAACTTATTCTAATGTTGTATGGTTATCATTGCGTTATTAGATGCTGTATTTTCAAAGATATACATAATACAACAAGAATGTAGTTAACAGAGATTAGAAGAAAATGAGAGAAGGTGCATTTAAAATAATTTTTGATAATTCACAAAATCAATAAAAAGGTATATAAAAATGCCATTGACATTCAAGGTTAAGTGCACTGAATTTTGAATACAATGAAATAATACTAGCGTTTGTGTAAATGCTCTTTTTGTATTTCATCATAAAGAGTCAAGTTCCTCATTTTACAAATATTATTATTCTTAGAATACTCAATATCAAATCTTCTATCATTTACCTTTCATTTTGGAAGGGATATTGGAGGTTTTGGAGAGGGATGGATATATTTACACTACATCTTTGCTAATTTGTTGAGCTTATTGGCACAGGAAAATTAATACTAATTATCATCAATACAATATAATATCTTTAAAGGACTTAACGGAAATTATATAATATCAACTAACAACTTGATTTCTTAATCTTCTGACTTTAAACATGAAAATATAATGAAACAGTAAAAAAATTAAGATAAGAAATAAATAAAGGAAGCAAGTCAAGGAAGGAAGGAAGAAAAGATTAATAGACAGAGAAAGAAGCTTTCATGAATAAATTATTCAATGGAATCTCACCATTTAAATTAGAAAGCCAATAAATATATGACAATATGTAACATCTTCAGACCTTTGAATATATGAATGTTAAAAGATGTACTTTAATGTGTTAGTCAAAAGTTAAAGGAAAGACATAATGCTCACAATGGGTCTTTAACACCTGGTTCTCAGTTTATTTGACAAAGAGATTTTCTCATACTTTGTAGTAGGCTTGGATTTGCTCAAATTTTAATTGGTATTAATAATAAAAACCCAGAGTCAGATAAAGGGGTTAATGCTGAAGGACCAAAGAAACAGAGCAGCGTGACACTATTTCTTACCATGATTACATCCCCAGACCAAGGGGGAAATCCTGTCCCTCTGAAATCTCAGATTGAATGCTCTCTCTATAAAACCTCAGACTTAATTGAATCTCTTTTCTTCTCCCACCTTTTATTCCCTTCTCCACCTAGCCATACCACTCTTGTCTCTACATCCCTAGTGCTGAATTAAAGGATGTGATCCCCGGTGCTGGGATCACCTTTGTTTGGGTTGTTTTTCTTTTAGACAGATTCAAGCTCATATAGCCCTAGGTGGCCTTGAAATCACATAGATTTGTCTGCCTCTGCCTCCTGAATGCTGTCATTAAAGGTATGTGTCACCATTGCCTAGCCTCTATGGCTAACTAATGGTTTGATCTATATTCTGATCTTAAATCACAAACAAAATATCACTACATTTACTTTTGTGCCTAATATAAAAAATTAAACTAGTATAAGAAAAACATTCCACCACTTGGGAGGCAGAGGCAGGTGGATCTCTGTGAGTTTTAGACCAGCCTGCTATACAAGAGCTAGTTTCAGGAAAGGATCCTAAGCTACAGAGAAACCCTCTCTCAAAAAACTAAAAAACAGGACATTCCTGACCAGCAGGGGCCCTAACTTCTAGCAGAGGGCCATTGGAGGGGTGAGTTTGCTTCGGCCCGTGGCAGGGTCCCGGTGAGGAGGAGCTCGGGCTTTCCCTGACCCCATAGACTCCCAGGTCACCCTGTAGTGCTGGCTCCCCCTTCCCGCCTGCCATCCCAGCTTCCACCTGGGTACAAATTCCTATATTTCTACCTTCCCCCTGAGGCCATAAAATTTTCACAGTGCAGCTGCCTTGCTAGCTGGGCCTGCATTGTAAGCGCATCCCAGAAAGAGGGAGTGCCTGTGCTTCAATAGCCTGCCTGAGGAAAGGTGGACATTCTGTCAGTGAAATCCCAACCCAAGAAGGAAACCTGACCTGGTACCAGAAGTTCCAATAGAGAGCATTTGAAGTAAGAGATGGGCAGACGCCAAGGCAAGACCTCATCCAACAATCTGGAAAACAACATGAAAACACCAGATCCCAAGGACCCTACAATAGAAGGACTTGAACACCTTAACCCAGAAGAAGTGGAAAAAAGTGCCATTATGAAAGCAATAGAGTCCCTTAAACAGGATATGAATAACAATCCTTAAAGAATTGGATGAGAAATATAACAAAAAGTTTGAAGAAATGAGTATAGAAATGGGTGAGAAATATAACAAAAAATTTGAAGAAATAAGTAAATCCGTGAATGATACCCTGAAAAACCAAGGAAAAAAAAAACAACAATCAAACAGGTAAAGGAAACAGTTCAAGAATTGAAAACTGAAATGGAGGCAATGAAGAAAACACAAACCGAGAACCGGATGGATATGGAAAACCTAGGTAAACGAACGGAGACTACAGAATAAAGCATAAACAATAGAATACAAGAGATAGAAGAATGAATCTCAGATTCTGAAGATACCATAGAGAAAATAAATGCTCAGATCAAAGAAAACGGCAAATCCAACAAATTCTCATCACAAAACATTCAGGAAATCTGGGACACAATAAAAAAACAAAATATAAGAATAATAGGGATTGAAGAAGGAGAAGAACTGCAGATCAAAGGCACAGAAAATATATTCAACAAAATTATAGAAGAAAACTTTCCCAATCTAAAGAACGATATTCTTATGAAGGTTCAAGAAGCATACAGAACACCGAATAGACTGGATCAAAAAAAACATCCCCTCACCATATAATAATCAAAACACAAACATACAGATTAAAGAAAGAATATTAAGAGCTGCAAAGGAAAAAGGTCAAGTAACTTATAAAGGTAAACCTATCAGGCTTACACCGGACTTCTCTATGGAAACCATGAAAGCCAGAAGATCCTGGATAGAGGGAGTGCAGAAACTAAGAGACCATGGATGCAAACTCAGACTACTATACCATGGCAAGCTATCATTCACTATCAACGAAGAAAACAAAATATTCCAGGATAAAAATATATTTAAACAATTCTTAGCCACAAATCCAGCCTTACAGAAAGTAATAGAAGGAAAATCACAACCCAAGGAATCCAACATTGCCATCATTGCCTACAATAACCCAGACATTTAGCGACCCTTCTCAACCACAACTCAAAGAAGAGAAACACACAGACAATACTACACACACACACACAAAAAAATAATAACCGGAATCAACAACCACTGGTCATTAATATCACTTAATATTAATGGACTCAATTCACCTATAAAAAGGCACAGACTAAGAGATTGGATACAAAACCAGGATCCAACATTCTGCTGTTTACAAGAAGCACACCTCAACAACAAAGATAGACATCTACTCAGAGTAAAAGGTTGGGAAAAGGTTTTCCAAGGAAACGGACCTAAGAAAAAAGCAGGCGTGGCCATTCTAATATCTAACAAAAATGACTTCAAACTAAAAACAATCAGAAGAGATGGAGATGGACATTTTATACTCATAACAGGAACAATTAATCAGGAGGAAGTCTCAATCCTGAATATCTATGCCCCTAATATAAAAGCACCCACTTATGCAAAAGAAAAACTTTTAGAACTCAAGTCAGTCATCAAACCACACACACTAATAGTAGGAGACTTCAACACACCTCTCTCACCAAAGGACAGGTCAATCGAACAGAAACTCAACAGAGAAATAAGAGAATTACTAGAGGTAATGAATCAAATGGACTTACCAGATATCTATAGAACATTCCACCCAAATAGGAAAGAATATACCTTCTTCTTTGCAGCTCATGGAACCTTCTCGAAAATTGACCACATACTCAGGAACAAAGCAAACTTCCACAGATACAAAAAAAATTAGTAACCACCTGCGTCTTGTCGGATCACCACGGAATAAAGTTAGAATTCAATAACAATTCTAACACCAGAAAGCCTACAAACGCGTGGAAGTTAAACAGTCAACTACTGAATCATCCCTGGGTCAAGGAAGAAATAAAGAAAGAAGTTAAAGTCTTCCTTGAATTTAATGAAAATAAAGACACAACATACTCAAATCTATGGGACACAATAAAAAGCAGTGCTAAGAGGAAAATTCATAGCACTAAGTGCCCAATTAAAAAAAATGGAGAAAGCACATATTGGAGTCTTAACAGCACAGCTGAAAGCTCTGGAAAAAAAAAGAAGCCGACTCTCCCAGGAGGAGTAGAAGATTGGAAATAATCAAAATGAGGGCTGAAATCAACAAAATAGAAACACAGAAAACAATCCAAAAAATCAACGAAACAAAAAGTTGGTTCTTGGAGAAAATCAACAAGATTGACAAACCCCTAGCTAAACTAATCAAATGGCAGATAGAGAACACTCAAATTAATAAGATCAGAAATGAAAAGGGGGACATAACAACAGACATAGAGGAAATTTAGAGAATCATTAGATCTTACTAAGAAAGTTTATATGCCACAAAGTTGGAAAATGTACGAGAAATGGATGGGTTTTTAGATAAATACCATTTACCAAAGTTAAATCAAGACCAGGTGAACATTCTAAATAGACCTGTTGTTGCGAAGAACTAGAAGCGGTTATCAAAAACCTCCCGACCAAAAAAAGCCCAGGTTCACATGGTTTCAATGCAGAATTCTACCAGAACTTTCAAGAAGAGCTGATACCTATACTCCTTAAGGTATTTCACAATATAGAAACAGAAGAGTCATTGCCAAACTCTTTTTATGAAGCTACAGTTACCCTGATACCAAAACCACACAAAGACACAACCAAGAAAGAGAATTACAGACCAATCTCACTCATGAACATTGACGCTAAAATACTCAATAAAATACTGGTAAACCGAATCCAAGAATACATTAGAAAAATTATCCATTATGATCAAGTAGGCTTCATTCCAGAGATGCAGTGCTGGTTCAACATACGCAAATCCATCAATGTAATCCATCATATAAATAAACTGAAAGAAAAAAAACATATGATCATCTCATTAGATGCTGAAAAAGCATTTGACAAAATCCAACATCCCTTTGTGATAAAGGTGTTGGAGAGATTGGGAATACAAGGATCATACCTAAATATAATAAAAGCTATTTACAGCAAGCCAACAGCTAACATCAAGCTGAACGGAGAGAAACTCAAAGCCATTCCATTGAAATCAGGAACAAGACAAGGCTGTCCATTCTTCCCATACCTCTTCAATATAGTGCTAGAAGTTCTAGCAATAGCAATACGAAAACATAAGGGGATCAAGGGGATTCGAATTGGAAAAGAAGAAGTTAAACTCTCATTATTTGCAGACGATATGATAGTGTACATAAGCGACCCCAAAAACTCTACCAAAGAACTCCTATAGCTGATAAACCCCTTTAGTAATGTGGCAGGATACAAGATCAACTCCAAAAAATCAGTTGCTCTCCTATACACTAAGGATAAAGAAGCAGGGAGGGAAATCAGAGAAACTTCACCTTTCACGATAGCCACAAATAGCATAAAATATCTGGGGATAACTCTGACCAAGGAAGTGAAAGACCTATTTGACAAGAACATTAAGTCTTTGAAGAAAGAAATTGAAGAGGATACCAGAAAATGGAAATATCTCCCTTGCTCTTGGATTGGGAGGATCAACATAATAAAAATGGTAATTCTAACAAGAGCAATCTATAGATTCAATGCAATCCCCAACAAAATCCCATCAAACTTCTTCACAGACCTTGAGAGAATAATAATTAATTTTATATGGAAAAACAAAAAACCCAGCATAGCCAAAGCAATTGTATATAATAACGGAACGTCTGGAGGTATAACCATCCCTGACTTCAAATTCTATTACACAGCTACAGTATTGAAAACAGCTTGGTACTGGCATAAGAATAGAGAAGTCGACATATGGAATCGAATAGAAGACCCAGATATTAACCCACAAACCTATGAACACTTGATTTTCGACAAGGGGGCTAAAGGTATGCAATGGAAGAAGGATAGCATCTTTAACAAATGGTGCTGGCATAACTGGATGTCAACCTGTAGAAGAATGAAAGTAGATCCATATCTATCACCATGCACTAAAATCAAGACCAAATGGATTAAAGACCTCAACATTAATCTGACCACTTTGAACCAGCTAGAAGAGAAAGTGGGAAGTAGTCTACAAGACATAGGCACAGGAAACCACTTCCTAGGTAGAACCCCAGTAGCACAGACAATAAGAGAATCAATGAATAAATGGGAGCTACTGAGACTGAGAAGCTTCTGTAAAGCAAAGGACACCGTCAGTAAGACAAAAAGACTACCTTCTGACTGGGAGAAGATCTTCACCAACCCCTCATCAGATAAAGGCCTGATCTCTAAAATATACAAAGAACTCAAGAAACTAGACAATAAAACTCTAATTAACCCAATTAAAAAATGGGGTGCTGATCTGAACAGAGAATTCTCAACAGAAGAACTCTGATTGGCCAAAAGACACTTAAGGTCATGCTCAACATCCTTAGCGATCAGGGAAATGCAAATCAAAACAATTTTGAGATACTATCTTACACCTGTCAGAATAGCTAAACTCAAAAACACCAATGATAGCCTATGCTGGAGAGGATGTGGAGAGAGGGGAACTCTCATCCATTGTTGGTGGCAATGCAAACTGTGGAGCCACTGTGGAAATCAGTGTGACGGTTTCTCAGGAAACTGGGAGTCAACCTCCCTCAAGACCCAGCAATTTCACTCTTGGGAATATATCCAAGAGATGCCCTATCATACCACAAAAGCATTTGTTCAACTATGTTCATAGCAGCACAATTTGTAATAGCCAGACCTGGAAACAACCTAGGTGCCCCTCAATAGAAGAATGGTTAAAGAAGGTGTGGAACATATATACATTAGAGTTTTACTCAGCGGTAAAAAACAATGACATCTTGAATTTTGCATGCAAATGGATGGACATAGAAAACGCTTTACAGAGTGAGGTAAGCCAGACCCAAAAAGAAGAATATGGTATGTATTCACTCATAAGTGGACTCTAACCATAATTAAAGGTCTTTGAGCCTTTAATTCGAGATCCTAGGGAAACTAAATAAGGTGAACCTGAAGACAATCATGTACTTATCCTCCTGGAGATTGGCAATAGACAAGAGTCCCAGGTAACCTTGGGTGCATGGGGGTGGGTGGGTGGGAGGGTCGTTGGAAGGGGAGAAAGTTAGAGAGAAGGGAGTAGGGGAGGAATGGGGAAAACTCGGGGGACTGAGATGGGGGGAGGGAGGAAGGATGGATATGGGATCAGGGAAGAATATATTTCAACTAAGAGAGTCATTTTAGGGTTTACAAGAGACTTGATTATAAATGTGATCCCAGGTCCAAGGAGAGATCCCCAGATTGTTCTCTGGACAGAGGAGAGGGTGCCTGAACCGGCCTTGACCTATAACCATACTGATGAAGATTTTGCTTATCACCATAGATCCTTCACCCGACGATGGATGGCGATACAGACGGAAGCCCACATTGGAGCACTGGACTGAGCCCTCCATGTTCCAAATGAGGAGCAGAAGGAGGAAGAACATAAAAAAAACCTCAGGACCGCGAGGTGTGCGATCACCCACTGATACAAGGGGACTGATCTAATGAGAGTTCACCAAGGCCAGTTGGACTAGGACTGAATGAGGACGTGATCCAACCAGATTCTCTGAATGTGGCCGGATTCTCTGAATGTGGCTGGCCCCGAGCCTTTCTGAAAAGCCATTGACAATGACACTGGGACTTGTTTCCTCTGCATATACTGAATTTTTTGGATCCAGTCTGTTTGGATACTCACCTTCCTGGACCTGGAGGGAGCGGGGAGGAACTTGAACTCCCACAGGGCTGGAAGCCCTGACTGTTCTTAGGGATGGAGAGGGAGGAGGAGGGGGAGGGGGGAGTGGGAGGGTGTTGGGAGGAGGGGCGGAAATGGAAACTTTCATTATTTAATAAACTTTGGGAAGAAACAAAAAACAAACAAACAAAAAAACAAAAAAAACCTAAAAAACAAAAAAATTTTAAAAAAGCAAAAAAAGAAAAATACATACAATAACTATATACAATAGTTCATTTGCATTTCACAAATTAAGAGAAGATACTTCATTATATATGCTATCTTAGTGACTCAAATGTTTATACCTATTTCACTTTATATCCTAACTTGTATTACCATACAATTGATAGCTATCAACCTTATATACTTTACATTTCTTTAGTGAGTTTCTTTCCTGTATCTGGAAAAGATAAAAAAAAACTACAACTATTGCTATCTAGTCTTCAATCCATCAGAGACCTGAGAGAGAAAAAATATTAACTGAACAAGCAGGAAATACAAGCAAGTGACCTCAAAACCTGTGAAAAATAACAGAAACAGCTGGCTGAGTGGCCAGTAACCCAAGGCTCCTCTGCAATGTTGGGGTATTCATCTTCAGCCTACAGACCAAGAATATTCTGAAGGTTTTTCTATAAAGCAGGATTTTTGAAGGACCTTCCTACCTTGTCTTGACAAGACCATGAATATTCTAAAGGTTTTTCTATAAAGCAGGATTTTTGAAGGACCTTCCTACCTTGTCTTGACAAGGTTTGACAGTCGCCATCTTTTGTGACCTGCTTGTCCATTTTGTATAACATAATGTCAGCAGTATAGGGAAGGATATTTTCTTGCCCAGGGCTTTACTTCTGTCACAAAGAAAGTAAACTCCGTGTGGAATTTATTTGATGTTCATCATTATCTCTGAAGTATATTGATGTTACCAGGAGCAGACATGTCTCATTGTCATAAAAAAGAACCTATGTTATTAAAACATCTTAAATGCCAGATTCTGTAGATATTGAAAGAGTTTGAAGTTGCCCTATTTGTCTAAAATATATGTTTCTTTAAACTTGAAAACAAAATGTGACCATATGTTCAAATGTAGTTGGTGAATAATTATTAATATGCATTTCTTATTATCCTAAATAATGGGTAATAATAACTTTTAAGTTCTGGAAATTTACATTTCATTGTTAAATGAGCTAGATAGTTACAATACCTTAAGCAAGAATAGAAATATATGTACAGTATGTTCTAACAAAATTAATCTGAAATTTGAATCAATATACAAAATTTGTGTACATTATACAGAAGTCAATCCAATGTAAAATATTTAAAACTAGTAGTTGCTTTTTAAAAATAGATTTAATATCTACCTTTTTTATCTCATCGTATCTATTCCCTCCCTTTTTTCTTTTCAGAGTAGATTGAATAATCTACCCATTTATCCTATTTTATCTGCATTCCACTTTTTTCTTTTCAAAACAAGAACCGTGAATATTATCTGTTTTGTTTAGCATTTATACTGACCATTACCAAACACAACTTGTAACCAATTTCCCTAAATGATGACAAATAGCCATAATCCACTGAACAAACAAAAACCACCTACCCCACCACTTGGAAATGTAGACATTGTGTTCTTAAGTTTACTCCCTGCTATCTGGTGGTGATGGCATCATCAGGGGATCCAGAAAAGAAAAAAAATGGTGTAATTGTCAAGTCCTGGGAGAGATAGCTGTATCATTTGTTGTCCATTCTCTGCATTATGGGAAAGCTTAGGGCTTGTCTCAATTCCTGACTAGAATTGTCTATGAGAATGGATCATCTTAGCTAGCCACCTCAAAATTGCCCTGAGAAGTATTTAGTCCAAAGCCGATCTTTAGATTGTATTTTGCAGCTTAGTAATGTTATCACAGTCATGGTGGGATAGTTGTTGTGGGGCCCCATCCTTTTTTGGAGACTTCAAAGTTCACTGTAAGATGTGGTCATGGTTCACTGCAGAAACTGATAGAAACTCTAACCCAAGATCATACTCAAGAAAGTAGATGAAGTTTTTTAGTACTCTATATAAACATTAATATGACAAAGTATATATATATATACACATGTATATATGTAAATATATGTATATATACATATATATGTGTTTGTGTGTTAATTTTATAAATATTGAGATAACATTTATACCTTAGAAAAAGCTGTTAAAAGTCAAAAAAGGAAGGATTATGAAATTAGTGGAATAAAATGTCTCTAAATTTTGACTTTTCTTTTGTCCCATATCTCACGAGAGACAGAGATTTTAGGTTTTACTTTAACAAGCATGATTGGATTTAGAGAAGGAGAGAGTCACACTCTAACTCCAAAATAGTGTTAATTTTTAATTGGACTGAGATCACAAAAGACCAGTTGCATTATATGTCTGTAGAGAACATCAACAAACATTTAGGAAGATTTATGCAATTTTATCCTGTTACAGATATGATATACAAGTAGGTCAATTTACTCCTTTTCTTGAGACATTATCTCTATATGATTCATTATTTTTATTCAGATGTCATATTAGTTTAGTTTAGTTCTGGTCCCTTAGTTTAAAACTTCCTTTTCTTGAAAAGACAAAACCAAAACCTTCCCCAACCTTAATTTTGGGGAGGTTACCCTTTGGCAAGTTATTTCTGATAAAAATAAAAACATTTGTCAGTTTTATAGGTTAGTTTAGATTAAATGGCCATATTGCTTGATGAAGAAATATCTGTACTTCTTAAGTAGTCTCTCTTATTCAAATGGAATGTTAATCAATTTTGATGGTATCCATAGGTTTATTCTCCTGTGGAAACAAAAAACACCCATTCCACAGTGTAACACATATGCTGATTTCCATACTGAGATCAATAGGTGTTGAAAGTATACAGACTAATTTAGTTCTGTAGATTTTTCTGTTATCTAATGTCTCACCTAAGCAATTGTTCTTTCTTATTAGCATTTAGAGAACTCAAAGTTATAAAAAGTATCAGGCATTCATTTATGGGAGTCTTTATTATCCTTTTCTGTTTATTTCACATATACTTTAGAGCTCAATTTGAGCTTTCTATAACAACTTACCTTAGAGTATTGCGTGGTATACCTGCAATATGTTTTATATTATAATAAGCAAAAATCTGCTTCATTTTCTTAGAGACATATGCTGGAACATTGTCAGTTTTAATTAGTACACCCATAATGACCATAACTTCTAGCAAATGTGTGATTACCAATTCAGCCTTTTCTGAACTCAAAGCAGTTTCCCTTTGAGAATCTGAATAGGTATCAAGGGTGTAGTATGCATATTTTAATTTTTCAAATTCTACAAAATGGAACATATTCATCTGTCAGATTTCATTCCTTGAATAACATTTCCACTACTTCCTGCAGATATTGAAGTTTAGTTTTATAAAGTACAAGTAGGACATTTCTTTATAATTTCCTTGATTTATTACTTAATAGGGGAAAAATCTTCTTTTTAAACCATTGGTATTGACAAGACATTTTTAATAAAATTCTGTGGACTCCAGAATGTTTTTCATCAAGAGTTGATCAATTTTTTCCTTACTTTGTGCTAGGTGGCCTGACAGACCTGTTTCGGATCAGATGTATGTTAATATATATGGGATAATTCATACTCTTGATGATTTACATAACTGAATAAACAATGAAGTCCCATAAAAATATTCAACAAGTGGGACATTGTTGGGACATTGCAGAAACCTATAGGTGTATTTTCCTTAATTCCCTGAGCCACGTTTTTCATTACTGAAGCTGCTGGTCTCATATGCCTGTCCCTGACCCTTTTCAAATAATTGCCAAACACACTGTCAACTTATAGAAAATCAATATATGCCCACAAAGTCCCCCACAGAGGATGTAGGGCAGGGTAAATAGCTTCTGACATCCCCAGATATGGTTGATTGACTCCAGGTTGCCAAGCAACACTGGAAAATATTGATGTGATCATGTACAAGAGCAAACTTCTTGTACTGCTAACAATCCTGGAGTTTAAGGGAGTTCATTGTGCATGTAACGCCTTCTTCTTCTGACCATTTCTCCAGGAAAACAAATCCTTTGTCCAGTAAATATCCATGTCACCTCACACAAGTCTGTGCCCCCTTCCTCAACTTCCATCTCCAACCCCTCTCCCCTCATCTTTTCTACTCTCCTATTACTCCCTCTTCTCTCCCTCCTTGGTTCACACAACCTTAAACTCTATGTTTTTCTTTTCCATGTTCCACTACCCCGTTTTGAATACCACTTTTCTCTCCAGGGAGCTGTTAGACTTTGAAGTAGCAGTCCCTTCACCATAAATCGCCCCTCTCCCACCCACCCCTTCCCCCAATTCCTAAATTAGATCATCTCTTCAAATGCACCTCCGGTAGGTATAGTCTAGTTCTGGGCCATTCTATATTACTTCCTTCTTTCTGACCCCATTTCACTACATGTTTCTCAAAGAATCCAAATTTCATTTATTTACTACTGATCTTCACCGACACCATAGAGTCTTGCCATTCACTTATTCACCACACACACAAAGCAAAAAGCAAGAAGAATGTGATAATGCACATTTTAATCCTAGTGCTATGGATGTTGATACAATTAGATTTTGAGTTTGAGGCCTGCTTTGATTAAACTTAGACCCAAACAAGAAAAATAGTACAGGAAACACTGGGAGACAAAGATGAATTTTTCAAGTGTGAAAACAATATATGTTTTGTTACTTTCATTTCCTCTAGTGATTTCTAAATATCATAAAAATGTGTTTCATAATAGCCAGTAAATATGTAAACAATAAATAACTAAATGCAATGTATAAATGACATGCACCCAATAAGTATGTGACATTTCATGGCTAATTAACAAAAACATAGGTGATGATTTCATTACCAACTTGAAATAAATTATTCAAGTTTATCAAGTTGATGGAGTAGGAATAATAAATCACATCAAAGCAGAGAAAGTCATTTATCATTTGTGTTTATAATTGAGTATACAGGTTGTACATTCTTCTGGGAAATTTAGCAGATAACTTTCCTGCTCAGGAGCTGCTTACTCAGTCTCCTCATTGCCACCTTCATGTCTTTGTTCCTAAGTGTGTAAATTGCAGGGTTCAGGATGGGCGTAATCATGAAGTCCAGAATGGCAAGAAACTTATCGACTGGTACAGTAGGAAATGGCCACATGTACACGAAGATACATGGTCCAAAGAACAAAACCACCACAGAAATGTGGGCAGAAAGTGTAGAGAGGGCTTTGGACAAACTGCCCAAGGACTGTTTCCATACAGTGAACAGTATGATGATGTAAGAGACAATCAGTAAGAAGAAGGTACAGACAGATATTAGTCCACTGTCAGCAGTAACCAAGAACTCCATCCTGTAGGTGTCTATGCAAGCCAATTTGATGAACCTAGGAAGGTCACAATAAAAACTATCTATCTCATTTGAATTGCAAAAAGGCAAATTGACAACAAAAGCTAATTGAGCCACTGAATGAATGAGACCAATAATCCAGGTACCAATCAGAAGCAAAATGCACTTCCGTGGGCTCATGATGGTCTGGTAGTGTAGGGGCTTGCATATGGCCACATATCTGTCCCAGGCCATAGCTACCAGCAACACCATCTCACATCCTCCCAGGACATGAAGGACAAACATTTGAAAGATACAGCCCTGGAATGAAATGGTGCTGTGATTGGAGTATAAATCAGAAATCAATTTAGGAACAGCTGAAGTAGAAAAACATAAGTCAACAAATGAAAGATTAGCTAAAAGGAAGTACATAGGTGAATGTAAATGGGGGTCAAAGATAATTGTAAGCATAACAGAGAAATTTCCTAGAACAATTGTTGCATATGATAATGTAGAACATGCAAAGAGGAAAATCTGTGTTGGTCTGTAGATTGATAATCCCAGGAATATAAACTCAGATACTTCAGAATAATTTGCTTCATTCATTCTTGAGTTATCTACAATGCTCAAAACAAAACAGGCAAAGCAGTTACCAGAATGATAACCTAGCAGTTGAAAGCATTATTTGTGAATTCATTACAATAAAGTGACAGTATATCAGAAAACATCCTTTAAAATAAATGATTATTGAAAAACACTCTTAAATTGTTTTATAATATGTATTAATAAAACAATTCCCCCTAGTCTTCTATATTTTGAAGATTTAATATCTCTATTATTCTTATATCCATTATGAATATATACTGTTTTCCAAATACTATGTTATATCCTCTGGCAAGACAAAAATTTTGTTCTTTGCAGAATTATAAGCAGGTTGACTATCTGCTTTAAATACAAAACAGTAAAAATCTTTAAGTACAAAGAAAACATTTATAACTAAGATTAAGAGAAAACACAGGGGAAGTGTTGGTTTATATCAGTGGACTCTGCCTACAATCTGCCAAACAGTAGTCATTACCTCTGAAGATGATTTAGAATGTCCAAGGTTTATGTCCTCTTCAGTGGCCACGGGACAAGGGAAGTGCATCAAGAGTAAAGTAAGCACTTGTATTCAGAACTTGCTGCTTTATTTTACTAAAAATCTCATACTCACCATATAAACATAAAGTTACTTTTGTACTATCTGAAGAAATATAAACAGAAGGGTAAAGGTAACTGATTTCCATTGTGTTGTAAGATTCTTCATAATCTGATGAAGTTCTGTGAAAAACACCTCGAGGGGAAAAAAGAGTTTCATACATTGAAAATTGGAATAGCTTGATATAATTTCTTTCTTCTCTTTCTTTCTTTCTTTTTTCCTTCCTTCCTTCCTTCCTTCCTTCCTTCCTTCCTTCCTTCCTTGCTTCTTTCTTTTCTTTTCTTTTTTTGAGACTGGATTTTTGTTTAGCTTTTTCAGCCTGTCCTGGAACTTGCAAACCAGGGTGGTCTCAAACTCACAGATATGGGCCTGCCTCTGTCTCCTGAGTGCTGGGTTTACAGGCATGCACCACCACCACCTGGCCTTGGTATGATTTTTTTAACTGATACTTTCAAAAGAATATCAAAACTCCAACTACAGGGGAAAAATCAATATTATATAAAATGTGAATAATATATTTTCATAAAATTGTTATAAAACAAAATACATAAGAAGTTTATATTTAAGAAGTACATTTCTCTGTAAAACAGAGGATGATTCTGTCATACTTTATTTTTGTTTTACTGTGGATGGAGTTATTAGTTTAAAGGATACAAAACTGACATTTCTTCAGTTCAAAAAAGATATATAAATTTTATGTAACCTAACATATAATTTTTCCTTTTCAGTCTTGTTAAATACTTAATTTTTAGGCAACCAAATCAAATAAATTCTTTTTAGCTCACACATAACTGACAACCTTGGTTTCTAAACTTGTAATTCCACTTTCAAGCTTTTCTAGACTCGGCACTGACAATGAACTTGTCATTTACTCTCCTATGTGTCATTTTCCACCTAGCCTGGGTCTACTTGAAAAGGATTCTTATATTGCATAGTCACACAGTAGAATATATTGATGCAAACACATCAGGGACTCATTGAAATAGAAATCAAGTTCTGTGTGGCAAAACCAGACATGAAGAGGCATTATGATGGTTAGAATGTAGGAGTACAAATCAAAGCAAAACAAAACACTGCAGGCTTAAAAAGAAAAGGGCCACTTAGTGATGATTATACAGGTAGTGACTAGGGAACATTGGAGAAGAATTCAGTGATCAGTTCATTATTGAACCAGAAGAGAAAAACAGTAGTTTTCCACAATGTTATGACACATATTAGAAAGGATATATAGGTTAACCTTTATTTGAACGATGTACAATATATCAAAATTCTCATGGTAAATACATTTTATATATAAGTTAAATCTTTATAATTTAAATTCAAGAAAAAACTAAGCACTAAGCAAGGGATGAAGGCACAATGATAGATGTAAATCACAATATAGTTTTTCCTTCAAAGGAGCTTTAATTAGTCCTAAGAGTTGTGGTCATTCATTGTGAGGAATATAAAGCATGTACATTCAAAAGGAAAAAGTCACACATTTTGTATTTCCAAAGAAAAGTCAGAGAAAAGCAACAAAATCAAAAGTCAGGACTCAGGAGATGGTTCAGTTTGTAAAGTTTTTGCTGTTTAAGAATTAATTCTTTAATGTCACCTCAGGATTCCAGGTTAAAAATCAAAGCACAGCAATGTGAGTTTCTAATTCCAGTATGCAGACAGGCAGATCCCCAAATTTCCCTGGCTGAACCAATCTAATCAAATTCTTGAACCCCACTCCAGTGAGAGTCCCCGTCTCTCCCATACATACTCAAACAAACCAAGATATTTGAAAAAGAGCAATGATCATTGTTCTCTTGCATCCGCACACAGCTGTACTGATACATGGACAAACATACCCACGCATTCACAAACACTGAGAGAAAACAATATAATTAACTTTATATTCTATTTTTGTTTCTAAATGACTATGCAACTGAACAGCTTATATTGACTTCCTTTTCTATGTCAGTCTGTTCTTTGTTACATTTTTATTATGGTTTGGAAAACTACCGCCATTTATATTGATATTATAATGTTTGATACAAGGATTAAAGTATTCATGCTGCAAGGAGTAGATCTCATTTTAAGGATAAGGAAGAAACACAGTGGGCAACAGAGTTATTAATAATCAATCTTATCAGTCATTAGTAGTTATCTTTTAGTTTAAGAAGCAGTGTAATCAAGAAAAAAGATCAACAAAGGGTGATAAGGCATAGATGAGAGAAATAACTCTCAGTATTACCAATACTACAGAACAAAGAGTTTTCTTTCACTCTTAAATTATGTTAAGAAAATTTATTAAAATGTGATACCAAGTTGATTTCTAGAAAACTAATCCCAGTGAGAGTTTAATGCTTAAGTGAGCAACATTTATAACATTTATCTTATTAATGTTGAATAGCTCAAACCTCTTAGTTACATAACTGTGCATATATGCAATGGAATAATTTAAAGTTATTAGATAAACTCATTTTATATATGTAAGTCTGAAAATGTTTTCAGTTTGAAAATTGGAGAGTATAAAGTTAAATAGATCAAGATGAACATCCCTACACATTCAATAGTTTAATGTCAAAACCACTCAAACATACTTTAGAAATTATAACAAAGAATACCAATATGAAAAAAGTGATTTTTCTCATAAAATATCACAAGTTACTTAATAAAATACTTTCTCAGAAAGAGTTTTATCACTAATATTAAAGTTTTTTGTGAGCAATCTATTGTTAGTTTTCTCTAAAATATTCTCATCCTTTAGTTAGCTGATACTAATAAGGAAGTAGATGAGAAGGAAAAGAATAGAGAAGATGGACATGAACACAGAGCAGAAAGAAACGGGAAATTTGAAACAAGCAAGAAAATATACCATAAACACTAAAGGGAAAAGAGATGAAAAGAACACTACTGAAATATTTCTTGACGTTTCTCTGCTCTACTCATTGCTTAAAATCTTGTGAACTCTGCATGCAGACATTTTCTGTATAGCAGAATAGTTCTTGGCACCCTCCTTCTTTCTATCTCTGCAGCCTCGCTTCCATACCATCTCAAGCACACTTTGTTCTTTTATGACTGTACGTGTTTCCTTATTTTACTTAAAAGATCACTTTATGTTCTTGTTTAGCTGATTACTTCTTATTGCAAAAGTCTTTTCTCTGTCAGTTCACTAAAAATGTCTTTCTACTTAGTTCTGGATCAAATAGCCTTTCTCTACACTTTAACATCATACTTGTAAACATGTTATATTTCCTATTCCATACAATAATTTACAATGACTATTCTCTTAGTGCCATACTAAGTCCATGAAGTTCTGAAAACAAGGGAATGTATCTTTTTAAGAAATCCTGGTTCATGGTTAAGTGAGTTTGAGATAGTCAATTATATAAAATACAAGGATAATTGATTATACTGTTTGATTGATGTTGAACCTTTGCCTTCTATCTTAAAGCCACTGAAATCTGATTCCAAAAGAATTATCAATTATTCCTCTGGAAATTATCATATACCTATGACTGATGTCAAGATAACCACTTTAAAGCAAGTTTCTAAGACCTTAACTAGGATTTATGGAAATACAATAGAGAGCAGTTCTCAAGAAAAGCAAGGCAAAAACTTAATAGAGTAAGGAGTGAAAATTCTGACTTCTCTGTGGAAGTCCAGTAAAAGTGAAGGTTCAATAAAGGCTTTTAAATAAATATTTCAACAAAGAATAAAATGTTTTGTTGTTCTGACCTGAGACATATACATTATATACACAAGAAAAATAACTGCTAAATTTAGTAGGCTATTGACTAATTATAGAATCACCACTTACCTGATTAATGAGAATAAAGGCAACAGAAATCCCTATTTCCAATACTATTCAGTCTTTTAATAAACATGCTTGGTACTGGGTGGAGTCTTTGGCAATGTGAAGGCTGATGGACTGGTTTCCTAAGACTTTTATCATGGGAATTCCACTATTATAACCCTGTGGATTCAAAGGGTAAATGTTGAAAATTTTGTTAAGAAATTGAGTGAAAACCAAAGAAAATTCCATTTAGAAAAGCATAATAGCATAATAGCCAGGACATTCAGTTAATGACATATAATTCAATAATAATTCCTGATTCTTGAATCCTGCTCCAAGAATTTAAAGCTGCTGTAGGACACAGGGAGAAGATGTATTAATTATAAATAGCTTGACTCTGTGAATCAGCATTACAGCCCTCACCAAGAATAAATAATTATAGTTTTCCTTAGATATGATAAAAGATAAAGTAGATATAAATATTATAACTGTAATTCTTGCTTGATACCTATTTTGTTGTATGTAATTTTTCTTTGATAAAGTTAAAACCTTCCTTTTTATTAAAACAGAAAAGGAGAGGTGATGTGAGATTCCCCTCTGTATATTGTAAATGCCATTGGTTAATAAAGAAACTGGCTTGTCATGATAGAGTAGAACAGAGCTAGGCAGGGAAAATGAAACTGAATGCTGAGAGAAAGAAGGGTGGAGTTGGAGAGAAGTCGTGGAGCCATGGTTGGAGATAGACACACTGAAACTTTGGTGGTATGGCACAACCTCAAGGTGATCCACAGATTAATGGAAATGGGTTAAATTAGGATGTAAGAGTAAACCAATATGTAGTTAGAGCTAATAGGCCAAGCAGTAATTTAATTAATAAAGTTTTTGTGATTAGTTTAGGAGTACGGGCAGCCAGCTGGGAAACACACAAATGGCCTCCCACTACTTGCTACACATTTCTCATCATTTGAGTGGAATGCAGACATGTGGGCATCAATTTTTTGGCATACAAAAGAGTTCTATAATAGCCTAAAATGGAGTATAACAGTGGTTTATTTATATGGGGATAAACTCTCTCTCTCTCTCTCTATCTCTCTCTTTCTCTCTCTCTCTCTGTCTCTCTTTCTCTCTCTCTCTCTCTCTCTCTCACACACACACACACACACACACGTTATATTTTCCCAAATGTGACTTGTTTGTCTGTATGTATGTTTTCTGGGATGGACATTCGTTGTTCAATAACGAGTTGATGTGCTATAGGAAGACTATCAAACATTCAGTATTTTTTATTTCCCTGTAGTGTTTATTTTATTTATTATGTACTTTTTATTTATTTTGTATTCTAACCAGGTTTTCTTCCCTCCTCTCCTCCCAGTCCCTCCTTCGAATTTCCCTCTGTTCCTAACCCTCAATCCTCTTCCTTCATTTCTTTCAAAAAAAGGTAGGTTTTGACACCTTCCTCTCTTTCTCCCTTCCCCCTGGGGCCACAAGATCTCCCCAGAGCTGCTCCCTTGCATGCTGAGCCTGGGCTGTGGGCTCAGTTGGGCAGGGGCAGTTCCTGTGCTTTGAGAGCCTGCCTGAGGACAGGCAGGCCCTGAATCAGCTCAGCCACATTCCTGGCCAGCAAGAGACAGTGAACTTCTAGCAGACATCCATTGGAGGAGGGGTGAGTTTGCTCCTGACCCGAGGGCTTCGGCTAGGAGGAATTCAGACTTTCCCCGCCCCCCTCGACTTTCTGGTCGCATGCAGTGGTGGCTCTACCCTGCGGAGCTCTCCTGAATCCCATACCAGCCTTCATCCAGGTACACCTTCCTCTCTTCCCCTCTTTCCCCTGGGGCCACAAGATCTCCCCAGAGCAGCTCCCTTGCGCGCTGGGCCAGGGCTGTGAGTGCAACCCGGCAGGAGGGAGTGCCTGTGTTACAATAGACTGCCTGAGGAAAGGTAAACCTTCGGTCAGTGAAGTATCTGCCCAACAAGGGAACCTGACGTGGTACAAGAAGATACGATACAGAGCAGTTGAAGGAAGAGATGGGCAGACACCAAGGCAAGAACTCCTCCAACAATCTAAAAAACAACATGAAATCACCAGATCCCAATGACCCTAGAGTAGAAGGACTTGAACCTCTTAATTCAGAAGAAGTGGAAAAAAGTGACATTATGAAAACAATAGAGTCCCTTAAACAGGATATGAATAATTCCCTTAAAGAACTGAATGAGAAGTACAACAAAAAGATTGAAGAAATGAGTAAAGAAATGGATGAGAAGTATAACAAAAAGTCTGAAGAAATGAGTAAATCCGTGAATGATACACTGGGAAACCAAGAAAAAACAATCAAACAGGTAATGGAAACAGTTCAAGAATTGAAAACTGAAATGGAGGCAATGAAGAAAACACAAACCGAGGGCCGGCTGGATATGAAAAATCTAGGTAAACAAACAGAAACTACAGAATCAAGCATAACCAATAGGATACAAGAGATGGAAGAATGAATCTCAGAGTCTGAAGACACCATAGAGAAAATAAACACTCAGATCAAAGAAAACAGCAAATCCAACAAATTCTCATCACAAAACATTCAAGAAATCTGGGACACAGTAAAAAAACCAAATCTAAGAATAATAGGGATTGAAGAAGGAGAACTGCAGACCAAAGGCCTAGAAAATATATTCAACAAAATTATAGAAGAAAACTTTCCCAACCTAAAGAAGGATATTCCTATGAAGGTTCAAGAAGCATACAGAACACCGAATAGACTGGATCAAAAAAAAATCCCCTCACCATATAATAATCAAAACATAAAACATACAGATTAAAGAAAGAATACTAAGAGCTGCAAAGGAAAAAGGTCAAGTAACTTATAAAGGTAAACCTATCAGACTTACACCGAACTTCTCTATGGAAACCATGAAAGCCAGAAGGTCCTGGATAGAGGTACTGCAGAAACAAAGAGACCATGGATGCAAGCCCAGACTAATATACCCAGCCAAGCTATCATTCACTATCAATGGAGAAAACAGAATATTCCAGGATAAGAACAAATTTAAACAATTCGTAGCCAAAAACCCAGCCTTACAGAAAGTAATAGAAGGAAAATCACAACTTAAGGAATCCAACATTGCCAACACTGCCTACAATAACTCAAACATCTAGCGACCCTTCACGAGCTTAACTCAAAGAAGGGACAAAAATGAACTCTATTAAACAAACAAACAAAAAATAATAACCGGAGTCAACAACCACTGGTCATTAATATCACTTAATATTAATGGACTCAATTCACCTATAAAAAGGCACAGACTAAGAGATTGGATACGAAAACAGGATCCAACATTCTACTGTTTACAAGAAACACACCTCAACCACAAAGACAGACATCTACTCAGAGTAAAGGGCTGGGAAAAGGTTTTCCAAGCAAATAGACCTGAGAAAAAAGCAGGCGTGGCCATTCTAATATCTAACAAAATTGACTTCAAACTAAAATCAATCAGAAGAGATGGAGACGGACACTTTATGCTCATAACAGGAACAGTTCATCAGGAGGAAGTCTCAATCCTGAATATCTATGACCCTAATATAAAGCCTCCTACTTATGTAAAAGAAACACTTCTAGAACGCAAGGCAGTCATCAATCCACAGACACTAATAGTAGGAGACTTCAACACTCCTCTCTCACCAACGGACCAGTCAATCAGACAGAAACCTTGCAGAGAAATAAGAGAATTATTGGAGGTATTGAATCAAATGGACTTAACAGACATCCATAGAACATTCCACCCAAATAGGAAAGAATATACCTTCTTCTCTGCAGCTCATGGAACCTTCTCGAAAATTGACCACATACTAGGTAACAAAGCAAACTTCCACAGATACAAAAAAATATTAGTAACCACCTGTGTCTTGTCAGACCACCATGGATTAAAGTTAGAATTCAACAACAGTGCTACCCCGAGGAAGCCAACAAATTCATGGAAGTTAAACAGTCAACAACTGAATCACCCTTGGGTCAAGGAAGAAATAAAGTAAGAAATTAAAGTCTTCCTTGAATTTACTGAAAATAAAGACACAACATATTCAAACCTATGGGACACTATGAAAGCAGTGCTAAGAGAAAAGTTCATAGCACTAAGTGCCCAATTAAAGAAAATGGAGAAAGCACACATTGGAGACTTAACAGCACACTTGAAAGCTCTAGAAAAAAAAGAAGCTGATACACCCAAGAGGTCTAGCAGACTGGAAATAATCAAACCGAGGGCTGAAATCAACAAAATAGAAACACAGAAAACAATCCAAAGAATCAATGAATCAAAAAGCTGGATCTTGGAGAAAATCAACAAGATTGACAAACCCCTATCCAAATTAATCAAATGGCAGAGAGAGAACATGCAAATTAATAAGATCAGAAATGAAAAGGGGGACATAAACACAGACATAGAGGAAAATAGAGAATCATTAGATCTTACTAGGAAAATTTATATGCCACAAAGTTGGAAAATGTAAAAGAAATGGACATTTTTTTAGATAAGTACCATATACCAAAGTTGAACCAAGACTAGGTGAACAATCTAAATAGACCTGTCAGTCGTGAAGAATTAGAAGCTGTTATCAAAAATCTCCCTACCAAAAAAAGTCCAGGACCAGATGGTTTCAATGCAGAATTCTACCAGAACTTCCAGGAAGAGCTAATACCTATACTCCTTAATGTATTTCACAATATAGAAATAGTAGAATCATTGCCAAACACTTTTTATGAAGCTACAGTTACTCTGATACCAAAACCACACAAAGACACAACCAAGAAAGAGAATTACAGACCAATCTCACTCATGAACATTGACGCAAAATTACTCAATAAAATACTGGCAAACCGAATCCAAGAATACATTAGAAAAATCATCCATTATGATCAAGTGGGCTTCATCCCAGAGATGCAGGGTTCGCTCAACATACACAAATCTATCAATGTAATCCATCATATAAAAAAAACTGAAATAAAAAAACCATATGGTCATTTCATTGGATGCTGAAAAAGCATTTGACAAAATTCAACACCCCTTTATGATAAGGGTATTGGAGAGATTGGGTTTACGAGGATCATACCTAAATAAAATAAAAGCTATTTACAGCAAGCCGACAGCTAACATCAAATTGAACGGAGAGAAACTCAAAGCCATTCCACTAAAATCAGGAACACGACAAGGCTGTCCACTCTCTCCATACCTCTTCAATATAGTGCTTGGAGTTCTAGCAATAGCAATAAGACAACATAAGGGGATCAAGGGGATTCGAACTGGAAACGATGAAGTTAAGCTCTCGTTATTTGCAGACGATATGATAGTTTACATAAGCGACCCCAAAAACTCTACCAAAGAACTCCTACATTTGATAAACACCTTTAGTAATGTGGCAGGATATAAGATCAACTCCAAAAAATCGGTCGCCCTCCTATACACAAAGGACAAAGAAGCAGAGAGGGAAATCAGAGAAACATCACCTTTCATGATAGCCACAAATAGCATAAAATATCTTGGGGTAACTCTAACCAAGGAAGTGAAAGACCTATTTGACAAGAACTTTAAGTCCTTGAAGAAAAAATTGAGGAGGATACCAGAAAATGGAAAGACCTTCCCTGCTCTTGGATTGGGAGAATAAACATAGTAAAAAATGGCAATTCTACCAAAAGCAATCTATAGATTCAATGCAATTCCCATCAAAATCCCACCATACTTCTTTACAGACCTTGAGAGAACAATAATCAAGTTTATATGGAAAAACAAAAAACCCAGGATAGCCAAAACAATCTTCTACAATAAAGGAACTTCTGGAGGCATTACCATCCCTGACTTCAAAAACTATTACAGAGCAACAGTGTTGAAAAAAGCTTGGTATTGGCTTAACAACAGAGAAGTCAACCTATGGAATCGAATTGAAGACCCGGGTATTAACCCACAAACTTATGAACACCTGATTTTTGAAAAGGGAGCTAAAGGAATACAATGGAAGAAAGATAGCATCTTTAACAAACTGTGCTGGCATAATTGGATGTCAATCTGTAGAAGAATGAAAATAGATCCATATCTATCACCATGCACAAAACTCAGGTCCAAATGGATTAAAGGCATCAACATTAATCCAACAACTTTGAACCTGATAGAAGAGAAAGTGGGAAGTAGTCTACAAGATATAGGCACAGGAGACCACTTCCTAAGCAGAACCCCAGGAGTGCAGACAATAAGAGAAACAATGAATAAATGGGACCTACTGAAACTGAGAAGCTTCTGTAAAGCAAAGGACACTGTCAGTAAGACAAAAAGGCTACTTTCCAACTGGGAGAAGATCTTCACAAACCCCTCATCAGACAAAGGTCTGATCTCCAAAATATACAAAGAACTCAAGAAACTAGACACTAAAACTCTAATTAACCCAATTAAAAATGAGGTACTGATCTGAACAGAGAATTCACAACAGATGAACTTCGAATGGCCAAAAGGCACTTAAGGTCATGCTCAACCTCCTTAGCGATCAGGGAAAAGCAAATCAAAACAATTTGAGATATCATCTTACACCTGTCAGAATAGCCAAACTCAAAAACACCTATGATAGCCAATGCTGGAGAGGATGTGGAATGAGTGGAACTCTCATCCGATGTTGGTGGGAATGCAAACTTGTGCAGCCACTGTGGAAATCAGTGATTCGGTTTCTCAGGAAACTGGGAGTCAACCTCCCTCAGGACTCAGCAATTCCACTCTTGGGAATATACCCAAGAGATTCCCTAACATACTTCAAAAGCATTTGTTCAACTCTGTTCATAGCAGCACTATTTCTAATAGCCAGAACCTGGAAACAACCTAGGTGCCCCTCAATAGAAGAATGGTTAAAAAGGGAGTGGAACATATACACATTAGAGTTTTACTCAGCGGTAAAAAACAATGACATCTTGAATTTTGCATGCAAATGGATGGAAATAGAAAACGCTTTACTGAGTGAGGTAAGCCAGACCCAAAAAGAGGAACACGGTATATATTCACTCATAAATGGATTCTAACCATAATTAAAGGTCTTTGAGCCTATTATTCGTGATCCTAGAGAAGCTAAATAAGAAGGTGAACCTGATGAAGATTATTTAGCTATCTGCCAGGAGATAGGAAATAGACAAGAGTCCCAGGTAACCTCGGGTGCTTGGGAGGGTGGGAGGGTTGTTGGAAGGGGAGAGGGTTAGAGAGAAGGGAGTAGGGAAGGAATGGGGAAAGCTCGGTGAACCGGGATGGGGGGGAGGGAGGAAGGATGAATATGGGATCAGGGAAGAATATTTCAACTAAGGGAGTCATTTTAGGGTTTACAGGAGACTTGATTATATATGGGATCCCAGGTCCAAGGAGAGATCCCCAGATTGTTCTCTGGACAGAGGAGAGGGTGCCTGAACCGGCCTTGGCCCATAACCATACTGATGAATATTTTGCTTATCACCATAGATCCTTCATCTGGCGATGGATGGAGTTGGAGACAGAGACCCACATTGGAGCACTGGACTTAACTCCCTAGGTTCAAATGAGAAGCCGAAGGAACTGAGCAAAGACGGCAAGACCAGAGTGAACCTTCATCCTACAATGGATGGCGATACAGACGGAGACCCACATTGGAGCACCGGACTGAGCCCCCCAAGGTCCAAATGAGGAGCAGAAGGAGGAAGAAAATGAAAAAGTAAATCAGGACTGCGAGGGATGCGATCACCCACTGATACAAGGGGACTGATAAAATGAGAGTTCACCAAGGCCAGTTGGACTGGGACTGAATGAGGACGCGATCCAACCAGATTCTCTGAATGTGGCCGGACTCTCTGAATGTGGCTGGCCTGGAGTCTTTCTGAAAAGCCATTGACAATGACACTGGGACTTGTTTCCTCTGCATATACTGGATTTTGGGGATCCAGTTTTTTAGAATACTCACCTTCCTGGACCTGGAGGGAGGGGGGAGGAACTTGAACTTCCCACAGGGCAGGAAACCCTGACTGCTCTTAAGGATGGAGAGGGAGGAGGAGAGGGAGTGGGGGGAGTGGGAGGGTGTTGGGAGGAGGAGCGGAAATGGAAACTTTTATAATTTAATAAAATTACTTTCCCATAAAAAAGGTAGTTTTTTTTATAGATATTAACAAAAGCATGACTTATCTAGTTGCAGTAAGAATAAGCACATCTCAAGGCAGGTCACGGTGACCCAGTATGAGAAACAGGGTCCCAAGAGACAGTACCTGCTCTCATTTTTAGGAGATGCACAAGAGGATCAACCTACATAAATGCAAAATATATTTAGAATGCCTATCTCAGTCTCATGCAGGATCCATGGTTGTCAATTCAGTCCCTTTGATTACCTATGAGCCCAGGTTAGTTGATTCTGTTGGTTTTCCTGTGAAGTCTTGGACCCGTCTGGCTCCAACAATCTTTGTTCCCCTTCATCTTCAGGATTTCCCAAACTCTGCCTAATGTTTGACTGTGGATCTGCATTTGTATCTAACAGTTGCTAGACAAAGTCTCTGTCATTACATTGACGATTTTTTATTTTGCTATGTTTGGTGCTATCCTAAACTCTGGTCATCTAGTCTGTATGCCCTGGTAATTCAGACAGGGTCAGGTGTGGGCTTGTAAAACCTGGCATGGGTTTTAGGGTAGACCAACCATTGGTTGGTCATGCTAGGTCACACTTATCCAAACATTTTCCATAGTTAGAACAAACTGTAGGTAAAAGTTCAGTGGCGGGGTTGATTTTTCCACTCCCTCCACTTAAAGTCTTGCCTGGTCACAGGAGATGAATTGTTCAGTTTAGTATTCAGCTTTGTTAAGATTTTTAGCTAGGATTACCCTTGTAGATTTCTGGGAGAGTCCCTCGTACCAGGTTTTCACCTGACCCCCAATTTTCTAGAATTCACTTTCAATACTCTCCCCATCTGTCTGCCCAACTGATGCCTTATGTTATCATCTTCCACAGTCCATTCACAAAAATCTCTTATTCCCCCATCCAGGGAGATCCAAGCATTGCTGTTTCAATCCTCCTTGTTACTGAGTATCTATTGTTCTGTGGATTGAAGTATAGTTTTCCTTTATCTTTTTGCTAATATCCACTCATGAATAATCATGTACTATGTTTATCTTTCTTGGTCTGTGTTGCAGTTTGCTTGTAATTTGTACCATAAACTCATAAGGAATGGTGTTATAAGGAGGGGTGGATTTGTTGGAGTAGGTATGAACTTGTTGAAGGAAGTGTGTCACTGTGGAGGTGGATTTTTACGTCTCACAAATGCTCAAGCCTTGTTCAATGTCTCAGTCTACTTCCCTTTGCCTTCTGATCAAAGTAGCCAGAAATATGTCTGCCTATACAGCACTATACTCTCCATCACGATAATAATGGATTTAAACTCTGATACTGTAAGCAAATCAAACTGCTAAATGATTTTCTTGTAAGAGTTGCTGTAGTCATGTTGTCTTTTCACAGCAATAGAAACTCTAGCTAAGAAAGAAAGAATTTGTAACCTGGGACTGGAATATTTCTGTGACACTCCAGGCCATGTTTTGTTGGAGAAATATGAACTTTGGAGTTTGGGTTAGGAAAACAGTGGGATGCTTTAAGTGATATTTAATTGGTCATATTAGTAGGATCACAGAAGACAGTGGGGCAAAGGGTTATTTTAACTGTGATGGCCCCAGAGCTTGTAGAAGAGAAGACGATTAAGATAAAGCCTATATTTTTTTGTGATATTTTGGGGGAAAAGTAAATTAGTTTTGCCATAATTCAAAGAGTTGTTCTGAAGATAAAGTGAGGGGTTTTGCAACAATCCTGTAGACAGAGGAAAACAAAAAACAGCCTGGTATAGACTCTTGTTGTGTTATTATTAATGTTAACTCTGATGAAGATTTGCAATTATAAGAGTCAAGCTGAGCAAATAAAAACACAAAAGGTACAGAATGTGAAAGCGGCATCAGGAAGTTGAATGCACATGGATTAAGAAATGAAATAAATGGATTGGTAACCTGAGAGCAAGATCCCACCTAGGGGCCCCCACTGCCCTGCACTCTTGTCTCCTGGGCCCTAGGAAGACCAGCTACTCCTGTAGCAGTGCTGAGGAGTTCTACCCAGAGAGATGAGTTGGTGCTAGCCTGTGCAGCCAGCCGGGAAGAGAGCACAGCCCCTCCCCCCTCAGCTTCTGCAGCAGGATCTTCCCTGTTTCACCGAACCCCTCCCTGTACCCACTGCACTGCACTCTTGTCTCCTGGGCCCTGGGAAAACCAGCTACCCCATAGCAGTGCCAAGGAGTTCTACCCGGAGAGGTGAGTGGGTGCTAGCCTGGGCAGCCAGCCCAGGAAGAGAGCACAGCCCCTCCCCCCTCAGCTTCGGAGGCAGGGTCTTCCTTGTTTCACCGGACCACTCCCTGCCCCCACTGCCGCTGCACTCTGGTTCCCTGGGCCCTGGGAAGGCCAGCTATCCCAGCTTCAGTGCTGAGGAGCTCTATCCAGAGAGTGCTGAGGAGTTCTATCCAGAGATTGCGGAGGAGTTTCATCCAGAGAGGTGGAGATGGGCAGGCGCCAATGCAAGAATTCCTCCAACAACCTGAAAGGCAACATGACATCTCCAGAATCCAGGGAGCACGAAATGAGAAGAATTGAACACCCTACTCCAGAAGAAATAGAAGAAATCGACTCTAAGTGGATCTATATGAAAATAATAGAGGAACTTAAACAGGAGGTGAAAACCTGCTGTAAAGAAATGGAAGATAAGTATAACAAAAAGATTCAGGAAATGAGTAAAGAAATGGAAGAGAAATATACCAAAAAGTTTGAAGAAATGAGTAAATCCATAAATGAAATTCTAGGAAACCAAGAAAAAACAATCAAACAGGTAATGGAAACAGTTCAAGATTTGAAAACTGAAATGGAGTCAATGAAGAAATCACAAAACGAGGGCCGGCTGGCTATGGAAAATCTAGGTAAACAAACAGAGACTTCAGAAACAAGCATAACCAACAGAATACAAGAGATAGAAGAAAGAATCTCAGACTCTGAGGACACCATAGAGAAATTAAACACTCTGATCAAATAAAACAGCATATCCAACAAATTCTCATCACAAAACATTCTGGAATTGTGAAACACACACACACAAAAAAAAAAACAAATCTAAGAATAATAGGGATGAAGAAGGAGAAGAACGGCAGATCAAAGGCCCAGAAAATATATTCAACAAAATTAAAGAAGAAAATTTCCCAATCTAAAGAACAATATTCCTATGAAGGTGCAAGAAGCATACAGAACACCGAATAGACTGGATCAGAAAAAACATTCCCTCGCCATATAATAATCAAAACACAAAACATACAGATTAAAGAAAGAATATTAAGAGCTGCAAAGGAAAAAGGTCAAGTAATTTATAAAGGTAAACCCATCAGGCTTACACCGGACTTCTCTATGGAAACCATGAAAGCCAGAAGATCCTGGATAGAGGTACTGCAGAAACTAAGAGACCATGGATGCAAGCCCAGACTACTATACCCAGCCAAGCTATCATTCACTATCAACGGAAAAAACAAAATATTCCAGGATAAAAATAAATTTAAACAATTCGTAGCCACAAATCCAGCCTTACAGAAAGTAATAGAAAGAAAATCGCATCCCAAGGAATCCAACATTGCCATCACTACCTACAATAACCCAGACATCTAGCGACCATTCACAACCACAACTCAAAGAAGAGAAACACACAAACTCTACTACACACACACACACACAAAAAGTAATAACCGGAATCAACAACCACTGGTCATTAATATCACTTAATATTAATGGACTCAACTCACCTATAAAAAGGCACAGACTAAGAGATTGGATACGAAAACAGGATCCAATATTCTGCTGTTTACAAGAAACACACCTCAACAACAAAGATAGACATCTACTCAGAGTAAAAGGTTGGGAAAAGGTTTTCCAAGCAAACGGACCTAAGAAACAAGCTGGTGTGGCCATTCTAATATCTAACAAAACTGACTTCAAGCTAAAATCAATCAGAAGAGATGGAGATGGACATTTCATATTCATAACAGGAACAATTCATCAGGAGGAAGTCTCAATCCTGAATATCTATGCCCCTAATATAAAATCACCCACTTACGTAAAAGAAAAACTTTTAGAACTCAAGGCAGTCATCAAAACACACACTAATAGCAGGAGACTTCAACACACCTCTCTCACCAAAGGACAGGTCAGTCAAACAGAAACTCAACAGAGAAATAAGAGAATTACTAGAGGTAATGAATCAAATGGACTTACCAGATATCTATAGAACATTCCACCCAAATAGGAAAGAATATACCTTCTTCTCTGCAGCTCATGGATCCTTCTCGAAAACTGACCACATACTCAGGAACAAAGCAAACTTCCACAGATACAAAAAAATTTTAGTAACCACCTGTGTCTTGTCGGATCACCATGGTATAAAGTTAGAATTCAATAACAATTCGAACACCAGAAAGCCTACAAATGCATGGAAGTTGAACAGTCAACTACTGAATCATCCCTGGGTCAAGGAAGAAATAAAGAAAGAAATTAAAGTCTTCCTTGAATTTAATGAAAATAAAGACACAACATACTCAAACCTATGGGACACTATGAAAGCAGTGCTAAGAGGAAAGTTCATAGCACTAACTGCCCATTTAAAGAAAACAGAGAAAGCACATATTGGAGTCTTAACAGCACACCTGAAAACTCTGGAAAAAAGATAAGCAGACTCTCCCAGGAGGAGTAGAAGACTGGAAATAATCAAACTGAGGGCTGAAATCAACAAAATAGAAACACAGAAAACAATCCAAAAAATCAACGAAACAAAAAGTTGGTTCTTGGAGAAAATCAACAAGATTGACAAACCCCTAGCTAAACTAATCAAAAGGCAGAGAGAGAACACTCAAATTAATAAGATCAGAAATGAAAAGGGGGACATAACAACAGACACAGAGGAAATTCAGAGAATCATTAGATCTTACTATGAAAGTTTATATGCCACAAAGTTGGAAAATGTACAAGAAATGGATTGGTTTTTAGATAAATACCATTTACCAAAGTTAAATCAAGACCAGGTGAACAATTTAAATAGACCTGTGAGTCGAGAAGAATTAGAAGCTGTTATCAAAAACCTCCCGACCAAAAAAAGCCCAGGGCCAGATGGTTTCAATGTAGAATTCTACCAGAACTTCCAAGAAGAGCTGATACCTATACTCCTTAAGGTATTTCACAATATAGAAACAGAAGAGTCATGGCTAAACTCTTTTTATGAAGCTACAGTTACCTTAATACCAAAACCACATAAAGACACAACCAAGAAAGAGAATTACAGGCCAATCTCACTCATGAACATTGATGCAAAAATTCTCAACAAAAATCCTGGCAAACTGATTCCAAGAACACATTAGAAAAATTATCCATTATGATCAAGTAGGCTTCATTCCAGAGATGCAGGTCTGGTTCAACATACGCAAATCTATCAATGTAATCCATCATATAAATAAACTGAAAGAAAAAAACCATATGATCATTTCATTAGATGCTGAAAAAGCATTTGACAAAATCCAACATCCCTTTATGATAAAGGTGTTGAAGAGATTGGGGATACAAGGATCATACCTAAATATAATAAAAGCTATTTACAGCAAGCCAACAGCTAACATCAAGCTGAACGGAGAGAAACTCAAAGCCATTCCATTGAAATCAGGAACAAGACAAGGCTGTCCACTCTCCCCATACCTCTTCAATATAGTGCTAGAAGTTCTAGCAATAGCAATACGACAACATAAGAGGATCAAGGGGATTCACATTGGAAAAGAAGAAGTTAAACTCTCGTTATTTGCAGACGATATGATAGTATACATGAGCGACCCCAAAAACTCTACCAAAGAACTCCTAGAGCTGATAAACACCTTTAGTAATGTAGCACGATACAAGATCAACTCCAAAAAATCAGTTGCCCTTCTATACACAAAGGATAAAGAAGCAGGGAGGGAAATCAGAGAAACTTCACCTTTCACGATAGCCACAAATAGCATTAGATATATTGGGATAACTCTGACCAAGGAAGTGAAAGACCTATTTGACAATAACTTTAAATCCTTGAAGAAAGAAATAGAGGAGGATACCAGAAAATGGAAAGATCTCCCTTGCTCTTGGATTGGGAGGATCAACATAGTAAAAATGGCAATTCTACCAAAAGCAATCTATAGATTCAAAGCAATCCCCAACAAAATCCCATCAAACTTCTTCACAGACCTTGAGAGAACAATAACCAAGTTTATATGGAAAAACAAAAAACCCAAGATAGCCAAAACAATCTTATATAATAAAGGAACTTCTGGAGGTATAACCATCCCTGACTTCAAACTCTATTACACAGCTACAGTATTGAAAACAGCTTGGTACTGGCATAAGAACAGAGAAGTCGACCTATGGAATCGAATAGAAGACCCAGATATTAACCCACAAACCTATGAACACTTGATTTTCGACAAGGGAGCTAAAGGTATGCAATGGAAGAAGGAAAGCATCTTTAACAAATGGTGCTGGCACAACTGGATGTCAACCTGTAGAAGAATGAAAGTAGATCCATATCTATCACCATGCACAAAAATCAAGTCCAAATGGGTTAAAGACCTCAACATTAATCAGACCACTTTGAACCAGATAGAAGAGAAAGTGGGAAATAGTCTACAAGATATAGGCACAGGAGGCCACTTCCTAAGTAGAATCCCAGTAGCACAGACAATAAGAGAATCAATGAATAAATGGGACCTCCTGAAACTGAGAAGCTTCTGTAAAGCAAAGGACACCGTCAGTAAGACAAAAAGGCTACCTTCTGACTGGGAGATCTTCACCAACCCCTCATCAGATAAAGGCCTGATCTCCAAAATATACAAAGAACTCAAGAAACTAGACAATAAAACTCTAATTAACCCAATTAAAAAATGGGTGCTGATCTGAACAGAGAATTCTCAACAGAAGAACTCCGAATGGCCAAAAGACACTTAAGGTCATGCTCAATATCCTTAGCAATCAGGGAAATGCAAATCAAAACAACTATGAGATATCATTTTACACCGGTCAGATTAAAGCTAAAAGTCAAAAACACCAATGATAGCCTATGCTGGAGAGGATGTGGAGAGAGGGGAACTCTCATCCATTGTTGGTGGGAATGCAAACTTGTGGAGCCACTGTGGACATCAGTGTGGCGGTTTCTCAGGAAACTGGGAGTCAACCCCCCTCAGGACCCAGCAATTCCACTCTTGGGAATATACCCAAGAGATTCTCTAACATACTACAAAAGCATTTGTTCAACTATGTTCATAGCAGCACTATTTGTAATAGCCAGAACCTGGAAACAACCTAGGTGCCCCTCAATAGAAGAATGGTTAAAAAAGGTGTGGAACATATACACATTAGAGTTTTACTCAGCGGTAAAAAGCAATGACATCTTGAATTTTGCATGCAAATGGAAGGAAATAGAAAACGCTTTACTGAGTGAGGTAAGCCAGACCCAAAAAGAGGAACACGGTATGTATTCACTCATAAGTGGACTCTAACCATAATTAAAGGTCTTTGAACCTATTATTCGAGATCCTAGAGAAGCTAAATAAGAAGGTGAACCTGAAGAAAATCATGTACTTATCCTCCTGGAGATTGGAAATAGACATGAGTCCCAGGTAACCTCGGGTGCATGGGGGGGGTGGGTGGGAGGGTTGTTGGAAGGGGAGAGGGTTAGAGAGAAGGGAGTAGGGGAGGAATGGGGAAAACTCGGTGGACTGAGATGGAGGGAGGGAGGACGGATGGATATGGGATCAGGGAGGAATATATCTCAACTAAGGGACTCATTTTAGGGTTTACAAGAGACTTGATTATAAATGGGATCCCAGGTCCAAGGAGAGATCCCCAGATTGTTCTCTGGACAGAGGAGAGGGTGCCTGAACCGGCCTTGGCCTATAACCATACTGACGAAGATTTTCCTTATCACCATAGATCCTTCATCCGACGATGGATGGCGATACAGAAGGAGACCCACAATGGAGCACCGGACTGAGCCCCTCATGGTCCAAATGAGGAGCAGAAGGAGGAAGAACATGAAAAAAAACCTCAGGACCGCGAGGGGTGCGATCACCCACTGATACAAGAGGACTGATCTAATGAGAGTTCACCAAGGCCAGTTGGACTGGGACTGAATGAGCATGTGATCCAACCAGATTTTCTGAATGTGGCTGAATTCTCTGAATGTGGCTGGCCCGGAGCCTTTCTGAAAAGTCATTGACAATGACACTGGGACTTGTTTCCTCTGCATATACTGGATTTTTGGGATCCAGTCTGTTTGGATACTCACCTTCCTTGACCTGGAGGGAGGGGGAGGAACTTGAACTTCCCACAGGACTGGAAGCCCTGACTCCTCTTAGGGATGGAGAGGGAGAAGGAGGGAGAGGGGGGAGTGGGAGGGTGTTGGGAGGAGGGGCGGAAATGGAAACTTTCATAATTTAATAAACGTTGAAAAAAAAAAGATCCCACCTAGGTAAATTTTCAATTTGTGAAATGCAATTGGGGAAAAGTTTCAGGGCAGGTGTTGTGGTGCATAATTTTAATCCCAGCACTGGGAAGACATCAAGGTAGGTTGTTCTCTGATTTTGAGGCTAGCCTGGTCAACAGAACAAGTTTCAGGACAGCCAAACTTAGGCAGAGAAAGACAGCATGCTAGAGAAGATTGTAATCGTGTGAGTGGACCATCTTCCAGTCCTAGAAAGTAGCAGAACTTGGCAGTTTTGACCATGGTTTTCATTTCTTTAGAGATGAGGAAAAAAGAAAATGGGTTATGGAATTTGCCTCCATACCTATGGAAAGCTTTTGAGTTCAAGTATGTGTCAGAGTGTCCCTGAATGGAGGCCTAGAGAGGCAATTTTGTGAAGCTCTGAAGCTGAAGCCTAGATTACTTTGAAAAGCCCAAGACTTTGGAGATGCCAGCACCATGTGATAACTGCTAAGGAAAGCTGCTCACAGGGATCACAACCAGCTCAAGAGAAAGAAGTTTCTGGTGTCAACAAAACTGAAAGCAATTGGATATCTGAAGAGCATTTTGGCATCAGACATGGAGATGCAGCTGGCTTTCTATCTTGCTTTGGTCCTGAATTTTTTCACTATGCTCCCTTCACTGAGTTTTGGAATGGTAATGTATCTGTGACATTATATATTAGAAGTTTGCAATCAGTTTTTGCATTATGATTTTAAGCGATTACAATTAACAGTGCATGAATCTTAGAAGAGAATTTTTGTTTTGGATGTTTAATCGTTATTGAAACTCTGTATACCCTAAGGACTTTGAAGTTGTACTGAATGCATTTTTGCATTATGATATTGTTGGAAGTTTATGGGGGCCAGGGAATGGAATGTGGTAGCTTAAAAATAATTTGCTTCCATAAGCACACAGCAAGTGCCACTCTTTTGAGGTATGACTTTTTTGGAGTAGGTATGGCCTTGTTAGACGTCATTGTGGGGATGAGCTTTATGTCTCATATGTGTTCACATCACACCCAGTGTCTCAGTACACTTTTCTGTTTTCCTTCTGATCAAAATTTAGTCAACACCATGTCTGTCTGCATGCCACCATGATCCCCACCATGATGATAATGGACTAATCTTCTGAAACTGAGCAAGTCACTACAAATAAATTTTATCCTTAGTAAGAGCTGTCGTGGTAATGGCGTCTGTTTACTATAATAGGAAACCTATCCTCATCATGACCTCTGCTGCCAACACTAACTGCAGACATCAAAACTGCCATCAGAACAGTAGGGATCACATACTCCAACATATTGTTGCACTGTAGCAGAGATCACAGAAATCAACATGATCTTGATCATGAACCTTAACATGGTCTCCAGAAGCAGCATGGACCACGGACACTAACACTAAGACCATAAACATTAACATGGTCTTAGGCAGCAGCATAGACCACATAGATCAAAATGGTCTCCTGTAGCAACATGGACCAAGGGCATTACATGACTCATATCAGACATCAACATACCCTCACAAACATAGAAGAGAGTACTTAAAAATTGTAATAACAGTGCTACAGTGTAGGTCTTCACAGGTCCAATGAGTTTATGGGCAATATAATTGTACTTGGTGTATATTTTTTTTCATTTTTAGGTAGGTGGAGGGCTCAAGGTTGAATGGGTAAACATAGGAGAAATGAGAAGTAAGTGTGATTGGGATGTGTTGTGTGAAATTCCCAAAATATGAATAAAAATATTGTGTTGGAACAAATGGCAATCGGGTAGGAGATGGCATATTTCTTAAAACTAAGCAGTTACTTTGTTTTATGTTCTGCTATAAAAATTCTTTTATTAAAACCAAAAATTACTTTTTTGTTTTTTGATGTTATTTTTAGATTTTATTTATTAAAAATTTCAACCTCTTTCTCTCCTCCCATTTCCCATCCACTCGTCCCCCTCCCCCTCCCCCCTCTCTCTCCAGTCCTAAGAGAAGTCAGGGTACAATGCCGTGTGGGAAGTCCAAGGCTCTCAACCTGCCATCCAGGTCTAGGAAGGTGTGCATCCAAACAGACTAGGCTCCCAAAAAGCCACTACAGGCAGTAGCATTAAAAACCCAGTGCCATTATCATTGGCTTATCAATCAGCCCTCATTGTTAGCCACAATCAGAGAGTCTGATATAATCGCATGCTTGTTCAGTCCCAGTCCAGCTGGCCTTGGTGAAGTCCCATTAGAACTTTTGCCTGGTGATCTTGTCTACTTCCAATATCAAGGAGGATAAATATATGTTTTCTTTGGGTTCACCTTCTTATTTAGCTTCTCTAGGATCTCGAATAATAGGCTCAAAGACCTTTAATTATGGCTAGAATCCACTTATATGTTAGTACATACCATATTCATCTTTTTGGGTCTGTGTTATCTCACTCAGTAAAGAGTTTTCTATTTCCATGCGAAATGCAAGATGCCAATGTTTTTTAACACTGAGTAGAACTCTAAAGTATATATGTGCCACACCCTCTTTATCCATTCTTCTATTGAGGGGCACCTAGGTTGTTTCCACGTTCTGGCTATTACAAATAGTGCTGCTATGAACATAGTTGAACAAAAGCTTTTGTAGCATGATAGGACATCTCTTGGGTATATTCCCAAGAGTGGAATTGCTGGGTTCTAAGGGAGGTTGACTCCAAGTTTCCTGAGAAACCGCCACACTGATTTCCACAGTGGCTGTACAAGTTTGCATTCCCACCAACAATGGATGAGAGTTCCCCTCTCTCCACATCCTCTCCAGCATAGGCTATCATTGGTGTTTTTGAGTTTAGCTATTCTGACAGGTGTAAGATAGTATCTCAAAATTGTTTTGATTTGCATTTCCCTGATCGCTAAGGAGGTTGAGTATCCCATCTTTTAATTGGGTTAATTAGAGTTTTAATGTCTAGTTTCTTGAGTTCTTTGTATATTTTGGAGATCAGACCTTTGTCGGATGTGGGGTTTGTGAAGATCTTCTCCCATTCATTAGGTTGACTTTTTGTCTTAATGACAGTGTCCTTCACATTACAAAAGGTTCTCAGTTTCAGGAGGTCCCATTTATTCATTGATTCTCTTATTGTCTGTGCTACTGGGGTTCTACGTTGGAAGTGCTCTCCTGTGCCCATGTGTTGTAGTCTACTTCCCATTTTCTCTTCTATCAGATTCAGTGTGGTCAGATTAAAGACTGAAGTCTTTAATCCATTTGGACTTGATTTTTGTGCATGGTGATAGATATGGATCTATTTTCATTCTTCTACAGGTTGACATCCTGTAATGACAGCATCATTTGTTAAAGATGCTTTCTTTCTTCCATTGTATACTTTTAGCTCCTTTGTCGAAAATCAGGTGTTCATATGTTTGTGGATTGATATTCGGGTCTTCAATTGATTCCACTGGTCAACATCTCTGTTTTTATGCCAATACCAAGCTGTTTTCATTACTGTAGCTCTGTAATAGAGTTTGAAGTTAGGAATGGTAATGGATCTGGAAATACTTCTATTGAATAGGATTGTTATGGCTATCCTGGGTTTTTTGTTTTGCCATTTAAACTTGATTATTGTTCTCTCAGGGTCTGTGAAGGATTTTGTTTTGATTTTGATGGGGATTGCATTGGATCTATAGATGACTTTTGGTAGAATTGTCATTTTTACTATGTTGATCCTCCCAATCCAAGAGCATGGGAGATCCTTCCATTTTCTGCTATCTTCTTCAATTATTTTCTTCAAAGACTTAAAGTTCTTGTCAAGTAGATTTTTCACTTCCTTGGTTAGAGTTACCCCAAGATACTACATTATGCAATTTGTGGCTGTTAGGAAAGGTGATGTTTCCCTGATTTCTCTCTCTGCTTCTTTATTCTTTATGTATAGGAGGGCAACTGATTTTTTTGAGTTTATCTTGTATCGTGTCACATTACTAAAGGTGTTGATCATCTCTAGGAGTTCTTTGGTAGAGTTTTGGGGATTGCTTATGTGCACTATCATATCATCTATAACAATAGTTTGACTTCTTCCTTTCCAATTCGAATCACCTTGATCTCCTTATGTTGTTTTACTGCTGTTGCTAGAACTTCAAGCACTATCTTGAAGATGTATGGAGAGAGTGGACAGTCTCGCCTTGTTCCTGATTTTAGTGGAATGGCCTTAAGTTTCTCTCCATTTAATTTGATGTTAGCTATCTGCTTGTTGCATATTGCTTTTATTATATTTAGGTATGAATTTTTTATCCTTAATCTCTTCAAGACCTTTATCATAATGGGGTATTGAATTTTGTCAAATGCTTTTTCAGCTTCTAATGAAATGATCATATCGTTTTTTTTCCTTCAGCTTATTTATATGGTGGATAACATTGAGAGATTTTTGTATGTTTAACCAACCTTGCATCTCTGGGATGAAGCCTGTTTGATCATATTAGATAATTTTTGGATGTGTTCTTGATTTTGGTTTGCCAGTAATTTATTGAGAATTTTTCCATCAATGTTCATGAGTGAGACTGGTCTGTAATTCTCTTTCTTGGTTCAGTCTTTGTTTAGTTTGGTATCAGCATAACTGTAGCTCCATAAAAGGAGTTTGTCAATGACTCTTATGTTTCTATTTTGTGAAACACATTCAGGAGTATAGGTATTAGCTCCTCTTGGAAGTTCTGGTAGAATTCTGCATTGAAACCATCTGGTCCTGGGCTTTTTTTGGTTGGGAGATTTTTGATGACAGCTTCTAATTCCTCGCAACTTACATGTCTATTTAGATTGTTCACCTGGTCTTGGTTTAATTTTAGTATTAGGTACTTATCTAAAAAACGTGCATTTCTTTTACATTTTCCAATTTTGTGGCATACAGGCTTTTGTAGTAAGATCCAATGATTTTCCAAAAATCTTTCTGAATTTCCTCACTGTCTGTGGTTATGTCCCCCTTTTCATTTCTGATCTTGTTAATTTGCATGTTCTCTCCCTGACGTTTTATTAGTTTGGATAGGGGTTTGCCAATCTTGTTGATTTTCTCCAAAGAACCAACTTTTTGTCTCATTGATTCCTTGGATTGTTTTCTATGTTTATATTTTGTTGATTTCAGCCCTCAGTTTGATTATTTAAAGTGTTTTACTTCTCCTGGGTGAGTCTGTTTCATTTTTTATAGAGCTTTCAGGTGTGCTGTTTAGTCTCTAATGTGAGCTTTCTCCATTTTCTTTATGTGGGCACTTAGTGTTATGAACTTTCCTCTTAGCACTGCTTTCATAGTATCCCATAGGTTTGGGTATGTTGTGTCTTTATTTTTGTTGAATTCCAGGAAGACTTTAATTTCTTTCTTTATTTCTTTCTTGACCCAGATGTGGTTCAGTAGTTGACTGTTCAGTTTCCATGAGTTTGTAGGCTTTCTGGGAGTAGAATTGTTGTTGAATTCTAATTATATTCCATGGTGAACTGATAGTACACAGGTGGTTACTACAATTTCTTTGTATCTGTGAATGTTTGCCTTGGTACTGATTATGTGATCAGTTTTTGAGAAGGTTTCATGAGATTCTGAGAAGAAGGTATATTCTTTTCTGTGTGGGTGGAATGTTCTATAGATGCCTATTAAGTTCATTTGGTTCATTACATCTGTTAGTTCTCTTATTTCTTTGTTAAGTTTCTGTCTGGTTGACCTGTCCATTGGTGAGAGAGGGGTGTTGAAATCTCCTCTTATTAGAGAGTGGGGTTTGATGTATGCTTTGACTTCTAGTAATGTTTTTTCTACCTATGTGGGTTCTTTTATATTAGGGGCATTGAAATTCAGGATTGTGACTTCTTCCTGATATATTGTTCCTGTTATGAGTATAAAGTGTCCTTCTCCATCTCTTCTGATTGATTTTAGTTTGAAATCACTTTTGTTAGATATTAGTATAGCCAAACCTGCTTATTTCTTTGGTCCATTAGATTGGAAAATCTTTTCCCAACCCTATACTTTGGGGTAGACTCTGTCTTTGAGGTTGAGATGTGTTTCTTGTAAACAGAAGAATGTTGGATCCCGATTTCGTATCCATTCTCTTAACCTGTGTCTTTTTATAGGTAAATTGAATCCACTGATATTTAGTGATATTAATATCCAGTGGTTGTTAACTCTGGTTATTTTTTTCTGGTGGTAGTGTTTGTGTGTTTCCCTTCTTTGATTTATGCATAGTGGAGGGTTGTCAGATGATTGTTTTATTATGGGTGTTGTTGGCTTCCTTGGTTTGTGGTTTTCCTACTAGTATTTTCTGTAAGGCCGAGTTTCTGGCTAGGTATTGTTTAAATCTGTTTTTGTCCTGGAATATCTTGTTTTCTCCATTGGTGGTGAAAGAAAGCTTTGCTGGGTATAGTAGTCTAGGCTTGCATTTATTGTCTCTTAGTGTCTGCAGTACATCTATCCAAGACCTTCTGACTTTCATGGTTTCCATTGAGAAGTCAGGTGTAATTCTGATAGGTTTCCCTTTATATGTTATTTGATATTTTTCCCTTGCAGCTGTTAATATTCTTTCTTTATTCTTTATGTTTTGTTTTTATTATTATATGGCAAAGAAATTTTTATGATCAAGTCTATTTTGTGTTCTGTATTCATCTTGAACCTTCATAGGAATATCCTTGTTTAGGTTGGGAAAGTTTTCTTTTAAAATTATGTTGAATATATTTTCTGGGCTTTGAGCTGTAATACTTCTTCTACCCCTATTTTTCTTAGGTTTGGTCTTTTCATGGTGTCCCAGATTTCCTGGATGTTTTGTGTTAAGAATTAATTGGATTTGTTATTATCTTTAATCAATGAGTTTATTTCCTCTATAGTATCTTCAGCATCTGAGATTCTTTCTTCTATCTCTTGTATTCTGTTGGTTATACTTGTCTCTGTAGTTCCTGTTCGTTTACCCATATTTTCCATATCAGCCTTCCCTTGGTTTGTGTTTTCTTTATTACTTCTATTTCATTTTTCAGGTCTTGAACTGTTTTCATTACCTGTTTGATTGCTTTAAATTGTTATGTATGTATTTCTTCTGCCTTTTTGTTTGTCTTCTCCATTTCTTTAAAGCAGTTTTTCACATCCTGTTTAAGGTTCTCTATTATTCTCATAATGTTACATTTAAAGTCGATTTCTTCTACTTCTTCTGTAATAGGGTGTTCAAGTCTTCTTGTTGCATGATCCCTGGATTCTGCAGTTGTTATGTTGCTTTTCAGGTTGTTGGAGGAAATCTTGCATTGGTGCCCGACCATCTCTTCCTTCAAATGCAACCAGGAGAGTCTTGGCATCTTGGTCCAATCTTTACTGTGACTGACTCTCTGAGTGGATCTCCTCTCTGCAGGAGCAGGAACTGTTCCTGGGCCAAGGACCTCGCAGACAATCGGGCAGTCTTGGGGGAGGCAAGGTCATGTGGAACAAAGAAGCCCTGCAGCAGGAGCTGGAGGGGCCCTTTCTCCTTTCCCAGACAATCTACCCAGGAACACACTCACCATCTAGATGGATGTCCTCAGCACAAGAACAGGGACTCCTGAAAGTCCAAGGACCCTGCAGACAAAAGGACGAACTTGGGGGTGGGGCAGGGTCATGTGGAACAAAGAAGCCCCTGCAGTAGTTTCTGGAGGTGCCCTGTACTCCCTTCCAGAGACCTTCTGGCAGGGCGGGCAGACACTCACCTCTCTGGGTGGATAGTCTCAGTGCAGGAGCAGGAAATGTTCCTGGGCCAAGGGCTTCAAAGACAATAGGGCAGGCTTGGGGGAGGCAGGGTCGTGTGGAACAAAGAAGCCTCTGCAGCAGGAGCTGGAGGTGCCCTGCCAAATTACTTTTAATTTTGACCAAGATTACAGGTCTTTAGAATGTCTGGTAGCAGAGTAGGAACCCAATGGCACGTAAAGTCTTATGATCTGCTGCATATTTGAATAATCAAGCTGTATTTTTTCTCATTTTAATCTATTAAATTAAATGAATGTTTTTCTTTCACTTTGCATTCATCATTATAGACCTAATATATAATGAAATGTAAAATTGGTATTATAGCTTTATTCTGTGTGTTACAACAGTGACATGAACTGTCTATTTGATTTATAATATCTACAATCTGCTCACTGATATTAGCTCTGGTAATAACTAACTTAAAGATAGTCTACTGCTTGGCTATAGTGATTTTCTTTAAAGAAATTATTGGTTATAACTTAATACATGATGGTTCTTAGCCCTTTAAACTTATTCTTTAATTAAAACTTTAGTATTTGCTCACTCTTCCTACCATGGGTATTCCAATGCAGAATTCCCCTGGTAAATAGGCTGAGGACTATAGGACACCAGTATCAAGTGGTCACTAAGAGCTGGATTTTATGCTGTGGTGATCTAACATCCTGGGTATGTTCCAAAAGAACTCACAGGAACTAGAAATTTTTTTAAAACAAAAACCAACTGAAAATATTGTTTCTTAACATAAATTTTCTTCTTCATTTTTGTGATCAGGTGAGTAAGAAGAAAAGGAAGTGGGTGGACTTTTGAAGTGTCAGAAGGATAAGTACTTCTTTCTCTTAGCAACTCAACATTATTTATTAAATATCTTTTATGTGCTAAATTTTCATAATGGAAACTAAAGGATTTTGCTTCAGATTACATAGAAAAAGATGTACAATAATCTACTAGGTGATTTTTTGGATTGTGTCTCAAAGATATTATAAAATGTAATAAATTCGCAAATCATTTTTTTCCTCATTTTACTATCCATACTGATTCAAGGGAATTTTATAGAATGCTTCAGTTTCTATTCCAGAATTTATTGTATCTCTCTTCCAAAATTGGACAGCTATCCAGGTGTTATACTTTAGGATCCACAGGTCTTATGCCTGATGGATGATATTTTGTAGGAAGAGAATGAACACCATCATTTTCAATTTTATCAATGATGCCTCTGTAACACATATGTACCTTACTTTATAGCAATACACGTTTAAATGTGCCCATTATGCTTCAATGCTTTTAAAGCTTCCATGCATAGTTGTAGAAAAGTAATTTGATTGAGCAGTGAATATAAGATTATTAGAAAATATCTATTTTTGACAGGATTGGTTTTTATATAGCATCACTGCTTTTTATGATAGGTCACAGAGGCCTGTTGAACAAGATTGTATTTTAAATAAAAACCAAAGGCATCATGCAAATTTCTTGCATATTTATTATGAAGCCCTATTTTGCCTTGAACAAACATTTAAGATACTGACATTTACACTTGTTTTTCTTCCACTTTATTTTACACTTATAAAAAATTTAAGAATATGAATAATTAATTTCCTATTAGTGGGTAAATAATGTTTTACAGATAATAAAGCATTGAAAAGAAATCTTTTTACAAATACTTCTAAAAGCATATAAACAAGATTATTGGACAATAATCTCTAAGAACACATTACCAATAACTTCATAACTTTCAACAGTGATAATAGGTGAAAGTATTAATGGGTCACTTTAATAATAACATCAATTTAGAGTGACTCTTTGATAAAGATGTTATAAACAGTTGTTAATGTAAGCATTCAAAATTATTTGTACAAATTTGGAAAAATAGAGTTGAAAATATCATATGTTCTTTAATTCTAGTCTTAACTCAAAGCAGAAATAGGTAAAATGGAAAAATCACCAAAGAACTTTGTAAAAACAAAATTTGGGTATACTTCCATTTACATATTTTAATTACTTTTGAATTAATCTGATTATTTAAGCAATCATGACTGATGATGCCAAGCAGTTGGATAGAATACATTTTCCATTTATTTTTTAAACTGTTTCATTTTTGTTGGAAATTTTGATTTTATATGCATAAGTACTCAGTTATATAAATAAACTTTTAAAAAGTCACCCACTGAGATTCCAATTGCAGGTGCCAATAGAAGGACATATCGATGAAACTGTAGTTAATACAGTAATATTTACAGCTTGAGCCAATTACTTCATTGACAATATCTGAATATAGCTTAAACTAGTTGCCACAAATAATATCCACAGTTCCCACTGTTGCTGTTTCCAATTCTTGCTTTCTTTAAGGAGAATTAAAGTTACCAGGAGAGGCATATAGTGAGCTATTATTGTAATATGAGCTCTGGGAAGTTTTCAGGACAGTGTTGAATCACACGTGAATGGAGTATATTTCCTAAGGAAGAAACGAAGAATGTAGCAGAACTCAAATGGTTATGTCAGCATTTGCGTTCAAAAGTGTCCTTAACCTCTCAAAGATTTGAATTAGACAGGGGACCTTAAATAAAACTCCCTTTATTTGCATAGTGGATTTCAATAGATTCACATGCTTGCCAAATCTTCCTATCCTTTTTTATTATTCTATATGATTTGCTAACACCTGAAGTCTTCACTATCAATTAATTTGTTTAAAAGATAAAGCAATATATTCATGAACTATTCAAAATCAATACTAGAGTCAGTATTCTAATTTACTGAACTCAATTTCCCTCTAATTTACTAAACTCGATTTCTAGACTTAGTGCATGATGACAAGCAAGCGACAAGGGACTAATTCATATCATAAAATGTTCAATATATTCTAATGGAGGCCGTGTAGTTTACCATTTTATAGGCATGAATAAAATAAAATAAAATAAAATATCATGTATGAAGAAACTAGAGCAACTATCTAATTATCTATGCATCTAAGTACTCATGAATAATTACTGAATCTTCATTCTCTTACTTAAACAATTCTGTTTTTTGAAAACCAAGTAATTGAAGACATCTTTTCAACAACACGTTTGTATATTCAGATGTATATCAGTATCTACATAGGTATTATCTAGTGAGCTGCTTTTCAATGTCTTTAGATCATTTTTTAAGAGAACTGATCCTAAAACACTTCTTTCCTCATTTTCTCGTATTGTGATCATCCTGACTGTGCATTTTGTTTTCAGAATATTTATTTTAGGATTTTTATAGAGTCAAAATACATGATACATTTGAATTAAAATATAATTAGGAAGCAAATCACTTTCATAAATGGATACACAATAATAAATTTTAATGAAAATTCATTTTTAAGCTCCAAGCATTAAATGGATAATACGTAAAAACAACTGAAGAAACTTGGCATATAGAAAGCTTTTCTACCAGGATTAAAACATTAACATTGAAAAGAAATGAATTTTCAAAAGTTACATGAAGATAATTTTTAAATGTGAAATTCTATTGGTAATCCTGGCATTTCACAGCTGTCATTACTCACTTAATTTTCTAATTAACTCAACCTATGTCCTGCTCTGTGTTATCCCAGTTGTTACCAATATAATTCTTGCCATCCAGTGACCTGTGTTAGGACCTCCTATCATTGTCACTACAGTGTGTCCTTTCAGTTATCATATTACATCAAGTTCTTAATACATAGGATGTCTACCTACTCTTGTGCAACCTGCAAGATCTGAAATCATTGCTAAATCTTCAATCATGGAACTTGTACTAGTTTGTGCAGATGCTCTTGCAGTGACAAGCTCCGGAGCCTGACATGGTGCTGAGTGACAACATGGAAGTTCACCGAAGGAGAGTCAAGAGGGAGCTTGATGCAGAGCAATGCATGACTCAATAAAACATTGTTTTATAAAGTAGATGATAGTTTAGAAAATTCCAAGAGTATAACAAATTATTACAAGAAAAATTGAATCAAAATCTTAGATGGGCTTCATGAGATTGATACTTGTCCATATTTAGATATATTTAATGCATTATTTCTTATAATCAAGAAATGAGGAAATATTAGCTGAAAACCAGTAAGTATTACTTCTGATTCCTTTCAGTAATCTGGTGCTAATTTAAAAAATGTTTTCTAAGTTGGTTTTAGTTTCCTACAAATTGGAATAAATTACAAACATTTTTCTTTTTATTAATTTTTCTGTGTGAATAACAGCTTTATCCACCTGAATATATTATTTCTACTATATTTTTATTGAAGTATTTTTATTTATTAAAGTAGTTGGTGATATGATTTCACCCGAAAGCACGTGGTAGTGGCATCTTTTAAAGAAAGTTTCATTTAATGAATTATTATTCTAAGACTATCTTCGTTTAGGTGATGCATAAATTCATATTTTGAGTTTTAGTGAAAATGTCTCTTTCCCCAGAGTTTCACTTGTGACTTATTTATTAATATTCATATTTTCTACAAACAAAATAGTATCATAAGATTTTAACTTTACACATCTTTCATAACTTGTGGTATGGGTCTACTTCTTATACTAATTGATTATATTGACTTTCTATTTTTCATAGCCTTTATTTAATACAAATTTCATTTTATCTATATCTTAATATTTATTGTCACACATTTATTTCAATATAAAAGCTTGCATAGAAAATTTAAATTTTGGAATTCAAGTGCACCCATTCTTCTGCAAACATTGTGTCTTTCGATCCATACTTGCTGTGGTCTTTTTCACACAACTAAGAAAAAATGTGCAATTTTCATTTAAAAAAATTATTTTATTAACATAGCACTCAGATTACTTGTAGTCACAAAAGTCATTCTTTTTCCCTCTAAGACTGTTCATTTTGCACCATTTTGTGAGAAATTTCTCCCTTTTTAATCTATTTTGCATAGTCCATGATAAACTTACAACTGATCTGTGTTATGTTCTTCTGTTACATCTTTCCATTATTTTTTCATACTAAAGTGACGAACCATTTATTAAAGTGTTAACCCAGTTCCTTTAGCTCCTCACCAATATGTGTAGACCTATCTGTTACCACGAATATAACCCTTCACCTGAATCAGAATTTAACCTGTCCCTTATTTGTTGCTGAGGTTTTGGTTAAGTCCACTCCTGGGTATTTCTAAGTAATTTTCTCCCTATAAAGAGCTCTCACTTACTCACTCATCTAACCTCACTGATTCTTTATATCTCAAAACAGACGCCTTCCTGAGTGGTTTGTGCTACACCTGCAAGCTAATGTATCACTCAGCACCTGATTCATGTTTACACTACTTCCTTACAGTAGCACATGTACACTGTTATGGATTTCATGTTTCACTTCACATCTAGACAGAACACTAGATGAAGACAGAGTCTGTGTTTATTCCTTTTGGCTGGCACAATGCCCTTCTACATTTAGTTCTCTGTGTTTTCTGCCGGGTTATTGAACACTTGCCAAATGAATGATCAAATTCATTTTTAAAGGTTTTACTATATGAAAAAGATTTTTCATGGGACTCGGCACTTGCTTCTTTTAAAATTATAATATATTCCTTTAAAATTTTTATTTTTTCTGTTTATTTCAGCAAATATAACGAAGGTTAATGAATGAAACATATTACACAGAGGTGTCTGAATTTGTGTTTCTGGGACTTTCAACATCTAGACCAATACAGCATTTCTTCCTTGCCTTCTCTATGGTGTTTTATGTAGCCATTGTGCTGGGAAACACCCTTGTTGTGCTTACAGTGACCTTTGATCCACATTTACATTTCCCTATGTACTTTCTTTTGGGAAACCTCTCATTTATTGATTTATGTCTTTCCACCTTAACTGTTCCAAAAATGATTTCTGACCTCTCCTCTGGGCACAATACCATCTCATTTCAGGCCTGTGTCTTCCAGATATTTGTTCTTCATGTCTTGGGGGGATCTGAGATGGTGCTTCTGATAGCCATGGCCTGGGACAGATATGTGGCCATATGCAAGCCCCTCCACTACCTGACTATCATGAGCCCACGGATGTGCCGTTTGCTTCTTTCTGGTGCTTGGGTTATTGGTTTCCTGCATTCAGTGGCCCAATTAGCTTTTGTTGCTCATTTGAGTTTCTGTGGTCCTAATATGATAGATAGTTTTTACTGTGACCTTCCCAGGTTTATCAAACTGGCCTGCAAGGACACCAACAGGATGGAGTTCGTGGTTGCCGCCAACAGTGGCATCATTTCTATTGGCACCTTCTTCTTTCTGATTGTTTCCTATATTGTTATCTTGTTCACTGTATGGAAACATTCATCAGGTGACTTATCCAAGGCCTTCTCTACACTTTCTGCTCACATTTCTGTGGTCGTTTTGTTCTTCGGACCATGTATCTTCGTGTACATGTGGCCTTTTCCTACTGTCCCAGTGGATAAGTTTCTTGCCATTCTGGACTTCATGATTACTCCCATCCTGAACCCTGCCATTTATACACTGAGGAACAAAGACATGAAGGTGGCAATGAAGAAACTTAGTAATCAGTTCCTGCATTTTAGGAAAAGGTCCTAAAGCACCCCTAATAATAAAAGTTACTCAGAGTGAGTTCAATAGGCTTAAACAGAAAATATCCTTTATAACTATTTTGCTTTCTGATATTTATGTTAATATAATCTTTTTAAAACTTAACTATGATGCTATAAATAACATGAACTCTTAAAATTTATGGATACATAAAATTCTAATATGCAGAACCCATCTTCTTTGTAAAGGTTAATTTATTTTGATTTTGTCTGTAGGATTTTGACAGTGTCTCAAATACCATATTCATTATATATATATGCAGTGCCTATGGATGCCAGAAGTGGTAAACAGACTCTCTGCAACTGGAGTGACTGATGGTTGTGAACCACTATGTGGTACAGGAAAACAAACTAGGACTTCTACAATTATGCTCTTAACCACTGTAGCTGCAAAGAACAATTTCTTCATTTATCAATCAAAATATACTTTCTCTGGATTCACACAATATATATATATATATATATATATATATATATATATATAGAGAGAGAGAGAGAGAGAGAGAGAGAGAGAGAGAGACAGTGATTAAATTTTCATAAATATGGAAATACAACTATCTTTGTGGTTTTATAGATTATATATAAATTTAGAAAAGTGGTAGCCAAACTAATGGAAATTTTATTTATTAGTTTTCTGAGAATCTTCCTTAATGTTTTTGTTATTGCTGTACTAATTAAGATTTCTACTAACATTATAGAATAATTCACTTTTCTCTATCATCTTGCCAAGACTATTTTTAAAGTTTCTTCAGTGTATATTAATTATGCATAATGGTGAATTTTTGTTTTAATAAAATGCGAATAAATTATTGGATTATATTCATTTCCCACTGTGGTCTCTTGACAAATTACCATACCGCCCAGTCCCCTTCATCTTCCCAACTATCTTCACTTCTACTTTCCTAAATTCTTTTGTGACTCAATGGGTTTTCGTAGGGTTCTTTACAGGAGTGTAACATTTTGTCAGTGGATTCACCACTGAAGGAAATGGCTCTCCCTTCCTTATCTTCTCTTGTCACGGAGTAGTGACCCCTCTAAGGAGACTCCTTCCATGTCAGAATTTTGTTGGGACCAGTGCAGTAGAGATCTTATGAAGATAATTATAGCTGTTGTGAGTTTGAGTGCAATAGCCCTTGTCATGCCCAGGAGTCAACATTTCACACACTTCTACCATTTATCAAATTCTTACATTCGTTCCTTCCCTTATTCTTTAAAGATTCCTGAGTCTTGAAGGAAGTGATAATATCTACTTCCTTATATATCATTGGTCAATCACACTCATTTCTCAGTATTTTACCAGCTATATATCTGTGATTCACCAATACACATTGCTCATCTTCTCTGACATAAGTTAGAAGTATATATAGCTATATGTGCATAGACATAATTATCTGAATGACAATCTGACCAGCAAATCATCTGCACTTACAGAAGCAGCTGTTTCCCCAATAAGACCTATAACCTTCCCCAAACACTGCTTTTTACCAGGGTTAAAGGAACATATATGAATTCCATCTTACTTATCAAGCATCAAATACTGTGAGAATACATACTTTTCTGTATTTTAACAGTGAACTATACCTCTTAACAATGACGTTGTTGAACACACAGTATAAAACTGAGTAAGATGACTGATGATAATCTCCATCATATACTCAAAAATATAATACAATTATTATATTATATTATATTACTCAAAAAATATAATAGTAATATAAAATACTCTGGTATTGCAAGGGGATAACCAGCAAGAAAAAACTCCCAGCCCACTCCCAGATTAATTTTTTCAATGTCCTTACCAAGGTATGTGGTGTCTTTAGCAAGCTTTTTTTCTGTCTAGTAATAGTGACTAACGAAGTACAGTGACAATTGACTATATTGTTATGGGGGATTAGGAAAACTTTCTGACCAATAACTTATAAAGAAATAGCAAGCACAAGACACCAAAATACTTTAAGACTTCTGTAAACAACATTTCTCTCTCACACAGGTTGACTCAAACCAAGATCTTTTATTTCATTTTTTTTAATTAGCTTATGAAGCATCAGCTTTTTCAGACATTATTAGGTTGGTTGACATTCCTTCTAACCCTACTTTTCACCTTAATCCCTGTCCTTCCTCACTGCTTAAATCATTCTGCTTTCAGTGTTCCTGTTTCCACTTCCATATCACATTCATGTTGTTTTCTACCACCCTTGAAAAGTCTTTCACACTGGCCTATTTCTAGTCTTCTATTCTCTTCACACACATTCCCAAATGAAAGCATACATCTAAAGCTTAGTAGCTAGGATGCACATATGAAAGAGAATGTGATAGTTTCAATATGAGCCCGAGTCTCCTCCTTAAATTAATATTTCCAGTTCTCTTAATTTTCTTATAAATTTCATAATTTTATTTCTTACAATAGTAAAATTCCACAAGGTATATGTACTGAATTATAACTTCTCATTTACCAGTAGATGAATATCTTGACTGACTATTTCTTTGCTATTTTAAACAGAGTAGAAATAAATATGGTTGTGCACTTATTTCTAAAGAATTCTTTAGATACATGATTACAAATGATGCAAATGGAAGTTCTATTGTCATATTTACTTTAGGAATTCTTTGAAATGCTTTCTATATTTTACATATTAGTTTACACCCTACCAACAATAAAGATTCCATTTCTCCACATCTTTGCCAGAATTTGTTGTCATATGTTTTACTGATAAACTGTTATGAGATAGAATATAAAATGATAGAATATATAATGAGATAGCAATTCCAACTGTAATGAGATAAAATACAGAAGTACTAAGTTTGCATGTCTCTGATATGCTGACACTGATGTTTTTTATCCAATTAGAATATTTTTTTTGTAGCGGGTAACAGATGTGTCTAATTTCACTATTCTACACATGTACTCATAGGATCACATGCTACAGATGTTGTACTTTCTCAACTATGTTTTTTGGGTATTTTGATGAAGTATCAAGTTTTTTAAAGCATATGCACTTATTTCAGTTCTATATTGCTCCATAGAACTTTACATCTGTTTTTGTGCCACTACCATGCTGGTTTTAATACTATATGTCTGTAGCATTATTTGAAACCTGTTGGATAATCCCTTCGGATTTGCTAGTTTTTGCTCAGAATTGTTTTGGCTATTGGGAGTCTTATATGATTTTATATGTATTTTAAAATATTTTTCCATTACTGATAGAAGATATATATATATATATATATATATATATATCTTCTCATCAAATTGCTCTAAGTAAGACTGCAAGTACAATTTTGAAGTCATGCAGAAAGTAAACCTTTTTTTTTGTTCCTAATCATTATAGAAATACTTTCTGTTTTTCCTCCATTTAATATGACATTTGCTACAAGTTTAATACATATAGCCTTTATTATACTGAGGTATCCACCTTAAATTCCTAATAATCCACCCTAAATTCCTAATAATGTCAGTTTACACTGGTGTTGGATTTGCTGATGTTATTTTCTGCATCAATTTTTTTCTGAGTCTATGTGATTGATAACAGGAATTGATTTATACGTATTAAACCATTTTTAATCTAAAGTAATTAAAGTTCATCACAATGAATTGATAAGCTTTTTGCATGTTTTTGAATTTTATTTTGAAGGACCCCAACTCGTTTTTAACCACAGTCATACCGTTTTGCAAAGGTTTGCAGATAACAAGCTCCATTAAGGGCCTCCGGAGTTCAGGGCCTCCGGAATGCTGAGCAGATAACAAGCTCCATTAAGGGCCTCCGGAGTTCAGGGCCTCCGGAATGCTGAGCAGATAGCAAGCTCCATTAAAGGCCTCCGGAATTCAGGGCCTCCGGAATGCTGAGCAAAGATACCTGAGGTTAGAGCAGGACAGCCTTATCTGGCTGCGAGACAGGAGATTTATGGACTGGCCATAGAAACAAAGAAAGAGAGGATTGCGAGGCCCGAGTCACGTATAAAGCGGGGCTCTCACGAGTCAGGGGCTGTGCAATCAGACATCTGGTCGCCAGCCAGGAAGGAGGGGCAGGATAAGAGGAACAGTAAACCGCTGAGTAGTCCCCTCATTGGTATTTAGGTTAAGAATTTACCACCCTGCATCTTGCTTCTGTAAACCTCGCTTTTTGCTCTCCTATAAGAACCCCTCATCCCCAACCTGCGGGCGCGCAAGTCCTTCGAGAGACTCTGTCGCCCCAGGTACCTGCATATCCAATAAACCTCTTGCTGTTTGCATCTGGCTGCATGTTTTCGACTGATCTTTGGGCACGGGGTCTCTCCCGAAGGAAGACGCACACGGGAGTCTTTCAATTTTAAGTATTTTAATGAGAAATTGTTCATTTGTGTTTCTCAGATAGCTTGGTCTGTCAATTTTTGTTATTTGGTGGTGGTGGTTGTGTCTTTATGAGGATTGAGTGTGGTGATAATGCTGGGTTCATAAAAAATTCAATACCAGTCATTCCTCTTCTGTCTATGAAATGATTTAAAAGGAATCGGAGTTAATTTTTCTTTAAATACCTGGTAGAATTACAAATTCAATTTGTCTAGTCCTGAACTTTTTTGTTTGTTGGTTCTTGGTTTTGTTTTGATGGTGAAAGACCCCCGATTTGGGGAGACTCTCACTCGAGCCTCAGGAAGACGCGAACACCCCCAGTAATTCATGAGAGACCATCCTTACTGCAATCACACGAGGTTTAATGACAAGACGACAAGACAGGGACCAATGCACTGGGGCCGAGACTCATAACCCACACAGGGGAAGAGTTCGACCTCGAGTGACCGGAAGAAGTAATTTTTATAGGAAGAAACCACACAGCCCAGTAATCCGAAAGGGGGGGCAGGGAGGATGTCACAGAAGATTCCGAAAATTCCAGTGATGATTACAAGGGGGCAATTCCCTGCCTCTCAAGATCATTCTCAAAGGTCGTAATCAGCTAATTCCTATTCCAGTGATAATTACTAGGGGGGTGACAATTACTAGGGGGAATCTCTTTGTCTCTCAAGATTACTCTCAAGATTACAATCTACCTTTATCTTCAGCTAGTTCCTGGAACCCTGGAACTGGTTAACCTTAGATTTCTGATTCTTCTCTTCCTGCTAGATTTTTGGCTCTATTTTCCAGTTAGGGGGATCTGGATTTATCCAGGTCTTTCAATGGTGAGAAAGGCCATTTTATACCAATTTTTATCTCACTGCTTGTAGAGCCCAGTCTACCCTTGCTCCTTGGGGTGATTATTGTGGATGGTTTCTGGCCAGCCAGCTAAGCTTCCTGTTTGCCTCTGTGCTCCCTCTGCCCTAGCCTGGTGATTAGCTGAAGGGCATTGTTTCATCTTTGGTATGGTAATTTCCCACCTGCCTGGGAGGAAATCCTTTTGCAGCAGCCAAAGTATATTAGTTTTGCAAAAAGCTGAATAAAGTGGCATTTGTCTGATCTCCTTTTAAATGACCCAGGTCTCTTGTGTGTTTCTTTCAGTCTCCAGGCCTTTGTCCGGACTTGCGTATGGGACAGAGGTACGCGAACTGTACCAAGGGGTAACGCAGAATTGGGTGTTACAATTGTTTGTGATAGATATGTTTATCTTTTGAGTTTTTAATAAAAACTATTTTTTTCAAGTGTGCGATTTGGCTTCAGTATGGGTTTTAGTCCATTCTTCTTGGAATTAAAAGGAACATGCTTTTAATATGCATACTTATCAGTCATCTTAATTTTCTTCTTTGGAAAAATGTTTTATTCCTGCAACATTATTCAGGTAGACAAGAAAAACATAAGATAAAATAAAAAAGTAAGTATTAAGAAAGAAGATATATGAGGAATGTGAATTTAAGGTAATCCATCATGGGCTATATAATGCATACAAAGCTAGGCTGGACTACATTGAGAGACAAATTTAAAAGTAAAAATAAACAAGGTGCTACTTGTATAATGAGCAGGAACAATTCTGAAGTATACTCAGATACAAAGTCATAGAAAAACTATCACCCAGATTGAAAGTATATTAAAAAGTATATAAGCATTATCATCTTTTAACCCAATCTACGTGAAGCAATATAGAGAACAGCAAATGGTTTGAGACATAACGCAACATAGATATTTATTATTTTCTGTGACAAGTGTGACAGCATAATAATTATGAAACAACTGAATAAACAGGAATATGTGCATTACAATTAATAGAAAATGGCTAATATAAGTAATAGGCAGATGGAGCTATTGCTAGAGTTAGCAAAATGAGAACATAAGATTGATTTTACCTATGTTTAAAAACAAAAGTTTAAAATGATTCTAAAATATGACAAATTTCAATGGGCAACTCAGAAAATCAAATGATGTAACATTTTAAAATGTGTGAAATATGAATTTTCAAACAGAGTATACAATGGATAAAAAGATATAAAAGCAAGCTTTAAGAATTCAAGATATGCTACAGAGATAAACAATAATTGAAAAGTATATCATAATAAAGTTCCTTGGAATGACATGAAATACAGTACTTTATGTGCAAAGGAGTACTATAGCTGACAAAGGGGAAGATACAAGCATTATTTCATGAACTGAAGAAATGAACACACTCACATATTGAAGAAAATTAATATGTATCAACAGGAAGATATTACAAAATTGTTATTTTTCTGAATTCTAAACACAAAGGTAAAGAGATGGGTAAATGGGTTATCTGTTAACTTCATAAAGACCTGAATTCAATCCCCAGTATTTATGTAAATGCTGAATGAGTCGATTTATAATCCAAGGGATCCCTGAGACATGATGGCTAGCTAGATTATTCCAATAGGTACGCTCAGGTTTCAAGTGAAAGATCTTTCTTCAGTAAGTAATAAGGAAAGCAGTAGAGAACATCACCGACATCACCTAACATTAAACTCTAATCACTTAACCAGCAAATGCAAACAAACACACGCATATACAATACACGTACACACTTACCAGACACACACACACACACACACACACACACACACACACACACACATATAAGCGATGATAAGCTTAAAGCAGCATACAACATTGGAAACGTACAGAAGGAAATAGTGAAAAGTATTTTCTAGGTTGAATCCAGCTTTCTGGTTGAGGCAATTGAACCTACAGTCAAAAGCAAGCTTAACTTTAGAGTTGTTAATTGTTAGAGTTAACTAGGTTAGAGAGTATAAATAAAAGCTCCTTGAATGAAAACCAGAAACCACTATGACAATGATTATGTTATAAATTATTGAAGCCTTCTGGTCTGCAGAAGAAATAATACTGTACATGTTAAAGAGGTACACCTCTCTCTGGGACATGGGGGCAATAGCTCGATACTGTTAACCATTTTTTACTTTTTTCCTTTTTAATTTTGTGGGAGTGCATCTGTATGTGTTACATGAACGTGTGAGTATAGACACCCATGTAGTCCAGAGCTGTCAAACATCTTAGAATTGAAGTTATAGGGGATTGTGAGCCACAAAACATGAGTTCTATAAAATAAATTTGAGTTGCACTCTTTAAATGTTAACTTCTTCCACCACTGTATAAACAGCTGTTAAATATTATGATTACCATTAAGTATTAATAACACTTTTGTTTTTAGTTTTTATCAAATATTTATTGTATATATATATTTTTACTGCTTTGGGTAGATGAATAAATCTGTCAAAAGTGGGTCTTGAGCAGTGGATTATTTTTTGAATAGTCCCTCTAATGCTAAGCAGATAGAATGACCTCATGGAAGTTCTTGATTCTCAACACTTAAGTTTTGAAGGAGACTTCAGAAACAAAGGGGACAATTACAATCATGAAAAGGAATATGCTAAACTCATGATCCCTTGAGACAACCTGATTCCAGAAGTAGAAACTCTCTAAGCAACACAAGACTCATATTCAACCTGTTGACTTAAATGGGGGGGAGGGTAGAGAATTATGTCACATATTTTGATAACTGATTTTATAATGGGACAATAAAGATTAAAGAAACAGCAAAAGTAATAGGTACCAGTAATTTGCCATTAACTTCAAATTTCACTTAAGATAACCAAAATCATAATTTGAAAGATGATTAACATTTTATAGTCAGAAGGTTATTTTCCACCTAAATAATGATCATAAAATTTATAATCATAGACATTTTGACTAGCATTATACATAACTTCCATGAATTTGAGAATGTTTATAATCTATAGAAAAAGGACAAGTATGATTAGTTTAGTTACCTATAAGTTAATATTCCAACAATGTAAAATCATAAAACATTTATTGAAATTCATATGCTAACATTACAATCTCTTCATAGCATTTCTAATCTCTTTGTTTCTTAAAGTGTAAATGGTTGGGTTCAGGAGAGGTGTGATGACAGAAGAAAGCAATGCAAGATACTTGTCCAACTGGATTATGTTGACTGGCCACTGATAGATGAAGATGAGGGCCCCTCAAATAATATGACCACAGTGATATGAGCAGTGCAAGTAGAGAGAGCTTTGGATGCCCCATCCTTCGAGTGAAGGCAGACAGTAATCAGAATATGAGAATTGGAGATCAGCAACAGAATGAAGCATATGGTTGCTAGCACCCCACTGTCAGCATTTATCAAAATTTCTAAAACATAGGTGTCCATGGAGGCTAACTTGATGACCAATGGAATATCGCAGAAAAACTATCCAATTCCCAGGATTCATAGAAGGGCAGATTTATGATTATAATCATTTGGCTTATTGAATGCACAAAGCCAATGATCCATGATGACATCACTAACGCAATTCATATATGTCTGTTCATGATGCTGGAGTAATGGAATGGCTAACAGATGGCCACGTAATGGTCATAGGTCATTGACACAAGTAGTACCATCTCGCCCCCTCCAAAGAAGTGTCCAAAGAAAATCTGACGCATGTACTCCAAAGGAGATAGACTTTTTTTCTTTGAGGAAGTCTGTGATCATCTTTGATGTAGTGACTAAGGAAAGACAAAAGTCAATAAATGAGAGACTGGCCAACAGGAAATACACAGGAAAGTAGAGATGAAGGTCAATGATGATTATGACTACAATAAATACGTTGCTCAAAATGGTGATTAAATAAAGTGAGGAAAATATCACTAAGAAGAAGGCCTGGTGCTCCCAAGAGTCACAAAGCCCAAGAATAATGAATTCAGACACCTCAGACTGGTTTAGTTCTTCCATTCAGTTCAGTTTCAAATTAATCTGGAAATATTCATTATTAGATTCTGAGAATATCAGAGAATATGAATCAGAAGGATTTCTTAAACTATTCTGATATAAGTGATTAATCTTGGCTTTTGGGTATAATATTTCCTGTAACGGTCATATATGGTGTGTTCTAGAATCTTTACTCTCATTTTTTACACAGATTAATTCTTGTATATGGGTATAAGAAGAAATGTATACTAATGCTAATGGCCATTGATGAAATAATGACACATTGTTCTGAAATACAAGTGAAGAAAAATTTGTAAAATGTCGAATTATTTTAGTAAAATATATATTTTATGTTAAATGTATATTTTTACATAGTTTTTTATAAGATGAAACACAAAGGAATATAATTATACTTGGTAAGGATTTGGTAAAACTATATATGATAAAAAGGAAAACAATAGAAAAGCAACAAAGTCGGGTGTGGTCAAAAGTAGGTATGAAACTGAGCACATAAGCATATTAAGATATTCTTAATTTTTTCTTTCTTGAAAATTATCATATCGCATCTGGGTTATGATTAATTAAAAAATATGAGTGGTGATAGACACTCTAAATGAGGAACTCTCATCTATTTCATAATATATATCTGAAATAAATGTGAATTTTTCAAAACGAATCCTTGGTAGAGACACGATAGGAAAATAAAATTTTATCAAAACTTAAAATATTAGAAGAATAGCTCTTTAGTGAATCTCAATACTTATATGATAAATGAATAAATAAATAAATAATTTAGCAAAAATTAAGAGTAGCAATACTAGTTGGTAAAATGTAAACATTTCTTCACAATGACAATAGTTAATTGTGTATGAGCATTGAAAAGCCAGTGAAAAGTAAGATGGCTAGCCATTTGTGTTAAAGTCATTACTATTAGAAAGAAATGTTCTCTTATCATGAATTTCAAAGATCATGGACTCTGTACAAAATTACTCAAAATCTAAAGTATACCTAATTACAGAGAATCAGGAAGCCTAGTTTTCAGAGAGCTCATTTGGGTGTTGGAGAGATGGCTCAGTGGTTAAAAGCACTGGCTGCTTTTCCAGAGCCGAGGACCTGGGTTCAAATTAGAAAGCCCACATGACAACTTATAGTCATTGAACTAAATGTGGTTTAGATAGAAAATACACTATTTGGCACTGAGTTTCTCTTAAAAGAAAATAGCCTCCGAGCAACTTAAATCTGGAAGTCAACAAAGAGTTAAATGAAAAAAGACTGGGGCAAAAAATAGGGACTGCATATGTGTCGTGTTACTTTCAATTTAGAAGACCCTAAGTACCTAAAACCAGGACAACCTATCTATTCTGTTCCAGAGTAGAATGACTCCTTAATTTCTAGACTGTTTGTAATTTTCCTGCTGAATTTCATGTTCATTGGACTGAAAAACTATAACTTTTAAAAGATATCTGTGTTCCCTTTGTTCACCAATAGAAAGATACTCTTGGTTATTCATTGTAAATGGCATATACAAGCTCATTAGGTTCCTAGAATATTCTTATCACAAATCATTTTGAATTAAATGCTTTAAACATATTTCAGTCAAGGCAAAAAGTAGAAAATTTCTTTCTCCTTGTTTTTCCTTTTCTCTACATTTTCATACCTCTTACCTCTTTGTCCCTTCCACTTTCCTCCTTTTTCTTCTGTGCCATCTTTGCTTTTCTCTCTTCTTCCTCTTTTCTTTCTCTGCTTCCTTTTTAAGAATCCCAATTTCAATTGATTTGCTATACATCACCAAATATCTTTACAATGACAATTCCTATTTCCTTACAACTGATGTTAGATCAACATCCTCTATCAAAATTAAGTGATATCTCAGGATTTGATCTATAAGTTAAGATTGTGTTAAAAAATTTTAATCACAACGTTATAATTAAGGTAAGAACCACATACATTTTATAGTTGAAATATCAGGAGACAAACTATACAGCAGCATAGTTAAATATCTAGAAGGATTATCTTATAGATTGGAAAGCTGATTATAGTAGGTCCTAGTTGTTTGGAAAACAATAAGACTTCTATAAGCTAAGGAAACAAAGCTCTTTCTAAAATTACATTTTCTGTGAAAATATATATGTATAACTATAAAAAGTACATATATATGAAATATGAATATCTAAGTAACTTATGAAAATATTCTATATCTGTATAATATACTGCTATTAATCATAATTCCTGGGTTTTTGCCTATGCAGTCTGCTTACTTTAATAATCATAATGATATACATAATTAAAGTTATTAATGTGGTGTTTGTATTACACAGTCTATATTCAACTAGGTTTGAAGCAAGAACATAATTAGATGTTGTCAAGTGTACATAGATTTTTCTATAATCAATTTATTAAAACCACTTAATATTGAGTAGTACATTAAATTCGTCTAGGAATTTTCTACGTCATATTTTAAGGCTTTAAATATTTTGTTACACATAAAGTAAAAGTCTCTGCTTATTTTTTGAATTAGCTTTGAAATCTATTAGTGTTTAGTAAAATTATAAAAGCCATCACTAAATTCCCAAGGTCCAGTTGAAGGGCAGAAGATGGGAGAAGACGTGCAAGGAAGTCAGGACCACAAGAGGTTGGTCCACCCACTGAGGCAGTGTATCTGTTCTAGTGGGAGCTCAATGAAATCCAGCTGGACCAGGACTGAATGAGCATGTGATCAAACTGGACTCTCTGAATTTGGCTAACATTGGGGGCTGACTGAGAAGCCATTGATAAAGGCACTGGTACTTGTTACTGCATGTACTGGCTTTTTGGGACCTTAGTCTATATGGAAGCCCAGCTCCCTAGGCCTGGATGTAGGGGGAAGGGCCTTGGACTTCCCACAGGGCAGAGTTCCCTGCTCTCTCTCAAGCAGGGAGTGGGAGAGAGGAGGGTAAGTGTGGGAACAGGAGGGGAATGGGAGGAGGGGAGGAAATGTAAATTTTTGAATGGAAAAAAAAGACATCAATTTATACTAAATGAATTCATATTGGTCTCAGTATTAATAATAATATTATAGTTGAATTTCAAGTATGCCAAATGTAGCAAATGTAAATCTTCATTCCAAAAGAACACAATCCTAAACTCTAATTCATAAAATAGAGCTTGACAAAAAGAATCAACCCAGGACCATCCAAATAAAGAGACCATTGTCTACTGAAACTATTTTCATATATTACAGTTGCTTATTTCAGAATTATGCAAAAATTAATCTTGTGTCCCTGTGAACCTCTCTGACTTCAACATGCCAGTTTCCTTTAGCAACTGTGTGACTTTATTAGACCATCAGGAGTGTACCAGCATGCATAGCATGCATTCTTTAACATTAGACCATTTTCTTCTGAGATTTCACCCTTCAATTTCTTGAGTTAATTCCACAATCACAATCCTATTAATTCTCTCTCTCTCTCTCTCTCTCTCTCTCTCTCTCTTTCTCTCTCTCCTATGTAATTAATAATCAATTGTTGATTATCTAGAAATGTCTTTTTCTAGTCACCTCTGTGTCTGCAAGAAATACTTTATTCTGTGAAAACTATGTATCCTGATGTTTCACAATCATTAAGCCTTCTTCATCCAAGTCACTCAAAGGATAGTTTTACCTATGGCAAAATATTTTTCTTCATGCTTATAGATATTACACATCCCAAGTCAGTTTGGCATAAATCATGATATTCCTGAAATCTCTGTGGAGTTACAAATTCTCCCTATTAATGTTTGTGGTATGACTGTAATAAAACATTGTAGAATTATCTTTAATATTCTGAGTAGGAGAGTAAAAAGAAATAAATACCCATGTATAGACAATGTTTTATCAGAGAGAAACAGTACCTGACCAAATGTTTTCCCATAGATAAATCACTGTTCAGAGTCCTAACAGGACTCCAAAATTGTATCTGCTTGAGGTCAAACAAACTATTTTCTTTCTGCCACAGGTTCGCAGAAACGTATAAGGTTTATATTTAGTTTAGAGTAGCCTTATGGGAAGGATATTTACTTCAATCTATATCACATTCCTTTGAGATCTCTCAGTTTCAGAATTGAGAATATCAGCAGGCAATGCAACTATCTGTATTAAAGTAAAGGAGATTTGAGTGAAATTACGAAGCAAAGTTTTAGATGACAATAATTATGATTTTAAAATATTTCATTCTTCAACATTTCTAAAGAGTTAATATATTAAAAGACTGAAGTGTTATTGCTCTAAAGGTACTACATGACTTTGTCAGAAGAAGTGGATGGCTGTCTTTGAAGCCTGAACTATTTATTGGTCATCAATGGTTTCAGTCATGCTTGTATGAAAACAGTCAGAGGAGAACAGAAAAAAATGTTACCATCTCAAAAGGTTTTGTCTTAAGAAGAACAATATTCTGTGTGTAACATATCCAATTTTAAAAATTTCTGTGGACTGAATATGCAGCTCAGAAGTGAAGTGCTTGTTTGAGTATCAACCTCACAAAGATAATTATAAAAAGAGTAACTAAATTATTAATATTGTCATAAATAACAAAGAATAATATTGATATGTAAGAGTAGTACATGTTCTTAACATTGAGTCATTTCTTTGGTCATCTCATTATAAACAAAAACATAATATGTTTTAAATTTAGTACTTCTGAATTTTAGTATCACTATGTGTTATTTCTTTTTTCTTGGTCACAGTTATGAATCTTACAAAATGATTATATAATCCAGTGTAACTACAGAAAGCAGAACATAGTATGGTATTCATGGTTGGTACCACAAGCCTAGCCAGCTACTAATGGCCAGTGTGGTCCTGGATACTAGAGAAGACACTTAATATTAGCACTTTCCAAATCCAATGTAATGTTTAACTTCACTCTAGATACTCATTTTTGTGTTTAGAGATATCTGTAACTTATCAATTATCCTTCTTTTTTGTGGCAGACAAAGAATATTACAGACACCAAAAACTGTTTGAAATGCAAAGAACAATACACCATTAGGTGCACAAAATGATTCCTACACCAAAAGCTCAAATAAAATCAATGAAAGAGTGGGCAGAAATTACTTATATCTAGGACTCCTGATATAAGTAATGTCATCTGTCTATATCAAGGAATATGCAAGTGTTAAATCTCAACAATATGGTCATTCAAAGAAGATATACATAATGACCAGTGTGGACTACAGATATCTCACAATCCCCTCCCCTAGATAAAAAGAATTTGTACACACATCATACACATTAACTCATGCAAATATATACACATACACATTAAACAATATATATTAATTTAAAAATAAAGAACTAAGCCTATTGCCAGTGTGAGGCCCTGAATTCAATTTTTACTACAAAAATCCCTATAAAAGAAAAATGAGAGTATATTAGGTGTATTATGCCATGATATTCATTCAGTTTGGATTGAAACAGTGTTTTTCAAAATAAATTCTTGACTATGGATTCTTGTCTTTTGCTTAAGGATAAGTGTATAATTTACTGTATGCATGTTCATCTTATCATTTACCTTAATATATACTATATAAAAGTATGTTTGGATTCAAAACAATGTCATAATTAATAAACTAATTTTTTAAACTATTCACAGTAGGTGTCATTTAGGTTACAAAGGAGTAAATTGGGAATAATAAACAGTATATTGTATATAATACATATTATTTACTATTTGTGAGTATAGATGTGTAGCATTAGGCTTGTTTACACATTGTTTTTGCTCAGCAGAATGTCTAGCATTTAGTAACACTAGCATTAATTAATGAATAAAGACCATTTGACTGAATTCTTAACAGAAACAAGAGCTCTAACCCAATTTTTGAAGATGAATTACAATCTTTTTTATTTATGTAATAAAAATAATATTACATAATTATATTAAAATTTTATTACAGAAATAAAATAGATCTATAAGAGCTGTGAAAAGTTAAAATTAAAATGGACATGAATTGTTATTTACAAGTTATAGCATATAGCAATGATAAGAAACGGAAATGGACAACTGGGTTTGAATGCTAGATAATATTACCTTGTCTATATATTATCTTTGTCTACATATGAAATATACAGTTATAAATACAGTATGTGTTAATCAATATTTAAGCTTTTAAATGAAAACACTAATTACATCAATTAAACTAAAAACTTGGTATCAGATGTTCTGTAGAATAGTCCTTGAATATTGTTTGTGATGGAACTGGCTTTCATAATGTCAGAAGACATAAGCCTGACTCACAAAGACAAGTACTTTGCCTTATAAGTGAGGTTTGAGCTTAGGTATAAGTATATGAAAGCAGAAATGGACAATTAAGGATATGGAGTGTGAAATTGTAGAGGGAAGTGGATGAGAGAGCTTAATAGAGGGATTTTAATATTTAACATATGTGTATATACGACAATGTCATAATGTAAACCATTGTTTTATACAACTAATATGTTAACATAAAGATTTAAATGATATTCAATGAATTTGTTAGGAGCTACATGGCTTTTAATAATATTGGTCAAAATCATATATAAATTATATTGTGTAATAAAATGTTGTGTTGCTTTTCTTCAAAAATATTTTACTTCAGTTTATTTTCCTTTCTTATCAAATACTTAGTAAAACAGCTAGTATTTCTCTCTTTGATGCCATAGGATTTTGAAGTACAATTTCCATGGTAAATGACCTGGAGACTTAGGCCACCAACTATAAGTTAGTCACCGAATGCTGTTTTAGGATGTAGGCAGTTAGAGCATTGGTAAAAAGTATTAAATGTGTAGTATCCAAGAGTAAGATACATTCTCAAAGGTAAAATAATAGTGGAAATATTATTGTCTAGTATTTGAGGACACCTGGTAAGTAGACATCAATAGCACACTAGCATTAGCGTAACTTTCCTTGTACAGCTAGTGCACAGCATCTCTGTAACATGCAGAGTGTCCCATCTTCAATACTATTTTTCTTTCACATAACATATACTTATTGAGCAGCCATTCATGTTGGGATTCCCAAAACAAGTTTATAAGTTGTATTGCATAACACTAGGTTTCATTTCACTTTTTGAAACAATTTGGGGGTCTGGATTATATCATGAAGATGTTGAAAATAATTAAAAGACAAGGTGAAAGTATGAAAAGATCCAATACACTGATTCTTAGGACTTGACCACCTCACACACAGAAAGAAATTCTGTACATGGTATCTGTTAGGGGTTTCAGACAGTGGATAGGTATTAGGAGTCTCAAGAAATATTCCATTCATGTGCTACCTTTGATTTCTTGTTTTTCTTGTTGTGTGTAGGAGCCTGGTCTTTCTGTCATAGTCATAGTGATAGGTCAGTTTGAACACAGGAATAAACTGAGCCTTTACATTTTACTCTAATAACTTCCATTGTAACCTTTATAGTGTTGTCTTGCTTTATTCTACCTTCTCTAGTCTTTCTTTTCTTTGTCCATGTCCCTTTTCCCTCATGTCTCCTTTTTTTTTAGCATTAATCAAATAGCTGATCTGTGTTGTTATAAGTAGGAATGAACTGCTCCTACATGAGAGCTTTTTTGTTGTTGATGAATCTACGTGAGAACACTCTTTGTAGAGTGACACATATTTAGGAGAAAATATTTTTTTCTCATTTTAAACCTTTATTATTAAATGTTAATCTGGATAAATCTGAAATTTCTCCATTCAATTTACAGATTTGTTCTTCCTAAACCTAGTATATTATATTTATGAATCCACATTTGATTAACATTGATACAGGATTCTTTTAGACCATTTAACAACACAAAAATATAGAATTTAGGAAGTAAAAGTCACTTGGGCTCTTCCTTTTAGTTCTCAATATTTCTGGTGTTTTTTGGTGTTTCTTCTTGATAAACGTTTCAGTTAAAAATGTTCACAAATAGTCATATTACTGATTTTATACTTTCCCTTATTTTTCAGTAAAGTAAAAATCTCTCTAGACTTATATATGTAGATCTATTCTGGTGAGTTTTAAAGTATCACATTATTTCACCATATATACAGAAATAAATTCATTCATTATTTACACTTTAAAACTGTAATCTGTGTGTGAATATATTTGTTACATATTTGATATTTACTCTTGTAACAATGCCAATGTTACAAAATCTATTAAATATCAGTTTATAACACATATACAATGTACAAAATGAGATTTTATATTTAAGTCTCAAAATTATTGTGAATATTTTGCTGATATATCTCTTCTGCCTTTACAAATTTTTCCTTTTCTTCCCATAGTGACTGGCAAAATAGGATGTTTATACTAATCATAGATATTAGGAAATATTTGATCTATTAATTGTATGTCTTGATTTCATTGTACATTCCCTATACCAAGTGGTACTGTTTTTACAATCAGATAGAGTATTTGGTACCTTGTTGAAAATTAATGAGTCTTTATACTCTGAATAAATGATGACTATTTTTATTCCTATGAATACAATATCATTAGTAAGTAAATGTCAATAATTGTATACTGAAAACAAGGAAAATAAGAAATAAACCATTTTTTGAAAACTTTATTAGAACTTTTGTCTTTTATATTTCTTAATTTTTATTGATTTATAAATAATACCATTCAAAATTTCCACTTCCTCCTCTCCTCCCATTTCCATCCAGCTCCCCCACTTAACCCTCTCCTTTCCCCCACCACTCCTAAGAGAGGGCAGGGTACCAAGCCCTGTTAGAAGTTCAAGCACACCCCATCCAGCCTGTGATGAATTTTCTTGGGATTTTGATGGGGATTGGATTGAATCTATAGATTTCCTTTGGTAGAATTGCCATTATTACAATGCTGATCCTATCAATTCATGAGCATGGGAGATCCTTCCATTTTCTGGTATCCTCTTCAATTTCTTTCTTCAAAGACTTAAAGTTCTTGTCAAATAGATCTTTCACTTCTTTGATTAGTGTTACCCAAAGACACTTTATGCTATTTGTGGCTGTTGTGAAAGGTGATGTTTCTCTGATTTCCCTCTCTGCTTCTCTATCCTTTGTGTATAGTAGGGCTACTGAATTTTTTGGAGTTGCTCTTGTATCCTGCCACATCACTAAAGATATCTGTCAGCTGTAGGAGTTCTTTGGAAGAGGTTTTAGGGTCACTTATGTACATTATCATATCATCTGCAAATAACAAGTTTGGCTTCTTCCTTTCCTATTCAAATCTCCTATATCCTGGAGGATAACTATATGATTTTCTTCAGGTTCACCTTCTTATTTAGCTTCTCTAGGATCATGAATTATAGGCTCAAAGACCTTAATTATGGCAAGAATCCACTTATGAGTGAGTACATACCGTATTCCTTGTTTTGGGTCTAGGTTACCTCACTCAGTAATGTGTTTTCTATTTCCATCCATTTGCATGCAAAATGCAAGATGTCATTGTTTTTTACTGCTGAGTAAAACACTAATGTGTATATGTTTCACACCTTCTTTAGCCACTCTTCTATTGAGGGGCACCTAGGTTGTTTCCAGGTTCTGGCTATTGCAAATAGTGCTGCTATGAAAATAGTTGAACAAATGCTTTTGTAGTATGATAGGGCATCTTTTGGGTATGTTCCCAAGAGTGGAAATGTCAAATGGGTCTTTCACTTCCTTGATTAGAGTTACCCCAAGATATTATATGCTATTTGTGACTATCATGAAAGGTGATGCTTCTCTGATTTCCCTTGATTTCCCTCTCCACTTCTTTATCCTTTGTGTATAGGAGGGCAACTGATTTTTTGGATTTGATCTTGTATCCTGCCACATTACTAAAGGTGTTTATCAGCTGTAGGAGTTTTTTGGTAGTTATTTTTTTTTGGGGGGGGGGTCGCTTAGTACACTATCATATCATCTGCAAATAACGAAAGTTTAACTTCTCCCTTTTCAATTTGAATCCCCTTGATCCCCTTATGTTATCTTATTGCTATTGCTAGAACTTCAAGCACTATATTGAAGAGGTATGGAGAGAGTGGACAGCCTTGTCGTGTTCCTGATTTTAGTGAAATGGCTTTGAGTTTCTCTCCATTTAATTTGATGTTAGCTGCAGGCTTGCTGCAAATAGTTTTATTATATTTAGGTATGATCCTTGTATCCCTAATCTCTCCAACACCTTTATCATAAAGGGGTGTTGAATTTTGTCAAATGCTTCTTCAGTATCTAATAAAATGATCATATGATTTTTTTCTTTCAGTTTATTGATATGATGGATTACATTGATTTGCATATGTTGAACCAGCCCTGCATCTTTGGGATGAAGCCTACTTGATCATAATGAATAATTTTTCTAATGTGTTCTTGAATTCGGTTTGCCAGTATGTTATTGAGAATTTTTGTATCGATGTTCATGTGTGAGATTGACCTGTAATTCTCATTTGACAATGACTCTTCTGTTTCTATATTGTGGAATATATTAAGGAGTATAGGTATTAGCTCCTCTTGGAAGTTCTGGTAGAATTTTGCATTGAAACCATCTAGTCCTGTGCTTTTTTTGGTAGGGAGGTTTTGATAACAGCTTCTAATTCTTCGTGACTAACAGGTCTATTTAGATTGTTCACCTGGTTTTGGTTCAACTTTGGTATATGGTACTTATTAAAAAAATGTACATTTCTTCTACATTTTCCAATTTTGTGGCATACAGGTTTGTAGTATGATCTAATGATGATCTGAATTTCCTCAGTGTCTGTGGTTATGTCCACCTTTTCATTTCTGATCTTATTAATTTGAGTGGTCTCTCTCTGCCGTTTGATTAGTTTGGATAGAAGTTTGTCAATCTTGTTGATTTAATCCAAGAACCATCTTTTTGCTTCATTGATTCTTTGGATTGTTTTCTGTGTTTCTATTTTGTTTTTTACAGCCCTCAGTTTGGTTATTTCCAGTCTTCTACTCCTCCTGGGTGAGTCTGCTTCTTTTTTTCCTAGAGCTTTCAGGTATGCTTTTAAGTCTCCAATGTGTGCTTTTTCTGTTTTCTTTAATTGGACACCTAGTGCTATGAACTTTCCTCTTACCACTGCTTTCACAGTGTCCCATAGGTTTGAGTATGTTGTGTCTTTATTTTCATTAAATTCAAGGAAGACTTTAATTTCTTTCTTTATTTCTTCCTTGACCCAGAGGTGATTCAGTAGTTGACTGTTCAACTTCCACACGTTTGTAGGCTCTCTGGGGGTAGCATTGTTTTTGAGTTCTAATTTTTATTCATGATGATTCAATAAGACACAGGTGGTTAGTAATTTTTTTTTATATCTGTGGAAGTTTGTTTTGCAACCGAGTATGTGGTCAATTTTCAAAAAAGTTCCATGAACCGCAGAGAAGAAGGTATATTCTTTCCTATTGGGGTGGAATGTTTTATAGATATCTGTTAACTCCATTTGATTCATTACCTCTATTAATTTTCTTATTTCTCTGTTAGATTTCTGTCTGATTGACCTGTCCATTGGTGAGTGAGGAGTGTTGAAATCTCCTTCTATTAGTGTGTGTGGTTTGATGACTGCCTTGAGTTCTAGAACTGTTTCTTTTACATAAGTGGGTGCTTTTATATTAGGGGCATAGATATTCAGGATTGAGATTTCATCCTGATGAATTGTTCCTGTTATAAGTATGAAATGTCCACCTCCATCTTTTCTAATTGATTTTTGTTTGAAGTCAAATTTGTTAGATATTAGAATGGCCATACCCACTTGTTTCTTCGGTCCGCTTGCTTGAAAAACCTTTTCCCAACCCTTTACTCTGAGTAAATGTCTGTCTTTGTGGTTGAGGTATGTTTCTTGTAAACAGCAGAATGTTGGATCCTGTTTTCGTATCCAGTCTCTTAGTCTGTGCCTTTTTATAGGTGAATTAATTCCATTGATATTAAGTGATATTAATGACCAGTGGATGTTGACTCCGGTTACTTTTTTTTATTTTTATTTTTATTTTTTGGAGTAGTAGATTTTGTGTGGTTCCCTTCTTTGAGTTGTGCTTGTGAAGGGTCACTAGATGTCTGAATTATTTTAGGCAGTGTTGACAATACTGGATTCCTTGTCTTGTGATTTTCCTTATATTACTTTCTGGAAGGCTGGATTTGTGGCTACGTATTGTATTAATTTGTTTTTATCCTGGGATATTTTATTTTCTCTATTGATAGTGAACAATAGCTTTGCTGGGTATAGTGGTCTGGGCTTGCATCCATGGTCTCTTAGTTTCTGCAGTACCTCTATCCAAGACCTTCTGGCTTTCATCGTTTCCATAGAGAAGTCCGGTGTAAGTCTGATAGGTTTACCTTTATAAGTTATTTGACCTTTTTTCTTTGTAGCTCTTATTATTCTTTCTTTAATCTGCATGTTTTGTATTTTGATTATTATATGGCAAGGAATTTTTTTTGATCCAGTCTATTTGCTGTTCTGTATGCTTCTTGAACCTTCATAGGAATATTGTTCTTTAGGTTGGGAAAGTTTTCTTCTATAATTTATTGAATATATTTTCTGGGCCTTTGATCAGCAATTCTCCTTCTTCTACTTCTATTTTTCTTAGGTTTGGTCTTTTTATTATGTCCCAGATTTCTTGAATGTTTTGTGATGAGAATTTGTTGGATTTGCTGTTTTCTTTGATCAGAGCATTTATTCTCTCTATTGTGTCTTCAGAATCTAACATTCGTTCTTCTATCGCTTGTATTCTATTAGTTATCCTTGTTTCTGTAGTCTCTGTTCATTTACCTAGATTTTCCATATCCAGCCAGCCCTTGATTTGTGTTTTCTTCAATGCCTCCATTTCAGTTTTCAATTTTTGAACTGTTTCCATTACCTGTTTTATTGTTTTTTCATGGTTTCTCAGGGTGTCATTTACGGATTTACTCATTTCTTCAAACTTTTTGTTATATTTCTCATCCCTTTCTTTAAGGGATTTATTCATATTCTGTTTAAATGACTTTATTGCTTTCATAATGGCACATTTTCCCACTTCTTCTGGATTAGGGTGTTCAAGTCCTTCTGTTGTAAGATCACTGGGATCTGGTGTTTTCATGTTATTTTTCAGATTGTTGGAGGAATTCTTGCCTGCTCATCTCTTCCTTCAAATGCTCTCCAATAGATCTTCTGGTACAGAGTCTGGTTCTCTTGTTGGCCAGGGACCTCGCTCTGTGATGGATCTTCTGCTACAGGATCAGTGCCTCTTGCTGGCCAGGAATCTTGCTGAGAAAAAGCTTACCTTACTGCAGGCAGGCTATTGAAATACAGGAACTCCTTCTTGCTGGGTTGCACTCACCACCCTGTCCCAGTGCCCAAACAGGCTGAGCTGGGGGATTTTATGTTCCGGAGGAGGGAGGAAGAAGGGAAGGGTTTGCTGGGTGAAAGCTGGGATGGAATAGGAGAAGAGAGGGCTTAGCAGGGTGGAGCAGACCCTGCAGAATGACCAGGGAGTTAAGGGGGTCGGGGAATATCTGTGCTCTGTTGTCGGGCTTCTGCCGCAGGTCAGGAGCACACTTATCCCTCTGATGGATCTTCTGCTACAGGGTCAGATCAGTGCCTTTTGCTGGCCAAGAATCTTACTGACAAAGAGTGTCTCTATCATTTTCATAATGTTACTTTTAAAGTCGATTTCTTCTACTTCTTCTTGATTAGGGTGGTCAAGTCTTCCTGTTTCATGTTCTCTGGTTTCTGGTGTTATTATGTTGCTTTTCAAGTTGTTGGAGGAATTCTTGCATTTGTGCATGCCCATCCCTTCCTTCAAATATGGCCAGGAAAGTCTTGGAGTCTTGGGCCAGTCTTTGCTCTAGCTCACTGTGTACTTGGGGGTCTTTCTTGGTCTGCCCTGTCTTAGGTCCCCTCAGCACTGGAGCTGGCTCTAAGATCCCCTCTGCTCTGAAGCAGGCTGTTCTGGTGGATCTAAGGACCCCACAGATGGAAAGGAGTGCTTGAAGGCAAGATGGAATGGGAAATAGAGAAAGCCAGTAGCAGGGTAGATACGACTCTGAATGGCCAGAAACGTTTATGGAATTGGAGGCGACCTGTACTCCATTCTTGGGACTATCAGGCCAGACAGGCATACACTTACCCCTCTGGATGGATCTCCTCAGTACAGGACAAGGCCTCTTACAGGGCCAAGGACATCACAGACAAAAGGACAGGCTTTCAGGGGCAGGGTCGTGTGGAACAAAGATGCCCCTGTGGCAGGAGCACTTACCACTGGCTCCCCAGACCCTCAGCCCCAAAGCAGGCTGAGTTGGGGGATCCAGGATCCCAAAGATGGAAAGGAGTGCTTGGGGGCAAGATGGAAGGGGCTAAATAGATTAAGTCAGTAGCTGGGGATACTCCTAGAGCTTCTTTTTTAAACTGAAAGTTTTGTGTTTTAATAGAACACTTGGTTCATCTGCACAGTTAAAATATACTGAATATGTATATATTTTGTATTCTATAATATCAATATTTTAAATTTGTGGATAGCATTTAATTCCTTTAGAATTTCTTAACCGTGACATCTGCCAATAAAGTTTTGTATTTAAAAATCCTTTGGTTTAATGTTTGCTAGTTGTATGGTATTTGCTTTAATATGATTTTTAAATTGGTTTATATGGGGTCTAGACAGATGGTTGAGTGATAAAAAGAACTGTATGCTCTTACAGATGAGTGTGGTTCAATTCCCCGAGTGATGAACAAGTGGTTTATAGCTGTATGTAACTCCTGCTAAAGGTATACCACTGCTTCTTTTGGTCTGTGTGAGTGCTGGTTTGCATGTGCACAAAAACATATTCACATACACATAAATAGATCAATGTATTTTAAGTTTGACAAGCAATATATGCTCGTTGGTGCAATAGTGGCAAAGATGGTATGGGAGTTAAGGACATTCTCTCTCTATCTGAGTTCTGCTCCATGGTAATAATTCTAAAGTTTAAATGACAAGGCAGTATCACTCTTTCTGAATTATAACTTAAACTCTCATATTGTTGTTTCTCAGACTATATTCTCTTGGACAATATGTTTCCCATTCTATGTTCACTTCTGTACTGGAAAAGTATTGGGTAGACACATAACAGATTACGTAATATTGCCCCTATGACAAACAATATTGGGAAATGATGGATGGTTGTAATTAGACCACATTTTTAATAATTGTTAAAATACATGTAGCAAATTGTCTTTATCCTATTTATATCATGCTACATTTACAATTTTATAAAATATAATAAATTACTCTCCCATCATCTTTTTATCCCTTTTAGATATGGATAAATTTGCATGATAGCATTCCCGTGATATTCTGGTTGTCACTACCCAAGTAAATTAATTCATGACAGTCATTTAGATGTCAAATTCACATTAGTTCAATAAGTAACACTATGCAAAGAGAGACTATATTCTCTCTGCAGATACATTTTTAGCTGCCTTCATCGTTTTGTTTTTCAGTTATATTATTTGTTGCATTTTTCTAGCTTAACTCATATCTAAGTTTAATGAAGCATAAGAGTCACTTGAGAGCTAAATTCAGATAAAGTAAGTGACTATGGGATTTCCCCCAGGAAAATCTAAAGAAAGCTTTTCCATGTCAGGTGCTATTTAAAACACAGAACTGCAAAGTTTTTCCACAAAGAGGCTTTACAGATACACTGTTCTCCACTGAAAAAGAACTATCATTAAAGTTTCTTAGTATAGGAAATGAGCTCACCATCGTTTTGGGGTAAAGACACAAGCTAAAATTACTTATCAGACAAGAAGAAACTAATTTCATAGGCAATTCCAATAGGTAAGTACACGAGAAACTTTCTAATTTAGGGATATCACTTTTAATCTAATTTGGAAATTTCAGAATATTTTCCTCTTGGTATATATATTTTTTAATTTCTAAATTTTAATTTTAGAGTTATGAACATGTTACTCATGTGAATACCAACCACAAATATTTTAGATTTTCTTTCTAGTGAGTAGTTTTGGAACTTATTTGCTGTAGTTTTACACACATTCTTTCTATTGACATCGACAGTGTAACATGCACTCTAATGACAAAATATTTTAGATGTTTTTAATAATGATGTAAATTTTTGTCGGACTTCTGTTAATTGTGCATGTGTGTGTGCACACATGTGTTTGTGTGTGTGTGTGTGTCCGTTCATTTCCATGCTGATGAGTCTTCTGTCATCTTTATGACTTAGTTTTTTCAAAGTCTCTACAAGAAGCCAGACAATCCTTGCTATATATTATAGGTTTGTCACTTTGTAATAATGTGAATGAGCAAGCCAAATTGGAGATCTACCATAATGAGAAAAAAAAAAGCTGTTTACTTAAATAAATGGGGAATGAAATTTAAAAAAAGAACAATTTAAATTCTAGAGAAATTTTATCTAGTATTCACTAAGACTAATGTAGATAATACAGCTTTTGCTTGTTTAAAGTTTACCTGAGCTTTGAAATAAACATAGAACTTATTTTTTATTATAAATAGTCATAAGGGAAAAGGTAGCTTGTATCGCTATAATTCTACAAATGGAACAATTTTTCTAATTACTACAGATTCAACAATGTATAAACCTATTTTATATAATAAATATCTATTTATCCAGCCAGTATTCTTAAATACTAAATCTATTTCTGATTACTTAACACTTTCAGAATTTAAATTATATAAAATAATGTAAAAATATCATTCTGACCTTTGCCTTCTAATTTCCTTTAAATACAGACACATGGAAGAGAATGGCAGGGTCAGAGTTAGAAGGGTTTCATCTTAAGTGATTCCCTCTGCCCTGTAGAGTCACTGTGACTTGCATTCCCATCACTTATGCTGAGATTTTCAGCCTACAGCATCCATGGGGTTACCATTATTTCAGGAAGTTTCATATTACGAGCTAGAACAGGTTTCTGAAACTTTTGGTCTTAAAAATAAGACTTAATCTGAAGTTTAAAAATAACTTTCAAAACTGAAGTGGTGACTCAGTGGTTAGAATATATTCCCCTCTTGAAGAATACCAGAATATGTATCCAGTGTCTGCTTCTAGCCGCTGTGCATATCTGCACATATGCAGCATACACACACTTAAACACACAGAGACTCACATACTTATGGCCTTTAAAATGTCTATTCTGTAAAATTTCATAATTGATAGACTTCTAATCACACAGGGAACATTTTTACAAGACATTTAATAAAATTATCAGAAATCCATGATTTCAGCCATTGCCTGCATTTATAAAAACCAGCAAGAATTATGATTTTCATACTACTCATTCATGTTCCAGCATTTGCAATAAATCATTTAACATATATAAATGTACTCATAACTATCTAACTTTTACTGTGTTCATTCCGGTTTTCATTTTAATTTTTAGTTTAATTGATTACAGCTTTATTCATATAATTTTAAGATCTCTATGTCTCAAAAAGGAAACAGAATTCTCATAAGACCACAGGGGCTCTTTTCCCCCCAAAAAATGTCATATTCATGTATAGTGGCTGTATTGATTATAGATGAGTTAATTATTTATTTTATAAATTTCAGTTTTTTTACTAATTAATTAGATACTAATTATACTGAATATTGTATTGCCGAAAAAACTAAGCAGGACAGGTCTAGTTTGAATGAGTCACATAAAATATTAAGGGTTGGAATAGGAGAAACCATTACTACACAAAATAAAAACATATAAAAATTAAAAGCATGGAGAATGTTGAAAGCAATTTTGCAAAAAAAAATAAAGTCAAGAAAATTTCAAAGAGAAATTAGTTGCATTCACCAGTAAGCCTTGTTTGCAACAAATCATAAAGAATAGAGTTCAGTTTTCTCATATCACTAGAATAAATCTTGAAAATGCACTGGTGGCTTTGGTGGAGTTGCTCAATATGCATACTGAGTGCTGGGCTTAGTTCAAGTTTCCACTGTGCTTTATGTAGGACCTGAGTATTAGTCATCATAGCTGCTGTACTCTTAAGAATAGTAATAGTATTAAGTTCCAAAATTAAACAGAGCAAAGCAACACTTTGTCAATAAGGAGGTCTTTTTCCCTTTTGAAAGAAAATGACTTTCTGGAAAGATACTGACCTAGCAATACATATCCAATTTTTAATAAAAAAATAGAAATATCACAACATGTTAAAAAAGAACAGACCTAATGTTCCTGGTGTGAGATAAAGCTGCAGTCTTTAAAAATTGAATTGAAGGTCATAACAGGAAGGAAAGCAAGTAGTTATAAGAGTTTCTTGAAGTCAAGAAGTTAAAGGCTTAGAAATATATGTAGACAAATTAATAAAATCAGGACTTGAATCCTGGAGAGAAATACAGGAAAAGAGTAAGGGAAAACTGTTTGTGATAGAAAATAGCCCGAATAGAGTGTCTTTCAAGAAACAAGGGGTCTATGGCAATCGGATGTTAGGACTGACTGAACGAACATTGAGGATGGCTGAGGAATGACTGGCAAGAGAGGAGTAGTTCAAGGGGACACCAGAGACTTGTATCTTAAATGAGTTAATACTAGCTATAGGACATAGAAGTTGGGGGATGTTTGTGGAAACCAGAGTGTATGTCAAAGTAACAATCAGAGTAGCATAGTACTGCAGCTAAAAGCATTGAATATGTGTTTAAAAATTGTAAACATAAGTCCTGACCCTGACACTTTATCCCATTGTAACTCTGGGGATTTATTTTTTTAACATGTAAGTCTAGATCAAGAGTATAAAACATACACAGAATTTTACATAGTAAAAGTGTTAATGGGATTGCTAAACATCTTCACACAAAAGAAGTACAAAATTAAAGCTTTGTATTGGTATATAATTGTAAATCTAATAACATATTTACCCTTACAGCCACTGAATGTTGATATTTAAGCAGGACCATGATATAAGTGTAATAAAGGAATTTTTTTTAAAAGAGAGCATCTCAATTGAGTAGGAAATGTCCATGATAAGTGTATAAAAAAGCAAGATATATACATGGAAGATACGAATTGTAAAAAAAAAACAAAAAGAAAACAGTAATACAACTTATATCATTGGTATAGGCATATTTTTAGACAGGATTTCAAAAATACAATACAGTGAAAAATGAAAGGAGTGTTTATATCACAAAACAAAAAGAAACATAAATGAAATCAAGGACAAATAAAAATTATATGAACATTCATCTGTTATATTTAAGAAAATCAAAATGCTAAATCCTCCTCTGAAAAAATAAACAATCAATTTTAAAATTCATGGGGAAGTAAAAGTGAATGTCACTTCTAGCACAGATGCCCAAATGCTATACAGCAAATATTTATATTGGGGATGTTGAGATGGCTCAAAGGAAAAGGCCACCTGCTGCTTTTACAGAGGACCCATGTTCAATTCCCAGCACCCACAAATTAGCTCATAGACTGTAATAACACCAGGGCCAAAGAATTGAATGTCCTCTTCTGACCTCAGTGTGAACTGCACATGCATGGTACACATATAGATATACAGAAAAAAACAGTCATATGCATTAAAAACAAGAAAAAATATTTAAGATTCTATATTAAATCATAAAACACAAAAGAAACACTAATCAAAACTATAATGAAATCACAGTGTCATCTACTACTACCAAATAAAAAGTAACCAGTCTTCTTCAAGAATAGCCCAAAAGTTCTGTTTTACGCACTCGTGATAAGAATGTTCATGTAGCAGCTGTATTGAATTATAGATGTTCCTCAAAAGTTAACATAGAATTGTCATATTGATCCACTATTTTAGCTTGGGTTTATCTTAAATAAACAAATTCATCATACCAAAGAGATACATGCGCTTACATATTTAAGACTGTACTATTTACAATAGGTAACATGTTGAAATGGCCAACATATAATCAAATATTAGTCAAACAAAGGAAAGAATTGTGCCATTTGCAGACAATGGATAAAAGTGAAAAACCATATTGTTAAAGGAAATGTCACAGAGAGAAAACATATACAACTCCTTATCATGTGTGGCAATGTTAAAAAAAACTCAATATTACCATATAATAGTAATCAATAGTGGTTTGAAAGTGAGAAAGTGGGAAGGTAGAAAGACTGAAACGGTATATCTAACACTTCTGCTTATATACAAAACCATAATGCACCCATGAATGAATACAACTAATGTATGTCTTTCAAAACATTTTAATTTTATAAAAATAAATATAGATGAAATGTGTTTAAAAACTTTCATTTTGCCAGTGAAACAAATACATGAAATAATAATTTGCAAAAGAGAGCAAGAACACACTATATAGATATTTTTTGTCACCTGAAGTGATTGCAGATTGAAAACATCTAGAAAAGAGTTCAGAGAATATATTCAGAAATACTGAAAAGCAAATCTACTAAAAAGAAAATGTCTGAATGTAAAATAAGAAGGAGGAACACCTTTGCTCCCCTCTACCATATTTATTCTTGTGTTTCTTTAGGGGTACTATGCTGATAACTTTATTATTTTCCATTTTCTTACTCTTTTGCTATTTAACTCAGAGTTTTTTCTCTTGATTTTGAAATTTAGAGAATAAAAGAACCCCACAAATGGAAAATATCCCTTAATAGCTAAGCTACAATTTCTCATCATTTCCTTACAACAAGTGATTTGAAACTGTCCATGCCAATGGATCAACTAAATGACTCCATGGTTTCTGAGTTTGTGCTTCTAGGACTCTCTAGTTCTTGGGAAACTAAAGTATTTCTTACGCTGGCATTCTCTACACTCTACTTAGGAATCATTGTGGGAAATCTCTTCATTGTCATTTTGGTAATTGCTGACTCATATTTACATTCACCTATGTACTTCCTGTTGGCCAACCTGTCTTTGAATGATGTGTGGGTTTCCTCTACCACAGTTCCCAAGATGATCTCAGATCTTCTGAAAGAACACAAAGTAATTTCTTTCCGCAGTTGTATGACTCAGATTTGTTTCATCCACATTATGGGAGGAGTGGAGATGGTGCTGCTCATAGCCATGGCATTTGACAGGTACACAGCCATCTGTAAGCCTCTGCGCTACTTGAACATCATGAGCCCTAAAATATGCATTTTATTTGTAATCACTGGTTGGGTCACTGGTGTCATCCATGCCTTGTCCCAGTTCTCTTTTGTTATAAACCTACCTTTTTGTGGTCCTAACAAAGTAGACAGCTTTTACTGTGACTTCCCTCGAATCATACAACTCGCATGCACTGATGGAGGCAAGTTTGAATTTATCATTGCTGCCAACAGTGGCTTCATGAGCATGGGGACGTTCTTCCTGCTTCTGCTCTCCTATATCTTCATTTTGGTCACTGTCTGGAAAAGGTCCTCAGGGGACTTGTCCAAGGCACTTGTCACTCTGTCAGCACACATCACTGTGGTTGTTCTTTTTTTTACTCCATGTATATTTCTCTATGTGTGGCCGTTCCCCACATCAACAGTTGACAAATACCTGTTTATTGCTGACTTTGCTATCACACCTGCCCTGAATCCTGTCATCTATACATTGAGGAACAAAGATATAAGGGTATCAATCCAAAGATTATACAAAAGAGTTGGTCATGACAGGTTTTGCTGAGTAACTCTTATGTGGAAGCTCTAAAAGCATATGGACAACTGTATATGTAAAGTTCCACTAAGCCCCATGTTCCATAATGATGGAGGAGGGTCATCTGTCTATTTGTTATTTTCACTGGTTAATAAAGAGACTGCCTTGGCCTTTTTGATAGATTAGCCCTTAGGTAGGTGGTATAGACAGAATAGAATGCTGGGAAGAAGGCAATGAGGCAGTCGCCATGACTCTCCTCTCTGAGAGAGACGCAGGTTAGGATCTTTCCTGGTAAGCCTCGTGGTGCTACACAGATTACTAAATATGGGTTAAAGCAAGATGTGAGAATTAGTCAATAAGAGTCTGCAACTAATGGGCCAGGTAGTGTTTAAGTGAATACAGTTTGTGTGTTGTTATTTCTGGGTGTAAAGCTAGCCATGTGGGAGCCAGGCGGGAACGCAGCCTGCTGCTCCTTCTACACCATAATCTTGTAGCCTATACATGTCACCTACCTCGCAACATATATCCATTCCCACAGACTATTAATGTGTTGCTTCTGTTCATTTGAGAAATTACAATACATCACTATGTACTTCTTTTCTTTAAAACAAAAAGCTCTGTGGATAAATAAATGTATTTTATAGGTTTTTAAACAGCCTACAATGTTCAAAAATAAACATCAAATTTTGGGGGTTAGATTAATGAATAATCACAATGAGTGGTTCCATATATAGGCCTCGTGTCTCCAGGTTTTCATGTTGTATTGTCTCAAAAAGTACACAGAACTAAAATTTGAAAGCAAAAAACTTATTCAGAAGAGGATTCAGAATCATCAGTGGAGAAGAAATACATTAATTGCCTCTCCTGGTTCTTCCCTAAAGGTGACTATGTAGATGTCATTTCTTCAAATTGTTTCAATTGTAAGATAAAGTATCCAGAATGGTTCTTCTTTTTGTAAATGTGCGGTTTTTGATATGTTCGATCTGTTTCCTAGAAAATGTCTATGTGCAATGTAGAAAACTTGAGAAAGTTATCAAGCAGAGTTGATGCTTAATACACTAAATTAGGTAACCATCAAGTAAATTAATGGTCATAATCTAAAGGCAATATAATTTATGGAACTATACATTAAATCATTCCTCTTTAATCATGTGGCACTAACCATTACATAAGCAAGAAAAATTCTACTTTCTGAATATCTCCAATTCTCTATTTTATATGAGTCGCTTAAAATTACTAACTGATTGATGGTGGCCTTTCATGCATGAGCCTGGCTCAGCAAAGATATGGCCAATATAGTAGTCTAAGGAACAGAGTAGATACCATACCCTATGAACTGAAATCATCTGATATCTACGGGGTTAAGAAATGACATTTGAGTTTTATATTAAAGTTCTATATATAGCCCAAATACTGTCTTTATATACATATATACAAATAAAATGATCCACAGAGTAAAAGGATAAAGGGAAAAGGCATATTTGAGAAAAGGGCACTGAGATTGATATTCATTTGAAAGTGTATAAAAGCTATTAACACTGCACACAATATAGCAGAAGTCTGAAAAAAAGAGACTTTTATCTTACGGGGTAAAGAAAGGGATCTGTATTGGGTTTTTTTGTTGTTGTTTCTGCTGTTGCTTTGCTTTTTGTTTATATTGAAAATAGACATTTTAGAAAATATACCCTGAGTGTAGTTTTCCTTTCTTCTACTCCTTCCCATCCTACTTTGCCTCCCCTCCCATCTGTGTCACACTAGAAAATTAGCAGTCAGCTAAGGGATAGTAATAAATTAATATAAGGTAAAACAAAAATGTACAATTTGGAATAGGGAAAAATGAACAGAAGGAAAAGAACCAAAGACTCAAGAATCACATATAGATGCAGAGACCTAGTGTTCACATTCAGTAGTCCCATAAAAGCATGAACCTGGAAGTCACAATATACACACATACATATACACATATAAATGTGTGTGTGTATCCATCCATCCTATATATATTCTATATATGTATATGACAAAAAATGAATGAATAAATGAATAACAATATTGGTCTTTAAAAAGACATCTCTGACATGACAAAAGACATCCAATGATGCAGGTTAGTTCATTTTCTGTTGGTCATTGACTGCTGGGATTGCAGGCCACCATTAAGAGTAGTGTGTTTCTCTAATGAGACTCCCTTGGATAAAGCTGGTTTCTCATTTACAAGTTCTTATCAATTGTACATAGCTTCAGAGTTAAGGATGCTAGCTGCATCCAATTGCAGGCCTTGTACAGGCTGCAAGATTCTAAGGGGGTAAGGCAGTCTGAATCACACACACACACAAAAAAAGTCTTGGTTATTATGGGACTTGTGCTTTGTGCCTGTAGCCTGTGTCTTCCAATATCTGGAATGAACTTTTTCTCATTTTCAGGTTTTAAACACACCACCTACCATCTCTGTTGTGTTTGAAATGTCACCGTTTTGAACTAAAGTCCTCAGAAAGAAAGGAAAAAAATATACCCATGTTGAAGACTCTTTAAAACTATGGGTTGCTAAGATGACATGGTGGTTAAGAAAACCTCAGAACCCAGAATCCACACTGAGTGACTCACAAACACCTTTAACTCTTGCTTCAAGGAATCAGACCAAGGATATCTGCATACATATATACAAACACACAATACACACCCTCTCTCAGTCACATGCACACACACAGACATAGACATAGACATTTACACAGACATACAAACACACAGACATGATCTTTGAGAGAAACCCATGCCTGAATGTCAGTACGGTCACGGTTGCAATAAAGATGAACCAGTCAGTATGGCTCTGGTATTACTAAGTCCTTTAGACACCGACACTGTCTTGGGTAGCTAGCTGCACAGAACCCAGGCATCTGCACAGCCTTTGGTGGTAACAGGAGTCCCAGATATCAACTCAGATTCTGGATGCTGTAGGGTCACAGACCCAGACATAGCCCAGACATGGTCCTGTGCAGCAAACTAGGACCAGATGACACCATAGTCCTGTGTGTGTATAAACACAGGCCACCAAACTCAGTCTGGACCCATTTGCAGCTTGGTCCTCGGATACCAACAGTGTCACAGGTTGTGGCCTAGACCTCAGGCATCTGTGTGTCCTTCAGTGTTACCATGAGCCTCAGTCATCAACACAGGTCTCAGCTGTACTAGGACCATGGAACCAGACACGGTTTCTGGTAGCACCCTGTGTCTAGATGTCACCATGACCCCAGGTAGCAGCACGGGGCACTCAGATTGTCACGATATTCATAGTAGTATCACCCTTGGAAACCCACATGATCCCAGGTCATAGCCCAGACCCATGGTATTGACAAGGCCTTTGTTAGTATCGGCAGCCTTGAACATTATCACAGACACTAGCTGTAGCAGGGCCATGGACCCAGACATGACCCTGGCAGCAGCTCTGGCCCAAAGTCATCATGCTCCTTGGTTGGTATCTACAGGCCACTCATGAACATGACCTCCGGGGTGCCATGGCCGTCAGATAATAAAGTGACCACAGGTGTTAGCCCAGACTCTGGACATCGCTGTGGTTATTGACATCAACATTGACATCCAGCTGCAGTAGGATCACATACACTGACATGGCCCTTGGCAGCAGACCAGCACCTGAAATCATCCTGGTCCTGGCTGGCAAGCAGGCCAACAACATCATCCCAGTCCTCACCATGCTCACTTCTTTAGATTTGCCACTTAGCCTAATACGCAAGCCTGTCTGCTTCTCTTTCTCTCCTATTTCTCCACCATATACTTGTTCATCTTTAGGCTGCTTTGGTATCAGATGGCCCATGAATTTAAACACCATTCTTAAAAACACTAAAAACATTAAATATAAAATAAATCATTGAACACATCAAGCTCACTATTAACTATTTAACTGAAAAAATAAATCTCTGTGTGTGACAAAGATGGGAATATTCACACTGTTGCATTCCTAACAGCTACAGATTGGATACAAGTCAAATGTACTGAAGTGGGGAGTAGATAAATAGATGTGCATACAATGGAAGAAAAGTAGCAAAATAAAATTAACAACATGGTTTAATCCAAAATTCAGAGAGAAAAAAAACTTGAATCAGAGGGAACATAACATGTGACTGTGAAAATCAATGCCATATTGGCATAACATCTTATAACTTCTCAGATATTTATCAGATATTTATAACTTCTCAGATATGTATAGAAAATGGTGTACCAACTTATGGTAAAAATTTGGAGAAATGAATTCTTAAATTGTTGGCACAAATACATACTTCCAAAGCCAATGTTGATAATAATCTGGAAGATTTCAACACCCTGGAAATTGAAGAAAATTGTGCATTTCAAGTAAACTTGTGCTAGATAGCTAAACATTGGGCAATATGCAAAGCTAATTCCTGTATCAATGTTTTCAAAATGCTTACTACTAGGTAAATACAATATATGTGATATACCATGTGATGGATCAAATGCATACTATTACATATAAAAATAAATGGAGCACATAGTGTATATGGAATAAGTTTTATTCCTTGCTGTTAAGGCTTTAAAAAGAGGGATATAATGTCACTGATGGATTTGGAGAACATTATGCTAAGTAAAAAGTCAGGTACAAAGAAAAACTGTACGGTGTGCTCTCACTTATATGCAAAGTTTTATAAAGGTGAATAAACAGGAAACAAGAAGAACTGTGGTCAATAGTAGTGTATCAGAGAGAAAAGAGAAGATATCTAAGTTCATAATTTTATATAAAGCAAATAATACTAGAAAATTAATGCACTGTATTAAAACTATAGTTAGTAGGTTGCTATTTAATTATGGTGTTATTTAACTATTGTAAATTAAAGAGATTTTTAGATGTTTTTAAATGCATACACCATGTCTATGTAAAATACTGATATGCAGTATTACAATGTGTATGTATATAAAAACAAAATAGTGGTATACCATAAATGAACTTAAAAATAAAAGCAAAATTATATAAACTAAAATAAGATTGTTTGCTGAGCCAGATCTTCTTTGTATGTTTCATTGCAGATGATGAGACGGTACTTGTAACCGTGGTCTATGACTGCTATGTGGTCATCTGTAGGTCATTGCACTATATCAGCAATATAGACAGAAGTGCATCTTTCTCATTTTCATATCATGGACAATTGGATTTGTACATGACACAAGTCATCAGCTCTTGATTTTAATGATAGTTGATAAGTGGCTTAGAAATAAACCTACAAAACAAAGATATTTGACTTTTGTGACATGCCAAGAATATACAGTGGTGAATAGGGTAGTTTCTTTAGTAAATTCAGAGAAATGCATCTTACTGTATCTATAGTCTTTACACAATACAGAAATCAATTAATAATGGGTCAAAATTTACAACAAACACTCTGAACATAAAATTCAGTGTTTTTAATAGTTATTTATTATGTTATCTAAAACTTTGAAATTACTGAAGAATAGGAAAGTGTCATGGGAACACTTCAAGTACAGGAATACATAGGACTTTCAGAATAATACTCTGAAACACAAAAAATAGTAGAAAGAATTCACAAATATGTTTATATTAAATTAAAAACTCTTCTACAAAGAAAAGGCAACAACTAATGGAGTGAAAAGGTAGCTATAGAATGAGAGAAAATTCCCTACAACTATTCATCCAATTAAGGGATTACTATGCATAATATATGAAGAGTTAAAATTAAACACTAAAGAAAATACTAATGCAACAATAATAAGGGGGGAAATGAACTGAGCAGATATTTTTCAAAATAGAAATACAGATTGTTGCAATTTAGAATAAAAGTGACACACGAGAAAAACACACTATGTGACAGAGCTTAGGTGAAACTTCTTTTTTAATCGGGAGAAAGTAATAGGGAAAATGGGGGAGAGAAAATGGGAAACCAGTCTTTGGGGACAGGAGTAGCAGAAGAGAAGAGAGAAGAGATAGAGGAAGCTCCCTGAGAATGAGTTTTTATGGTAGGAGAAGGACCTACTACTTAATGCTATCTATAAAGATACTAATGCATGGTTTGATGGTGGTGGTGATATCTGTGATCAAATTTCTAACAGTAATTGAACTGAACTGCATCCTGTTTATAGCTGTTCTGTTGAACTTGTCCATATTGGGTTTTATTGTCTAAGCTGATGAGGACAACTGACCAGGTCTTTTCCTCCAAAGGACACCAAATCTCGTTACTGATGGTTGTTAGCCACTATGTCGTTAGAACAGGTGATTAAATGCCATAACCAACTGTCACTAGAAAATTAAAATTTAATATAGAAAAAAAAGTCATGAGCAAAAGAAAATTAATATTAGGAAAGAGAAGGGGACCCAGGAGTATAGAAAAGGAGGAACAAGAGTGGTGACAGAGGGCAATTGGGATCAAAGTACACCAAAGCATAGATTAAATGTGAAATAAAACTTATTTCTTGTCCAATTTATATTCATGAAAAAAATTAAATCCCCCCAAACAGGTGGTAAATATCAAATAAGTTAGCCTCAGTCAATGTCACCTCTGCAACCATTCCAAAATATTATTTAGAATCTATATGAAATATTAATTATGGATGAATGACTTATTATACTACAGAGGCTAACATTACAAAACATAAAACATAATTTAAATGATTTTGAAAGTGTTTAGGAATACTAAGAAAGTAGTGTATTAAATTATACTTAGTAGTACTTGCTGGAAGCATGGGGAGAACTAAAATTTTTATAAAGAAGAAAAATACACAAAGTTTATGACAAAACTTTAGAAATATATTTTCTTTTTCTTTGAAAAATAGATAAATTAAGTTCATTTCATGATAGTGCATTAATACAAATATTAACTTTTCTAAATTATTGATCTAAAAAAGATTATTACTACTGACTTAGATCACATATTTAGAGATGATTATATATTCCTATTATATATTCTTTCTTTTCTTGTTAATATTTTTGTATCATCCTTGTTTGACTCACATTTGGGCAGTCGTTCTGGTGAAATTGTGTAGGTGCCAGAGGACCAGGAAGTTTGCTATGAGAATATATCTTCTAGCAATAGCAGAGGCACCATCATTTCTGACATCTTGTATTGCAATGTTAAAATACAGGCTAAAAAATGGACACTATATCTGCAGTTTTTCAATTCCATTTCCCTCAATTCATTTTATATTATGTGTTTAGGTTTAGTCTGAAGTACATTTATTGCCACAATATCTCAAAATAAAAAATTATCTTATATTTTTCTCACATTTTCTGTAGTTTTCTTGACTTGTTACTCTTCTATGTAAATCAATTGCATATGTGACAAGATATTATTCTTGAATCCTTTATATTTATATGCATTATATTTTCTAGTCTATTAATTTCAACCTTACACTGAAAGAATTGATCAATATACTTTTCCAAAAAAAAAACAAGATTTAAAAATGGATACCTATAATTTCACCCATCCAGAAAGTACTAAAAGGAAAACTTCAACAGAAGGAAGTTAGCTGCACCCATGTAAACACAGGTAATAGATAATCACACACCAGCAAACCTTAAAAAAGGGAAACACACAAACACTACCAATAATAACAACAAAACTAAGACTGAAAAAAATTAACAATCACAGATCATTAATATCCCTTAATTACAATAAAATCAATTCACCTATAAAAACTCAGAGAAAACAGAATGGATATGAAAACAAAAATCGACTTTCAGCTGCGTATAGGAAACATACCTCAACTTCAAAGACAGACTTCAGAGTACAAGGTTGGGAAAAGACTTTCTAATCAGATGGACTAAAATAACCAAAAGGTATTGAGAAAGATGTTTCATATTCACCACAGGGAACAAATCCATCAAGATCAAGTCTCAATTAAGAAACATTATGTCTTAAATACAATGGCACCCACATATGTGAAAAAATGTTTGATTTAAATCACAAATCAAATGCCACACACTAACAGTGGGAGATTTCAACAACAGTCTCTCACCAATGGGCAGGTCTGCCAAAAAGAAAATTAACAGAGAAATAAGGGAACTAACAGATGTTATTACTCAAATATTTTTAACAGTTATCTGTAGAACATTCCATCCAAACACAAAAGAATATAACTTCTTTTATGAATTTCATGGAACCTTCCCTAAAATTGACCATATACTTGGTAACAAAGCAAATCTCAACAGATGCAAAAAAAAAAAAATTAGAGAAACTCCTGTATCTTCCTAGATCACCTTGGCTTAATGTTTTAATTCAAAAGCAAAGTTAATTACCAAAAGCTACAAATTAATGGAAACTAAGTAATGTTGAACTGAATCACCACATGATCAAGGATGAAATAAAGAAAAAAAAGAAACTTCCTAGAATTCAATGGAAATGAATGCACAACCTACACAAACATATGGGACACTAAGAAAGCAGTACTAAGAGGAATGTTCATAGCAATAAATGAGCACATAATGAATTTAGAGATATCCCACACTAACAAATTAACAGAACAACTGAAAGTTCTAAAACATAAACAAACAAACATACCTAGGAGGATGAAATGCCAGGAAATAATGAAATTGAGTGCTGAAATCAATAAAATACAAAGAGAGTGAAACAAAGAATCGATGAAACAAATAATTGGTTCTTCAAGAAAATTAACAAGATAGAAAACCCTTTATCCAAACTAAACAAAAGTCAGAGAAAGAATATTCAAATGAACAAAATCAGAAATGAAAAGGGGGACATAAGAATAGATACTGAAGAAATCCAGGAAATTATCAGGTCATACTTCAAAAACCTGTACTCCACATAACTAGGAAATTTAAATATATAATTTTCTGAACAATTACCACATACCAAAATCAGGATCAGATAAACAACTTAAATGGAATTATAACTCCTAAGGAAATAGAAGCAATCATTAAAAGTCTTCCAAATAAAAAAAAAGCCCAGGGACAGATGATTTCAGCACAGAATTCTACCAGAATTTCAAAGAAGACCTAATATGAAAACTCCTTAAACTGTTCCACACAATAGAAACAGAAAGAACATCACCAAATTCCTTATATGAGGCTACAATTACCCTGACACTCAAACCACACAAAGATGCAACAAAGACAATTACAGACCATTCTTTCTCATGACCTTTGATACAAAAATACACAATAAAATTCTGGCCACCCGTATCCAAGAACACATCAAAGAAACCATTCACCATGATCAAGTAGACTTCATCCAAGTGATTCTACGATGGTTAAACATGAAAATTTATCGATAAAATTCACCATATAAACAAACTGAAAAAAACAAGATTATCATATTACACTAGATAGCATAAAATTTGACACAGTATAGTAGTAAATTATTTGTGTTTAATAAATAAAACTTGCCTGAAGATCAGCGAGCAAAGCAACCATACTAGTTAACCACGCAGGACAGCTGGTGATGACACAGCCTTTAATCCTAGGAGGAGGGAGAAAGAGACCGATGAATCTCTGTGAGTTCAAGGCCACACTGGGCTACTGTATTAAGAGGAGTGAACTGCATCCTGCCACCCGGCTAGCTTAATCCCCAAAATAACCACACAGAAATTGTATTAAATTTAATGAAATTAAATTACTGCCTCGTCCATTAGTTCTAACCTCTTATTGGCTAACTCTCACATCTTGATTAACCCTTTTCTATTAAATCTGTGTATCACCACGTGACTGTGGCTTACCAGCAAAATTCTAACCTACATCCGTCTCAGGCTAGAGATTCATGGCATCTACCACTCTGCCCATCTTCCCAGACTTCTGTTATATCTTCCCTTCCTACCTTAGATCCGCCCTATCAACTAGACCAAGGCAGTTTCTTTAATAACCAATACAAGCAACACAAATACAGAAGGACCTGCTACACCAGGCTACACAAGATTAAATCTGTCTAAAAGAGAAAGAGCTCACATAAAGGTGATCACAGTACTTGGGATCACACATCTTCAATCCTAGCACTATGGAGGTGGAGGCAGGAGTGATATGGCTGAGTAGAGAGAGGAATATTAGGGGGAAGGGACAGGAAATTAGTTGAATGTGATTGTGGCATATTCAGTATACATGCAGACAAAATCTTGCCCTTTTTCAATCTGATGTAGAAAAAAGAGTCAGTGATCAACTGCTTTGCTTTTCTGATCTTCTGGTTGGACCCTAATTTCTGTCTCTGGGTTTTTATTATTCATGCTACATTTGTTACCCATCGTTAAGGCTGTGAATTCAGGAAAAGACACTTGCCTATTTACAGTCGCCGGTATAGGACAAAGTTGCATGCTACTAAAGTCACTGTCCTACAGGCTAGATTTTTCTTTTTTTTTCTTCCCTGGTGTACATCCCTGAGTCTCATTTTCTGGCTGCGAAACACAAGGTAGCTACCTTGAAATCCAGTTAGGATTTTTACTATTTCTACACAGCAGCAATAGGTCTCACATCTTTATCAACTTCAGCAACAGATTTGGTAAGACAATTGGAAATTCTTTTTTTTCTCTCAAATCTCTTTTATTTCATTACAGTTTATACAACCCAGCAAAATCTTTCAAGCAGTATAAAAACAATGCAATTATATTCTATTTTTCAAGTGAAGAATTGCAATGAATACAAGTATACAACAGCTTGTTTCTCATTTTCTTTACAGAATTAAATCTTTACATATTATATATGAGAAACAAGCTGAGCTGTGGTGGTACACACCAGTACTTGGGAGGCAGGACCACTCAGATAGATCTCTGAGAGTTTGAGACAACCTGGCCTACAGATTGAGTTACAGGGTAACCATGGCTACACAGAGAATCCCTTCTTCAGCAGGGCAGTCATATCTTGCTTCTTGTGTGGCAGGGTCACAACTGCCGAGGAATAGAATTCCTTCTTTACAGAATTCTTCTGTTCCCATTGAGCTGCCTCAATTTCCTGTCTGGTTGTCCCGACTATAATTCCTGCCTGGCTACTGACCAATCAGCATTTATTGAAAATATAATTGACAGAATACAGATCATTTGCCCATACCATTTCCCCTCTTTTTTTTTAAATAAAAGAAAAATATCCATAGTCCATTTTTTGGGAATGTGGGCATAGATTTTTAGCCTACTTCCTGTTGCTTGGGAGTGCTGATAATCTAATGGGAACCTAAGGGAGAAATTAGTTAAAAGAGATAGTTTTTTCACATTAAAAAGTAGGAAACAACGTTACATTGGAGGGTTTTGTATCTCTGTATGATAATACACTGAACCATTTGAAAGTGGAAGGATTAAATGACTACTTCAGATAGTATTTATTGTAAATATAAGTATTATCATTTTTTGTATCACTAAAAGTTTTGGTTAATCTGAGTGCTAAGATACAGAACTTAGAAAAACTTAATTAGATCACAGAAATATTCAAATCCAGATAGAAGAATTTAAGGGAGAACCAAATTAGTGTTGCATTATAAGAATAGAGGGAGCTGCTAGCTCTGTGGACCCCTGCTACACAGCCTGCATGAGTACTTGAGTGGACCTAAAAGGGGAGTGTGCAGCAGCCCTGTGGCCCCAGATGCCCCACTCCCTAAGACCTCCCTGTGGGAGAAAAACCAGGGGTCCCTCTCCAGTTGCCTTGGTGTTTCTAGCTGCCAGCAGGGAGTTTTCCTGCTAGCCCTTAATCGACTCCACCCCCAACCTGCCATTCTCTCTTAGCTCCTCATGGCGAATCAATACCACACCAGTTAGGTTTTAATGGGGGTATTTATTTTGGGGGGTAAAACTTACATACACACAAACCATCAGGAAAGGAGCGTAGTTGCTGGAGGAGGAGTCGGAACCAAGAAGTCAAACTTAGGCTTGCTGGTCTTCTTTTAAAGAGAAATATACCATGCCCCAATGTGCTGGTATTTCAGCGGCTATTGGCTGATGGAGTGGAAGGCGCTTCTGCAGCACCGTGGGTTTGTACTTCAGCGACTATTGGCTGAAGGAGCAGAAGGTACTCCCACAGCACCTCCCCTTTTTGTTTAAGTAAGAGAGTTCTAAGCCTACTATGAAATTATATACAGTAAGTACAAACCTACAAAATTATAATGTACAGTAAGTACAAATATCCTATTCTAACTAGCTAAAGTCTTGTATAATAAATAACTTGGCTAAACCGTGAGAGGAAAGTAGCTACATTTATCTAGTCTTCAACCCCATAGAAGATCCAAGAAGGGAAATAATGTTACCTGAGTAATTAGGAAGTGCAATCAAAGAACTTCCAAAACAAGCAGCAAATCACAGAGACAACTGGCTACCTGGGCAATCACCAAAGACCTATTTGCAGCGCTGAAGCAACCAACTTTGACTAAGGCCTAGAATAACTGACAGATTATTTTCAACAGGCAAGAGATTTTTCAAAGCCATCTTACCCTGTCTTGGCAAGATTTAGCAGTTCTGTTTGTCCATTTCTGGATTTTATCCATTTCCTGATTTTAACAGGCAAGAGATATTTCAAAACCATCTTACCCTGTCTTGGCAAAATTTGACAGTTCTGCTTATCCATTTCTGGATACTTTGTATTTGTCAGTAGTTGAGGTATGGGCAGTTCCTTGCCCAGAGGCCAATTTTGTCAAGAAGACAAGCTCCAAGTGGAGTGTCTTTGGTGCTCAACAATCTCTCGGGAATAGGTCGGTGTTGCCAGGAGTGATTGTGTCCTACAATCTACACAGAACTCTATGATTAAATTAAATGCCATTTTCTACAGCTTTTCAAAGAGGTTGAAGACTATTTATACAGAATATAATCTCTATGTATCTAAAGAACCTGATTAGTCTAACCATAAATATGACAGGCATAGATGACTATTGATCTACAATTCTTAAAATGTATCTAACTTAAAGACTAAGAGAATAAACAACTGTGCAATAAATGAGGACAATGACCTCTAAATGTAAACAATAAATATCAATACATAAACAATATATGAGTATCTTAATCAGAGGTAGAAATGTACACTGCAATATGGTATACATATATCAATACAATATATATCAATACATAAAATGTTTTAAACAGGTAGAAGCATGCATACATACAATAATCAATATAATTTAACTTTGTATCCATATACAAAAATCTATACCGATGTAATTATCTATAAACAATAACTCACAAATACCATTATTATCTATCCAATTTTCCCTCTTTTTTTTCAAAAAGATCCCTGAGCTTATAAAATTCCTTTCCCAACTTTCAACCATATACTAATTATAATCAGTACCTATATATTGTTCCTAAACCTGAGGACAAACTTTGCTGAGAGAGGGGACATCGTCCTCTAAAATTACTTCCAGCTGTCATGGGGGTGAGGTTCTTTCTGGAGGATCCTGTGAAAGTAAAATGATGGTTACATTTCAAGATCAATGTCTTTCAAAATTGCAAACAGCCTCTGAGTATTTTATGGAGCTCTGGCCAGAATGTTGTACAAGATGTGCACCATTTCAGCTAATCATGTTGGAATCATCTGTGCAGCTGATACCAGAAACAGGACTTGTAGCAGCACTATCAGTATCATGACGTCATATCAACCAAGTGAAGTTGTTGTTATGGGAGTCCCAATTTCTTCCTGGAAACTGCAAATGTCAGTGCAGAAAAAACTCATTGTTCATTGTGGAAAACTTAAACATTAATTATATAGACATATACAAACATATATTCAATAAAAGGTATGATAGACATATTCAATGAAAAGTATGATAGATATGTAGAAAAGCAAAGATGTTTTCTAAACTCATATTTCTTTCTGTCCTATATCATGGCTCTTGACATAAGACAGAAACTCCAGAAACTCTGGGGTTTTTCTCTTAACAACAGGCTTGAATTAGAGAGAAACCGAGCCAAGAGTCCAACTCCAAAACCAGCTCCATAAATTCAGAAATATGATTTAGTATATTCCAGAGCTTAATACTCACAGAACCTATTCAGTTTTCTTGATAATCCATATTGGGTAGTTGGACCAATCTATCAGTACTTTTCCATCTGTCAGTATTCAAACATCCAGGGTCCCTTGAATTTTTCAACGACGAGTGTTTTCCTGTGGAGACAAGAACAGAACCCTGCCCCCATTCTATGTTTTTCTTACCACCTGTATGGTCATCATCATTGTAGATGCTGTCATTTCTTCTTTCCAAGAGGTTTCTTCTCTTCAAATCTAACCTTTATTAATTTTGATGGTATCCACAATTTTTCTTCTCCTGTGGAAACAAAAGAAAAACCCCAATGTAACACATCTCCTGGCTTCCATTGAGAGGTCAGCACATCTTTGATATTAACCGGTTGATTTAGTTTAGCAGACTTTTCCATTATCCAATGTCTTTCTGCCATTGTTGTTCCCTTCTCATTAGCGTTAAAAAAATTCAAGGTTAATAAGGCATCATGTAATCTATTTCTGGGGGCATTTTCCACCCCTTTCTGTTTATTTAACATATCCTTTATAGTTTGATTTGACCTTTCTATGACTGCTTGACCTGTAGGATTGTATGGTATACCTGTAACATGCTTAATATTATAATAAGCAAAAAAACGTTTCATTTTCCTAGATACATAAGCTGGACCATTATCTGTTTTTATTTGTGCAGATATACCCATAATGGCCATAACTTCTAATAAATGTGTGATTACTGAGTCAGCTTTTTCTGAGCTTAAAGCAGTTGCCCACTGAAAGCCTGAATAAGTGTCAATGGTGTGATGTACATATTTTAATTTTCCAAATTATGCAAAGTGGAACACATACCATCTGCCAGATTTCATTCCTTGAGTACCCTTCGGGTTAGTCCCTGCAGATAGTGGTGTTTGGTTATATAATGAGCAAGTAGGGCATCTCTTTACAATCTCCTTAGCTTGTTGCCATGTAATGGAAAACTCTTTCTTTAAACCTTTGCTATTGACGTGATGCTTTTTATGAAATTCTGAGGCCTGAAACATGCCTTCAATCAATGATTGATCAATTTCTGTATTACCTTGTGCTAGAGGACCTAGCAGACCCATATGCGACCGGATGTGTGTTATGTACATCGGGCAAAGCCTATTCCTGATTATGTCTTGTACCTGGATAAACAATGAAGTCAACTCTGTTTCATGTGGTATAAATTCAGCAGTTTCAATATGCAAGATAACTCTTTCTGCATATTGTGAATCTGTAACAATATTAAGAGGTTCTTTAAAATCCCTTAGCACCATAAGAATGGCATATAATTCTGCCTTCTGGACAGAAGTATAAGGGTTTTGGTCCACCTTACTAGATTCATCTGATTTGCAACCAGCCTTCCCTGATTTATTAGCACCAATATAAAATGTACGGGCTCCAGCTAATGGAGCATCACGTACAATTTGAGGAAGAATCCAAGAAGTTTTCTTTACAAGGTTAAGTCTATCGCTTTTTGGTTTTTTTTATTTTTATTTTTTATTTTATAAAAGTTTATTAATTTATAAAAGTTTCCATTTCTGCCCCTCCTCCCAATGCCCTCCCACTCCCTCTACTCCCCCTCCTCCTCCCTCTCCATCCCCAAAAGTAGTCAGGGTTTTCTGCTCTGTGGGAAGTTCAAGATCCTCCCCGCTCCCTCCAGGTCCAGGAAGGTGAGCATGCAAACAGACTGGATACCAAAAATCCAGTATATGCAGAGGAAACAAGTCCCAGTGTCATTGTCAATGACTTTTCAGAAAGACCCCATGCCGGCCACATTCAGAGAATCCGGCCACATTCAGAGAATCTGGTTGGATTACGTGCTTGTTCAATCCCAGTCCAACTGGCCTTGGTTAACTCTCATTAGATCAGTCCCCCTGTATCAGTGGGTGTACGCACTCCTCACGGTCCTGCCTTTCTTGTTCATGTTCTCCCTCCTTCTGCTCCTCATTTAGACCTTGGGGGCTCAGTCCAGTGCTCCAATGTGGGTTTCTGTCTCAATCTCCATCCATCAACGGATGAAGGTTCTCTCTGATCTTGCCATCTTTGCTCACGTTCTCTTTCCTTCTGCTTCTCGTTTGGACCAGCGGAGTTAAGTCCAGTGTTCCAATGTGGGTCTCTGTCTCAATCTCCATCCATCGCCAGATGAAGGTTCTATGGTGATATGGAAAATATTCATCAGTATGGTAATGGGCCAAGGCTGGTTCAAGCACCCTCTCCTCTGTCCAGAGAACAATCTGGGGATCTCTTTGGACCTGGGATCCCCTTTGTAATCAAGTCTCTTGAAAACCCTAAAATGACTCCCTTAGTTGAGATATATACTTCACTGATACCATATCCATCCTTCCTCCCTACCCCATCCCAATCCCCCGAGCTTTCCGCATTCCTCCCCTACTCCCTTCTCTCTAACCCTCTCCCCTTCCAACAACCCCCCCATGCACCTGAGGTTGCCTGGCACTGTTGTCTACTTCTAATCTCCAGGAGGATAACTACATGATTTTCTTCATGTTCACCTTCTTATTTATCTTCTCTCGGATCATGAATAATAGGCTCAAAGGCCTTTAATTATGGCTAGAATCCACTTATGAGAGAATACTATGGAATCGAATAGAAGACCCAGATATTAACCCACAAACCTATGAACACTTGATTTTCGACAAGGGAGCTAAAGGTATGCAATGGAAGAAGGAAAGCATCTTTAACAAATGGTGCTGGCATAACTGGATGTCAACCTGTAGAAGAATGAATGTAGATCCATATCTATCACCATGCACAAAAATCAAGTCCAAATGGATTAAAGACCTCAACATTAATCTGACCACTTTGAACCAGATAGAAGAGAAAGTGGGAAGTAGTCTACAAGACATAGGCACAGGAGACCACTCCCTAGGTAGAACCCCAGTAGCACAGACAATAAGAGAATCGATGAATAAATGGGACCTACTGAAACTGAGAAGCTTCTGTAAAGCAAAGCACACTGTCAGTAAGACAAAAAGGCTACCTTCTGACTGGGAGAAGATCTTCACCAACCCCTCATCAGACAAAGGCCTGATCTCCAAAATATACAAAGAACTCAAGAAACTAGACACTAAAACTCTAATTAACCTAATTTAAAAATGGGGTACTGATCTGAACAGAGAATTCTCAACAGAAGAACTTCGAATGGCCAAAAGACACTTAAGGTCATGCTCAACATCCTTAGCGATCAGGGAAATGCAAATCAAAACAACTATGAGATACCATTTTACACCGGTCACATTAGCTAAAGTCAAAAACACCAATGATAGCCTATGCTGGAGAGGATGTGGAGAGAGGGGAACTCTCATCCATTGGTGGTGGGAATGCAAACTTGTGCAGCCACTGTGGAAATCAGTCTACCGCTTTTTGGATAATTGCTATTTATTTCTCCCAAAAAATTAGCACAAGCCCTTTGCCATAGTTCATTGTCTTCCCATAACTTTTTTATTTCATCAGTAGTGAAAGGCACTATAATTTCTGCTGGGTCTATACCTGCTTGTTGACAAAGTCTCAGTTTACCTTTTATAATTAATTCAGAGACCTTTTCTACATAAGTTTTCAATTTTTTACTTGGTTTGTGTGGTAAAAAGATCCATTCTAAAATAGTATCTTCCCTCTGCATTAAAATTCCCGTAGGAGATATTCTGGAAGGCAATATGACTAGAATGCAACTAAGATTTGGATCCATCTTATCTACATGTGCCTCCTGTAATTTTTCCTCAACCATCATCAGTTCCTTTTCTGCTTCAGCTGTTAATTCTCTGGGACTATCCAAATCTTTGTCACCATCTAAGGTTTTGTTTAAATGAATTATTAGATCAGGTGTTATCCCAACAGCTGGTTGTAGACTGGAAATGTCTCCTAACAATCTCTGAAAATCATTTAGAGTCCGTAACTGGTCTCTCCTAATTTGTGCCTTTTGTGTCCTAATTTTCTGTAAACCTGTTCTGTAACCTAGGTAATTAACAGAATCTCTTCTTTGAATCTTTTCAGGAGCAAGTTGTAAGCCCCATTTAGGCAAAATTATCTTTACTTCCTCAAACATTCTTTCTAAAGTATCTATGTTTGAATCGGATAGCAAAATGTCATCCATGTAATGGTATATTATAGATTTAGGGAATTGCTTACGTATTATTTTCAATGGCTGACTTACAAAGTATTGACACAGGTTGGGGCTATTGAGCATTCCCTGTGGGAGGATAGTCTGCTGGTATCTCCTAGTAGGCTGGGAGTAGGCACTGTGAAGGCAAATTTTTCTCTATCCTTTTCTTGTAATGGAATGGTAAAGAAGCAATCCTTCAAGTCAAGAACTATAAGAGGCCATCTTTTGGGTAACAGAGAAGGCAGAGGAAGTTCAGACTCTAGAGGGCCCATAGGTTGAATTACCTTGTTGACAGCCCTTAGATCTGTCACCATTCTTCATTTCTTAGATTGTTTTTTACAACACACACAGGAGAATTCCAAGGGCTAGTGGACTCCTCAATATGTTGAGCATCTAATTGATCCTGTACCAATTGTTGTAAAGCATGCAATTTATCTTCAGCTAAAGGCCATTGTTTAACCCATATTGACTTTTCAGTTAGCCATTTTAAAGGTAGGGCTGCAGGTACCTCTAAAAGTTTGTTAGTTGTTTCATGTTCCTGTACAGCCTGAGTGGCTGGTGACCTTTGTGCACAGTACTTTATTACATCCTTCCCAGAATCATGACTTCCTGAGACTGTAGGAATGTTAATCTGGGTATTCCATTGTGGTAGCAGGTCATGGCCCCATAAATTTATTGCAATGTCAGCTACATATGGCCTTAACTTTCCTCTTTGACTCTCTGGCCCAATACAGTGAATCCGTCTTGTGCTTTGTTTAACTCGAGATATGGTTCCAATTCCTAGTAATTGAACATATGCCTCTTGAAGAGGCCAATTTGGATGCAAAGATTCTGGAGTGATGATACTCACATCTGTTCCTGTGTCTATCAAGCCAACAATCACAATTCCATTTATACATACTCTCATCTTTGGTCTCTGATTATTTATAGAAGTTTGCCAAAATACACGTTTCTTATTTCCTAATTGAATTTCTGATTTACCCTCCAAATTTGCATCATTTAGAACCTTATGATCTTGTACAGAAGCTTCTAGAGTTTTTAATTTTCCTGGTGTGACATGTCCTCCATGGTTACTGGGAATGACTGGGCCACTTTTGGCTTGGGGATCTGCGAGAGGCCCCTCAGGGAGTTTCCCGATGGTTTCGGGTTGCCTTGTCTGTCTGTTGTTGATCTGCATTCATTTGTCCAATGTCTTCCTTTACCACACCTCCTACATATACCTGAAGGCCGAGGTTTCCTATTCCTGCCATTCCCAGATGAACTGTTATTCCTAGAAATACCTTGCCTGCAATCCCCTTTTAGATGTCCAAATTTACCACAATTAAAACATTTGGCAGGTTGATGTCCCCTCATCACTTCGGAAATCGCTTCTCCTACCCAAGATTCGTCATCGTAATTAAAGGTCTGAAAATTCATGGTTTGCTGGATCCATTCATCCATAGGTGCTGATCTAGACCTTAAAGGCCCAATTATCTTTTTGCAGTCTAAGTTTGCATTTTCAAAAGCCAGTTATTCAAGAGTTAGTCGTCTAGCTTCTGGGTCTATTATTCCTGTGTTCAGAGCCTTAATTAATCTTTGCAAAAAGTCAGTATAGGGTTCTCCCTGTCCCTGCCTAACCCTAGTATATGACTCTATCTTCCTTCCTGGCTCTGGTAATCTACCCCAGGCATTTAAAGCTGCCTTGTGGCATAGAGACAATACTTCATCATCATAAAGAGCTTGGACCTGTGGATCAGCGTAAGCTCCTACACCAAGAATTTGATCCTGTGAAACCTCCACACCTTTTGCTCTTCCTTGCTGTTCCATATGTTTGGATTCTTCCTTGAAATAAACTCCAAACATCAAGAAAGGTCCATCTTCGAGGACTGATGAAGCTAACTGTGAGAAATTGTGGGAAATAGCCCTAGCATTAGAAACCCAAGTCCTTATCATTTCCTTAACAAATGTAAAGTGTAAGCCATAATTAAAAACAGCTTGCTTAATTTCCTTTAGGTCATTCATTCCTACTGGCATCCATCTAGATTCTTTGGCTCATTTGAGCCTTTAGAAGTTGATGCTTTGTCAGAATAAATTACAGGGCATGTTGCTAAAACCCTGGGTAAGCCAGTTCTAACAGGTGGTGGTGGCATTGTATCCCACCCTTTTGTCTTCTCACCCGGATCATCAGTTCCAATAATTTTTTCAATCATTTCAAATCTTTGTATCATTGTCTCTCTTAAATCCTGAATCCCCTGACCTGCATGTGTTTCTAGTGATTTCACTAATGTATCAAATTTTTGGTCCCCATTCTGCACTTGTGATTCCAAGGTCTTAATGATTTCTTTAAAAGATAATATCTCCTCCTTGAACTGCCCCTGGATATCATGTAAATTGCCATCCTGGAGGTATATTCTGTCTGTTACCTTATCAATACTCTGTGATAACTTTTCAAAGTCAAATTCAACAGCTTGGATCCTTTCAGGTAATTTCCTAGTACCCTTAGATAAGGAGTCAATTTTGCCTATCATAGTATTTATCCTATCAATTAATGCCACATATTTCCACAATGATATAACATTAAGAAGGAAACTAAAACCTAATAACCAGTAAATCGAGGTACCTCCATAGGCATATAGGCCACTTGTGATTTCTATCAAAGTGGCAGCAAGAGCTGCAGCTAGAGTCCCATTAAAAAAGAAACCTGCCATTTTACCTGTCAGCCACCAGATGGGGATGTTTCGGAGTAACAACTGAAACCACTGTCGGCCTCATGACAAATCCTGTTTTAAAATCTGCTCTGCCCACTGATACAGGGGGACTGATATAATGGGAGTTCACCAAGGCCTGTTGGACTGGGACTGAGCGAGGACGTGATCCAGCCAGATTCTCTAAATGTGGCTGGCCCGGAGCCTTTTTGAAGGGCCGTTGACAATGACACTGGGACTTGCTTCCTCTGCATATACTGGATTTTGGCGCTCCAGTCTCCTTGGACTCTCACCTTCCCTGGACCTGGAGGGAGGGGGGAGGAGCTTGGGCTTCCCACAGGGCAGGAAACCCTGACTGCTCTGGGGGATGGAGAGGGAGGAGGAGAGGGAGTGGGGGGGGGGTGGGGAGGTGGTAGGAGGAGGGGCTGAAATGGAAACTTTTATAATTTAATAAAAAAAAATCTGCTCTGTTATTTGTTTAAAAACTGGGGAAAATGAGTCAATTGAAAGGTCAAATATACACAGAGGGAAAATCCAGAGGCCAGGCACAGAGCACAAAAGGTCAGAGAGCTTCTAGTAGCCAATAAACAAGGCAGCCCGGCCTACCTTGGCCAGGCTCTCCTGCCCTGCCGCTCTGTTCAACCTGATGCAGAGGGTCATGACACAGCCAATAAGCTGTTGCTAAAGAGGCTTAATGCTTTGGGCCCCATGTCCCTGTGCTGGGATTAAGAGTCAAGCTGCTTGCAACGCTCCCAATCAGTTATAGTAGATGGCGGGGATTTCAAACAGCATTGTTGGAACTTCAAAGAGAGTTTGAGCTGTGAGCTCTGTGACTCACATTGCAAGGGAAAACTTAAAAATCCCTGCTGAACAGATCAAAGTAGGCTGGCAGAGACTGCCCAAACCTGTGTGTCCCGGGAAGCATGGAGGTTATGGTTGAGGGAGGGCTCATGCCGAGTTGAGCTGACCAAGCTGAGCTGGCCAAGCCGAGCAGGTGGCAGGCAGCCAAGCCAGAGGCCGGCAGCTAAGCCGGGGGATAGGGGATGGGGGGTGGTTCTTAAACCAAACGCTGGGGGCCAAATAATGGCGAATCAATCCCACACCAGTTAGGTTTTAATGGGGGTATTTTTTGGGGGGGTAAAACTTACATACACACAAACCATCAGGAAAGGAGCCTAGTCACTGGAGCAGGAACCGGAACCAAGCACTGGAATCAAGAAGTCAAACCAAGGTTTGCTGGTCTTTTTTTAAAGAGAAATATATCATGCCCAGTGGGCTGGTATTTCAGTAACTATTGGCTGACGGAGCGGAAGGCACTCCCGCAGCACCATGGGCTCATACTTCAGCGATTATTGGCTGAAGGAGCAGAAGGTACTCCTGCAGCAATCTCCATGGAACCCTGCTACACAGCCTGCACCAAGACTAAGTGGACCTAAGAGACAGCCACTGCGAGGGTTGGACCAAGAAGTCAAGACACTACCTGCCTCATTTGAAGGAAGAGATGGGTAGGCGCCAATATAAGAATTCCTCCAAAATCCGAAAAAGCAACATGGTAACACCATAACCAAGCGGACACACAATAGGAAGACTTGATCATCCTAACCCAGAAGATGTATAAGAAAAATGACTTAAATGTAACTTTATGAAAATGATGGAGATCTTTAAAGAGGAAGGGAAAAACTTCCATAAATAAATGGAGGAAAAGACAAATAAAAGGCTGGAAGAAATCAATAAATCCCTCAAAAAAAAAAAGAAAATCAAGAAAAACAATGAAAGAGGTAAAAGAAACAGTTCAAGACTTAAAAATTGAAATAGAGGTAATACAGAAAACACAAACCAAAGGAATTCTAGAAATAGAAAATCTGGGTATATGAACGGAAATTACAGAGACAAGTCTAACCAAAAGAATATAACAGATAGAAGAAAAAAAATTTCAGGCGCTGACAATACTACAGAGGAAATAAACTCATTGGTCAAAGCAAACATTAAATAAAACAAATTCTTAACACAAAACATTCAGGAAATCTGGGACACCATGAAAAGGCAAAACTTAAGAATAATAGGGATAGAAGAAAGAGAAGCACTCCAGCTCAAAGGCACAGAAAATATTTTAACCAAATTATAGAAAAAAACTTTTCAAACCTAAAGAAAAAATACCTTTGAAAGTACAAGAAGCTTACAAAACACTAAATAGATAGGATCAAAAAAATCCCATCGCCATATAATCAACAAAACAAAAAACATACAGAACAAGGAAAGAATATTGTGAGCTGCAAAGGAAAAATGTCAAGTAACATATGAAGGTAAACCTATCAGAATTACACGTGACATCTCAATGGAAACCATTAAGGCCAGAAGGTCCTAAATAGACACTAGGAGACCATGGATGCAAGCCCAGACTACTATACCCAGCAAAGCTTGCATTCACCACTGATGGAGAAAAGAAGATATTTAATAACAAAAACCGATTTAAGCAATATGTATCAAAACCAAGCCTTATAGAAAGTACTAGAAATAGAAGTCTCAAGCCAAGAAAGCTAACTACACCCACAATAGCATGTACATCTGATATCCCCCCCACAAGCATAACCCAAAAAAGGGAAACACATAAACACTGACTGAAAGATAACTGAAGATAAAAACCACTGGTCATTAATATCACTTAATATGAATTGTCTAAATTCACCTATATAAAGACATAGGATAAGAGAATGGATATGAAGACAGGACAAAGCATTCTGCTATTTACAAGAAAACACCTCAACATCAAAGACAAGCACTACGTCAGAGTAAAGGGTTGGAAAAAGGTTTTCCAATCAAATGGACCTAAGAAACAAGCAGGTGTGGCTATCTTAATATCTAACAAAATTGATTTCAAACTAAAATCAATCAGAAGAGATGGAGAAGGATACTTTATACTCATAACAGGAACAGTTCATCAAGATGAATTCTCAATCTTGCATATCTATGCCCCCATACAAGAGCACTCACATATGTAAAAGAAACATTAATAAAACTTAAAATGCACATCAAACACCACACACTAATAGCAGGAGATTTCAACACTCCTCTCTCACCAATGGACAGGTCAAACAGACAGAAACTTAACAGAGAAATGAGAGAACCAACGAGATGTAATGAATCAGACATCTATAAAACATTCCACACAAACACAAAAGAATATACCTTCTTCTCACCACCAAATGGAACCTTCTCTAAAATTGATCACATACTCAGTAACAAAGCAAACATCCACAGATACAAAAAAAGTGGAGTAAAATACTGTGCCTTTTTGGATCACCATGGAGTGAAGTTAGAATTCAATAACAATACTACTCTCAGAAAGCCAATAAACTAATTTAAACTAAACAGTCAACTATTGAACCACCTCTGGTCAAGGAAGGAATAAAGAAAGAAATTAAAACCTTTCCTGAATTAAATGAAAATGAAAGCATAACATATCCAAATCTATGGGACATTATGAAAGCAATGCTAACGGGAAAGTTCATAGCACTTAGTGCCTACATACATAAAGAAAAGGAAGAAAGCTCACATTAGTGACCTAACAGCATGTCTGAAAGCTCTAGAAATAAAAAAAGAGAAGACTCACTCAGGAGGAGTAGAAGATAGGAAATAATCAAATTGAGGGCTAAAATCACCAAACTACAAACACAAAAAACCATACAAAGAATCAATGAAACAAAGAGATGATTCTTTGAGAAAATTAACAAGATTAAAAAACCCTTATTCAAACTAATCAAAAGGCAGAGAGAGAATATGAAAATTAACAAAATCAGAAATGAAAATTGGGACAAAACAATGGATATCAAGGAAATTCAGAGAATCATTAGGTCCTACTACAAAAAATATACTTCACAAAATTAGAAAAATGTAAAATAAAAGGCCAATTTTTTAAAGATAGATACCATCTATGAAAATTACATCAAGACCAGGTGAACAATTTAGATAGACCTATAAGCTGCAAAGTGATGGAAATTGTCATCAAAAACCTTTCAAGCAAAAAAAAAAAATTGTCCAGGGCCAGATTGCTTTAGTACAGAATTCTACCAGAACTTTCAAGAAGAGCTAATACCTATACTTTTCAAAGTGTTCCACATAATAGAAACAGAAGGGTTATTTCAAACTCTTTTTATAAAGCTACAGTTACCCTGATAACAAAACCACACAACGACTCAACCAACAAAGAGAATTACAGACCAATTTCACTAATGAACATAGATGAAAAATTCTCAATAAAATAGTGGCAAATCGAATCAAAGAACACATCAAAGAAATGTTCCATCATGATCAAGTAGGCTTCATACCAGAGATGCAGGGCTGGTTCAACATCTAAAAATCTATCAATGCAATACATTATATAAATAAACTAAAAGAAAAAAACGATCTCATCATTTTATTAGATGCTGAAAAAGCATTTGGCAAAATTCAACATTTTTTCATCATAAAGGCCTTGGAGAGATTAGGGATACAATGATTATATCTAAATATATACAGCAAGCAGACAGCTAACATCAAATTAAATGGAGAGAAACTCAAAGCAATTCCACTGAAATCAGGAACAAGACGAGGCTGTCTACTCTCTTCATGTCTGTTCAACATAATTCTTGAAGTTTTAGCAGTAGCAATAAGACAACATAAGGAAAACAAAGGGATTCAAATTGGAAGGGAGAAGTCAAACTTTTGTTTTTTGCAGATGATATGATAGTGTACATAAGTGACCCCCAAAATTCTACAAGAGAAGTCCTACAACTGATAAATACCTTCAGTGAAATAGCAGGACACAGATCAACTCAAAAAAATCAGTAACCCTCCTATACATGAAGGATAAAGAAACAGAGATGGAACTCAGAGAAACATTACCTTTCACAATAGCCACAAATTACATAAGATATCATGGGGGTAACACTAACCAAAGAAGTGAAAGACCTATTTGACAAGAACTTTAAGTCTTTGAAGAAAGAAATTGAAGATACCAGTAAATGGAAAGTAAATGCTCTTGGATAGGTAGGATCAATGCAGTAAAAATGATAATCCTACCAAAAGCAATCTATAGATTCAATGCAATCCCCATCAAAATTCCAACCCAATTTTTACAGACCTTGAAAGAACAATAATAAACTTAATATGGAAAAAGAAATAACCCAAGATAGCCAAAAGAATCTAGTACAATAAAGAAACTGCCGGAGGCATTACCATCCTTGACATCAAGCTCTATTACAGAGCTACAGTAGTGAAAACAGCTTGGTATTGGCATAAAAACAGGGACGTTGACCAATAAAATCATATTGAAGACCCAGGTATTAATCCACACATCCTTGAACATCTGCTTTTGACAATGAAGCTAAAATTTTACTATGGAAAATGGAAAAAATCTTCAACAAATGGTACTGGCATAATTGGATGTCAACCTGTAGAAGAATGAAAATAGATCCATATCTGTCACCATGACCAAAACTCAAGTCCAAATGGATTAATACAAACCCACATAAAAGAAACAAAAAGACATTGCCAAGCTCTTTTTATGAGGCTACAGTAACCCTGATACCAAAACCACACAAAGACTCAGCCTAGAAAGAGAATTACAGACCAATCTTACTCATAAACATGGATGCAAAAATACTCAATAAAATAGTGGCAAACTTAATCCAAGAAAACATCAAAAAATCATCCACTGTGATGAAATCTGCTTCATCCCAGAGATTCATGGCTGGTTCAACATATGAAAATCTATCAATGTAATCTATCATATAAATGAACTAAATGAGAAAAACCATATGATCATTTCATTAGATGCTGAGAAAGCATTTGACAAAACCCAACACCCCTTCAGGATAAAGGTCTTGGAAAGATCAAGGATAAAAGAAACATATTTTAATATAATAAAAAGCAATATGAATCAGGACGACAGCCAATATCAAGTTAAATGGAGAGAAATTCAAAAAGGTTACTGTAAAATAAGGAACAAGACAAGGTTGTCCACTCTCACCATGTCTTTTAACATAGTTCATATGGCTATAGAGATAAAACAACAAAACGTGATCAAGGAGATTCATATTGGAAAGAAAGAAGTCAAACTTTTGTTACTTGCAGATGATAGCATAGTATATATAAGTGACCCCAAAATCTCTACCCTATAGCTGATAAGTACCCCGGTGATGTGACAGGATACAAGATCAACTCAAAAAAGTCAGTAGCCCTCCTATGATGGAGGAGGGTCTATGTGTTACTTTCATTGGTTAATAAAGAAACTGCCTTAGCCCTCTGATAGGACAGAAAATTAGGTAGGTAGAGTAAACAGAACAGAATGCTGGGAAGAGGGCAATGAGGCAGACGTCATGGAGCCAGCCACCAGGTCAGACATGCTGAATCTTTTCCGGTACGCTACCACCTTGTGGTGCTACACAGATTATTAGAAATGGGTTAATCAAGATGTGAGAGATAGCCAGTAACAAACTCTCTATAGATAATGGACCAGGCAGTGTTTAAATGAATACAATTGGTGTGTTGTTATTTCCAGGGCTAAGTTAGCTGTGCAGGAGCCGGGTGGGAAGAAAAGCAGGCCGGCCCGCAACCCCTCACTACAAATGGCGCCCACATGGAAAACTGAATCCACAGAAAGTGTGAGAAGGCTTGGGAAAGAATAGAGTAAAGCATGTTTTCTTGGTGGCAGCAGTTTCTCTGGTCTGTGCTGCTTGCTGGAGACAAGCAAGTGCTCTCATCTAAGAGAGGCTTCCTGACTCAGCTTTAGCTGCAAAACTTTGTAGCTCATTAAGAGGTCCTGCCAAAAAACACTTAAATGGTGTTGGTGAAAAGCTGAACGCATGGTTTTCGGCTTTCAGCTGTAGCAGGAAAAAAGCTTCACTGTTTTAAAATGCCGGCTTTCTGGGCTGTCCTGCCAGGGCAAACTCTTGACTCTTTCAGGCAGGCAGTCCAACTGACTGTGGTCTGTGAGCAGAATGCTACAGCTTGCTTGCTGACAAGGACTTTAAAACGCTATAGAGTTTGGGCAATAAAAATGGCTCCAGCGCTACCTCTGCCATGAGGCTGGAAAGCTAAGGAATGGGCTAGATCTAGCCAACAAAGCCACGACTTTAATTTTCTCCTTAAAGACTCATGTAGTCAGAAGAAGAGAGATATACAGTAAAGATAGTTTCAAAGATGAAAAAAACCTCTAAATAGTTTACAGTGTGTTAAAATTATATGCAGGATAAAGGTTAAAGTTCTTAAAGTAAAAAAAAAAAGAGAGAGAGAAAAAGTAGTTGGGTATGATGGTACACACCTTTAATCCCAACACTTTGGAGGTGGAGGTTCATTGACTTCTATGACTTCAAGGTGTGGTGGCACAAACCTTTAATCCCAATGCCTGGGAGGCAGAGAAGGACAAATCTCTACGAGTTCAAGGACAGCCCGGTCTACAGAGTTATTCCAGGACAAAGATATACAGAGAACCTGTCTCAAAAAGTAAAAGTAAAAATTAAAGAAATAGAGGTTAAAATAAAGTCACATAAAGATGGAAAATACACAGAGAATCTTGATACTGTATGCTATTATGCTCTCTTTGAATTGTTTGAATGCTGAGGAAGGAGCAACAGCTGCTAAAAGATGTTTGTTTACAAATGCTGCTGAACTAATCCAAGATAGATATTTTGAAAATACCTGGACTTCAGAATTTGGATCTAAGGATATGATACTTTGGAAAGGAGGTTCTTCTTTTGTTTTCACAGAGGATGAGATCCTGTGGACTGCTTCTATCCCAATATAGTATGATAGACCATGTCCTCCTGAAAGGTTGCTGTGAACACCCTCAAGAAATTACTTCATTCAACTGCCAACTGAGATGAACCTAGCACACAGGTTATTATGAAAGACCTGATTAACAGTGTCCCTAGTCAGCAGGAAGAAGTTTGGAGAGAAATAACTACGTCCATATTCCCAAATATTGTTTATAAATGTTCTTTTACATTTAAAGGGGGATATGATATAGATATGAATAATTTGCATTGGTATGGATTTTAAGGTCAATTTTGTTATATGTATATATATATTTCTGATCTTGATTGAGGTATTGTGATTGTGTAGCTCATTTAAAAATGAAATGTATAATTAAAAATATAGGTTGTTAATGGATAATCATCAAGAATAGCCAAGCTTATAGTAATGTTAGTTTGATTTTCTAGATGTGCATAGACATTTCAGATATGCATTCTTCATATCTTTCAAAGACTACAGAATATGGCATTTAATGTTTTAATAACTTAGGGATTTTCAGGACCATGAGACACATCGGCTCCTGGCAGCACCAGCTATTTCAAGAGGAAGATGAGCATCGAAGAGGCTCCTTGTGGACTTTGATAGTCATTTGGGCAAGAAATTGCTCTTGCCTGGACTGTTGCATAAACTGGACACAGAGAACCCACAGAGAGAGGACTGCTGAACTTGCGTAAAGGTGAGGTGATCTTTCAGGGTTTTTGATTCATGAAAGAGTCTGTGCGACATTCTGCAGGACACAGCAGATAGTGATTGAACAGCCTTTGAAATTTCCTGCTTCATGGAACTGTCTCTGGAAATGGGCCTGTAGGCTGAAGATGGGTGCCACAATGGTACAGAGGAACTTTGGGTGACTGTCCAGGCAGCAAGATGTCTCTGTCATTTCTAGAGTTTTGGAAGTTGCTTACTTCTTGTTTACTTAGGTAATATTATATCCTTCTGGGGTCTTTGATGGAGTTGAAGAATGGTTAGTTATAGTTATAGTTTTCCATTACTATGATAAAGTTAAAATAGATATAAATATTGTAACTGTAATTCTTACTTGATAACTGTTTTGTTATATGTAATTTTACTATGTTAAAGTGAAAGCCTTTCTTTTTTGTTTAAACAGAAAAAGGGGAAATGATGGAGGAAGGTCTATGTGTTACTTTCATTGGTTAATAAAGAAACTGCCTTGGCCCTCTGATAGGACAGAAAATTAGGTAGGTGGAGTAAACAGAACAGAATGCTAGGAAGAGGGCAATGAAGTAGATGCCATGGAGCCAGCCACCAGGTCAGACATGCTGAACCTTTTCCGGTAAGCTACCACCTTGTGGTGCTACACAGATTATTAGAAATGGGTTAATCAAGATGTGAGAGATAGCCAGTAACAAACTCTCTACAGATAATGGGCCAGGCAGTGTTTAAATGAATACTATTTGTGTGTTGTTATTTCCGGGGCTAAGCTAGCCATGCGGGAGCCAGGCAGGATGGAAATCAGGCCTGCCCACAGCTCCTTCTACACTGCTATAAATAAATAATAAAGAAGCTGAGAAAGAAATCAGAGAAACATCTCTTTTTACAATAGCCAAAAATAACATAAAAATATCTTAGGATAAATCTAACCAAAGAAATGAAAGACCTATTTGACAAGAACTTTAAGTCTTTGAAGAAGATACCTAAAAATGGAAAAATCTCCCATGTTCTTGGATAAGTAGGATCAGCATAATTAAAATGGCAATCCTACCAAAAGCAATCTATAGATTCAATGCAATCCATCAAAATCCCAACACAATTCTTCACTGACCTTGAAAGAATTATAATCAACTTCATACGGAAAAAAAGGAAAAATCAAGCACAGCCAAAAACTATTGTATAATAAAGGAACTTGTGGAGGCATCACCATCCCTTACATCAAACTGTAGTACAAAGCTATAGAAATAAACACAGTTTAATAGCATAAAAATAGAAAGTTTGGACAATAGAATCAAATCAAAGACCCAGATATTAATCCATACACCTATGAAGATTTTTACAAAAAAGTTAAAATTATACTATGAAAAAAGAAAGTATCTTCAACTAGTGGTATTGGCAGAACTGAATATTAACATGTAGAGGAAAGAAAATAGATCTTTATCTACCCCATGTACAAAACTCAAGTCCAGATTTATTAAAGACCTCAATATAAACCTGACCACATTGAACCTGATAGAAGAGAAATTAGGTAGTAGTATTCAATGCATGGGGAGACCGTTTCCTAAATATATCACCAGTAGTACAGACACTGAGAGCAACAGTAAATAAATGAGCCCTTCTGAAACTGAGAAGCTTTTGTAAAGCAAGGACACAGTCAATAAGACAAAAAAGCAGCCTACTGAATGAGAAAAAGATCTTCACCAACACTACATCAGACAAAAGACTGATCTTCAAAAATATATAAAGAACTCAAGAAATTAGACATCAAAATTCTAAATAGCCTAATTTAAAATGTGATACAGAACTAAACAGAGAATTCTCAATGGAAGAATCTCTAATGGTATAAATGCACTTAAGAAATTTGCAATGTGCTTAATCATCAGTAAAATGCAAATGAAAATGCTGAGATACCATCTTACATATGTTGGGAATGGCTAAAATCAAAAACACCAATGATAGCTTATGCTGGAGAGGATGTGGAGTAAGGGGAAACACTCCTACATTGCTGTTGGGAATGCAAACTTATACAAACACTTTGGCAATCAGTATGGTGGTTTCCCAGAAAACTGAGATCAACCTACCTCAGAATCCAGCAATAACACTCTTTGGCATACACCCTAAAGATGCCCAATCATACTACAAAAGCATTTGTTCAACTATGTTCATAGCAGCCTTATTTATAATGTACAGAATGTGGAAACAACCTAGATGTCCCTCAACTGAAGATCTGACAAGAAAATGTGGCACATTTACATGTTAGAGTACTACTCAAAAGTAAAAAAAAACAAACAAAAAAACAATGATATCTTGAGTTTTGAATGCATATGGATGCAATTAGATATTGTTTGAGGTGTCTGTTTCACCCAGTCCTATAGTCATTAGCTCCAAAGAAATACACAGAGGGTCTACATTAGTTATAAACTGATTGGCCCATTAGCTCAGGCTTCTTATTAACTGATTCATATAACTTACATTAACCCATAATTTCTGTCTGAGTTAGCCAAGGAGCTTGGTACTTTTCTTGGCAAGGCAGTCACATCTTGTTTCTTCTGCATCTGGGTCACAATTGCAGTCTACAGTTCCCTCTCTCCAGCATTCGTTGCCCCTCCTCTGCTTCCTGCCTGGTTGCCCCACCTATAGCTCCTGCCTGACTACTAGCCAATCACCCTTTGATTAAAAATAATGCAAGTGACAGGATAAAAGATATTGTTCAACAGCACTCCCCCCTCCTCTTCTTTTCAGCAAGAACTCTGAATCACATCTCCTTTGTTTAGCTTTTCTACTGACCATTATCTGTAACAACTTGTAACCGACATTCTAAACAAAGGCAAACATTCATAATCCCTTCTTTGGTAAGTGAACATATTTTTTCCTAGGCTACTTCCTGTTGATTGGGGGTGCTGATAATCTTTTGGAGACGTAAAGAAAATTTAGATTCATGATTAAGTATTGGATGGAATATTCCACGAGGCTTGATCATCTCAGCCAGCAGTCTTGAGGCTGTTCTGGATGTAGAACTCAGGTATCTGGGCCATTCACTACTATTGGAGATGTCTCAGGGGTCTTCCTTGATCAAACATTTTTTTTAATCCAGAATGAATCCAGAGCCTCTCATTTCCTGTGGAAACAAAAAACAAAACCTCTTCTTCAAAGTAACATATCTTTTGACTTCAATTTTGATGTCAAGGCATTTACAAAATATTTATGTTTCATTAATCCAGCAGCATTTATATTCATTCAAATACTTAGCAGCCTTTGCTTCTTTCTCAGGTGCCAATCAATTCAAAAATGACATAACAACATACAGTATTCAGACTCTCTATGTATATTCCATCTTAACATGGTTTTATTTTAAACTCTATTTTATTTTATTTTTTTAATTTTTGGCTATTTGAGACAGGGTTTCTCTGTGTGTTTTTGGCATTCCTGGAACTCCCTTTGTAGACCAGGCTATCCTTGAATTCACAGAGATCTGACTGCCTCTGTCTCCCAAGTGCTGGGACCAAACCTGTGTACTACCACACTTTGAACTCACATAGATATGTTGACCTCTGTCTCTCAAGTGTTGGGATTAAAGGTGTGTGTCACACCTTCCTTTTTTTTTTCTTTTAAGGACTTTAACCTTTTTATTTTCTCTCCCAAGCCTTCACATATTTTTTAAAAACACTGTAAACCTTTAATAGTTTTTTTTGTCTGAATCTCTCTTTACTGGGTATCTCTCTTTTTCTGACCACATGAGTCATTAATTTACTTAGCAGTATGGCTAAGATTAAAGCCATATCTTTGATGGCTGGATCCAGCCCATTCCGTAGCTTTCTGAGAGTCTAGTCTCATGGTTTATTGCCACAATTTTATGTCATTTCTAGGTCCCTGGAACAATCAAGAATTATGCTGTTGCCAATTCATAAACACTATATAAGTATTTGGAGGCAGGGAAAAGTTCCACAGCTAAAGCTGAGTCAGGAAGCTTCACTTAAATGAGAGTGCTTGCCTCTAGCAAGCAGAGCAAACCTGAGAAAATGATGATATCAATAAGCCATGCAAAACTTTGTTATTTTCTGCCTAGAATTACTTCCCACTTTCTCTCAGGCTTTATGTGGATGCAGTTGTCCATGAGGACACCATTGTGTTGTACAACATTTCTGTCCTACCTGGTCAGAACGTCCTGCAGCAATTTAGCCCCAAAGAAATACACAGAGGTCTACATTCGTTATAAACTGATTGGCACATTAGCTCAGGCTTCTTATTAACTAATTCCTATAACTTACATTAAATGCTGTGGAACAATGGTCTTTTATCCTGTCACTTGTATGATTTATTTTTAATAAAATAAATTTTCCAGTAGCCAGGTAGGAAGCATAGGTGGGGTGACCAGTCAGGAAGTAGAGGAGGAGCAACAAGAAATGCAGATAAGGAGGCAGTGCAGTCTGCAGTTGTGACCCAGATGAAAAAGCAAAATGTGGCTGCCTCACTGAAAAAGGTACCAAGCCACGTGGCTAACTCATACAAAAATTATGGCCTAAGGGAAGTTATAAGAATTAGTTTATAACTAATGTAGACTCCTGTGTATTTCTTTGGGGCTGAATGACTGCAGGACTGGGTGGGACGGAAACCCTTGAACAACAATTAGAAAATACTATCCTGAGTGAGGTAACCCAGACCCAATAGGATGAATATGGTATGTACTCACTCAGTGGATACCAAAAATAAACAAAGGATATTGAGCATATAGTTCATCATCTTAGAGAAGTTAAGCAATAAGGTGAACCTAAAGACAAACATACATAGATCCACCTGGAAACTGGAAACAGATAAGATTGCCTGACACAATTGGGAGCATGAGGGTGGAGAGAAGGGAGGGCAGAAGGGGAAAAAGAGGAAAAAGGGGAGGTATGAGGTATGAGGGAATGGGATAGTCGAAATGGAGGAAAAACAGAAATGAGAGCAAAGAAAGAGATTGAGGGAGCCATTATAGGGTTAGCAAAAACCTGGCTTGAAAGAAATTTCCAGGAATCCCCAAGGATAATCCCAGCTAAGACCCTAAGTAATACAGGAGAGGGGACCCAATCTTGACTTACCCTGTATTCAGACTGACGAATATCTTAAATATCACCATAGGATCTTCTTCATTCAGCAACAAATGGAAAGAGAGACATAGACCCACATCGGAGCACTGGACTGAGCTCCCAAAGTCAGGTTGAAGACTGGGAGAAGTGAGAATATGAGCAAAGAGATCAAGATCGTGATGGGTTCACCCACTTAAACAGTCTTCCTGAGCTAATAGAAGAACACTAACTCTAGCCAAACTGGGAATGAACAAACATAGGACCAAACTAGTCCCTCTGAATGTGGTTGACGGTTGCATGGCTTGGGCAGACTCGGGGACCAACCACTGACAATGGCACTAGGATATCTCCCTACTGCATGCACTGGTTTTTTGGGAACCTATTATCTTTGGATGGAAACCTTTCTCAGCCTAGATATAGAAAAGAGGGCCTTGGACCTTACACAATGCAGTGTGCCTTACCCTCTCTGAAGATTGAAAGGGGGTGGGAATGTATGTAGAGGGAATGGGAGGATGGGAGAAAGTGGGAACTTGAATTGGTAGCTAAAAATAAAAAAAGATAGTTTATTTTCTTTTTTAACACACACACACACACACGTATATATGAATTTTCAGAGCAGAAAAATATTAGTAACTTTGTTAGAGACCATTCTTGAGGTATCTTGGCAAAAAGGGGGTGCAGGAATACTGCATTCTGCCTATCCAAATAATTTATCTGATGCTTGATTGAAAATTAGTGAACTGTTTATTTTGTATAGGACATTTCAGTACATTGTAATATTCATTGTGACAAGGGTATTAGTGATCATTCTTATCAAGGTCTTATCATTCTTATCAGTGTAAAAGAACAAGCGAGGTGGAAAGAAATACAGAATGTCCATTTGGAGGAGAAAAAGACCACTGGAACACTTTAGACTGCATACAAGGTTTTGCTGAAAGATAATAGGCGATTGAGGGTCCTGATAGGCATTGGAATAAAGGGAGGGATGTCCTTGAGAAAAGACCCCCCCCTATTGTATAACTATTTCCTTCTCATTTAAAACCTTGCATCTTGGAGGGAAATTTCTTAAGGGAAGTTGTATATAGGGATATAAAACAAAAGGATGCCCTCTGTGGTCACATATTAGGTTTTCTGCATATTTACATTATGAGTCCTAATAATAGCAAAATTACAGCTATGAAATAACAATAAAATAATTTTATGGTTATAGGTTACAACTGTATTAAATATTGGCAGAACTAGAAAGGTTGAGATTCACTGTTCTAAGGGGAGGTAAAATACTACAGGGAAACTCCTTAAGGCAGGAAGTAAACAACTCACATAGCTTCAGGAAGTCCCTAATGCTAAGAAGATTTACAAGTATGCTCCAACCCACAAGACTATATAAACAGTAAGGTTTAGCAAGTTGCTCAAACATAGTAAGAAAGTCTCTTAGACTATCCCTGATGCCTGAAAAAGGAAGACACCAGTTGATTATCCCAAAGGAAGCAGAGAAGAAACCAAATCAAGATCAGTAAGCTAACAAGAAGAGGGTCAGACCCATTGGAACAACTAGAGGATGATCTTTAATCTATTAAGCTTTCTGTAGGTTTTGAGGTTTGCTCCAGGTTCCCAGCTGTTGTACGAGTTGGCATGGCTGTGGTGATGTAACAGTCTTTTGAGTCACTTTTGTTCCTCTAAGTAACCCCTAACCAACCTCACATAAACACACACACACACACACACACACACACACACACACTGAAAAAATGATTTAATACACTGAATACCAATGTTTTAAGAAAATAGATTTATTTTAAAGAGCTTCTATTTTCTCATTATAGTGGAATGGATCATGACTTCAAAAAAGGATCTCAAGGAATAACTTTTACTATGATGGAAGTCAAAGCAAATGATCAAAGAAGTCAAGAAAAGGTTTTGGAAGACTATGAAACCCCACTTAGGTATAAATATTAAATAAATATTTAAGAGTACACTGTATTACATATATATGTAATATATATAAATATAAATATTTTATTTATATATTTATAAATATATAAATATATATTTAAAATGGGTATTAAAATAATTTAATAAAAACAAAACAAGTATTAGCAGTTATTTTAATAAGTTCAATAACTCAGTATACATCAGATATCAAAATTAAGAAAATATCACCACAGCCTCATAATGATTCCTCATCAAATATAACAGTCAATTTTTCAATAATTTCTTCTGCATCTGTTAATAGCTGACTCTTGGGAAAAGCAATATTCATAGAAGGCATCGTTCATATAGAAAATTTATAACATAGATATTGAACAGTATTCCCAGCTGTATTAATTGGTTGTTTCCCTGTTGATAAGTACCTGTGTATCATTTGTTGTAATGATGAGTGGTGAATTAGAAAATGAATAACTCTCCCTGTGTTTCTCATTCCTTACAATTGCTGAGTGTGGAATCCATGCCTGCTTGGGTAGGTACAGCATCATTTTCTAACCTTCTAGTGTCATCTTGTACCCCTTGTTCTGTGTTTTTGTTTTTCGTAATCTACTTCTTTCTGTCTTTATCTTTTTGCCAGCACACTTCTCTCAAGTTCTTTTGTATCCTTTGGCTTCTTTCCTCACAGTGGAAACTAAATTGGAAGGAATTAAAATATTCTTCAAAGAGATAATATTTTAAATTAATATGTGTAGTATTTTGACTCTTTTTCTCCTTTCATTCTAAATATAAAAGCATAAAATAAAAAACAATGTCTTATATATCTCAGAAATTAAATTATTGTTGACAATCTAAAAAGGTATAGAATAGTTTCCTATATATTACCAAATTTTATGATGGATGAAACTTATCTAGTACTTATGCTCTGTTAGGTATTGATAATTTCAAATATCTATGTATATATATATATATTCTATACATTAACTTAGATACATATTTTCTCATTTGAAAAATACCATAATAATAGAAGAACTCACACTTGGAAGAATAAATTGAAATAGTTATTAGTTCCAACTATAGGAGACTGTCACAATAACTTAGTGGGTAAGAGGCCTTTCACAAATTGTGTATGTACTTTTATATTGATTTGAAATGTCTTTGCAGCAATTGATTTATATTTTTAATAAAATTGCCATTGTTTTAATAGAAGTTTAGGGCACATTCTAAACCATTGAACAATAATATTTTCTTTCCTGCTCTACCACTCCTTATATATTTAAACAAATTGCCTGCTATCCACTATTTTTCAGGAATTTTGAAGTTTATACACAAATTATTCTACTCGGAAATGATAGTTTCATGAGTCTGATCTTGCTTTATTACTTTACTTTTAGTTCTCATTTTATATAGAGTATCAAATATATAAAAATAATAATTTAATATAATGTACACACTATGCTCTTTTATGACTTAATTTGGACAGAGACTATTAAAGTCTTCTTATGTTTACTTAAATTGTCTTGACATAATATTCCTTTTTTTCTTAATTTTTGAGGTAGTCCTGTAATTTGAAAATTGATTACTGAAATTCAGATCTTGTCTTTCAGATTGCATTCTCTGAATTAGATTCTTTTCTATTTCAAGATATACTGTTGATTTATAACTCTAATTAGCATTTCTTTACTTTTTAGCTTTAATATTTCACTTAAAATCCAAAGTTGACATTTAAAAATTACATTTAAATCATATCGAGTAAATTAATTCTAAATGCTTCATTTTGTCATTAACATAAATCTATAAATTGGTTTAAAAAATTAGAAACTCATTGTTATATTCATGTCTTGTAACCATAGTGGAAAAGTCCTCTGAAATATTATGACATTTCACCTAAGATTTATTCAAAGGCTGCAGAATTTCAAATAGTTTCCAAATAAATACACCCAAGAGTTAGGTTGAAAAAAAATCACATTGATCTTGATCAATAGATAGAGAGCTCTACAAGCATCCTGTAGAATGATTTAAACACAGGAAGAAAAAAGAAAATACTATTATTCATTTTAATCAAGATAAAATATCTAGAGAAATAGAGGCAAAAATGACCTTGGTAATCTAGAGAAAGGAATTGGTTAGATAATTATTTGGAAATAAATATAGGAAATGCAAAACAACTTGTCCATATAAAATTTTGGTTCTGAAGTAAAGTAAATATTACGTTATTTAATCTAACACACCTCTGCTCACATTCTGAGAAAGTACTATTTCTGTTGATGACAAATGGAAAAACACATAACTGATAGATGTCAGAAAGCCAAATGTAGAAATGTATAGCAAAAAGACCATGATAAAGATAATGTAATTCTGCAATAATGCCAAAGAAATTATGCTTAATATGATTATTACATAAGATATTGAGAGATAGAGCTATTTTCTGTAAAACACACTGAATAAAGGAAAGTATCATAGTATAATTAATAAATTAAATGATGGCATTACAAAGGAGAAGTTGGAATGAACAGGCTACTTAGTGTAAAGAATTCCAGGGTCTCACTGTTTGTTTGTTTCCTTGCTTTGGATTTCAAGACAAGGGCTTCAGTAGCCAAAGATAGATTAAAACTCACTATCTATCCCTAAATAATTTCAATTGGTGATCTTTTGACGTTGCCCACTCCCAAATGCATACATACCTATCATCTAGATATAACAGTAAAAGAAAAAAAAAGTAAACAAAGCAGAACCATCAATATAAAAAGAAGTCACTAGTCAGTAGATTAAGGAAAATAAAGATGGAATAAATTTTAGTCAATTAATTGTACTTGAACAAGAGTCTACCTTATAATTAAAGGATCTGTCCTTGTAAAGAAAGAATGATAATTAGGAGCATGGATTATCATATCTTTAGCTTTGGATACAAGTCCTAACTCTGACACTTCATTCCTCTTAATGTCAGTGTCTCTGTGTATAAAATGGATCTAATAAAACAAACTTAAAATTGTGTGAACCTTATATTAAATAAAGTGATAAGCATCGAGCCTCTCCCAGAATAAATGTGTAATACAACTTATGCATAAATGTTGCCATTAATAATCATAGTTGACTTCCAGATTTACATTCTGTTATTGTAGAAAGTAATACATGAATGCTCCAAGCCTGTATTACTGTGAGTAGATACTGAAATGTGAATGACCTCAATCTGTGTGTCTGTCTCTCACAGAAAACTGTTTAATAAAAGCACACATGACAGGTACATCAGACAAAATGCTTAGAAAATATTGATATTCACAATACAGTAACAAAGGTGGGTAGGAATACTTTGTACGTCATTGCAAAGTATTAATGTGAAAATAAAAATATTGTCTCCTGAGTGGGAGGATTCATTTACAGAAGAGTCATGGGAGCATAAAGGCAATTTTGAAAGTCAAAGCAAAACAAAACAGAACAAACATACCTGGTTCTTAAAAAAACAAAACAATGAAAGTAGACCATTTTTAACCATTTAGTATGTTAGCAACTTTCCTGTATTTAATAATTTTCTATATTAAAGGAGGTCATTATTTATCCCAGAAGCCTATGGTTCTTATACCTTAGCATCATGTGCACCACAACTAAAGAAATCAGCTGAATTATACTGCTAGTTTTCATCTCTTTTTTGTTATTATCTTCCAAGCTCTTTATATGTGATATCCTGATCATTATATTTTTCCCAAATGTTATTCATGTATCTACTATTGTGATCAGTACAGTAAAAAGAATAAATAATTATAATCAATGATAAGACAGATAATCCACAGATGACAACTTGATCATTTTCTATCAACAGGTACTTTGAAATACTCTCCTCTGTTGCAGTCAATGGATCAAACAAACGACACCGTAGTTTTTGAGTTTGTGTTGGTGGGACTCTCTGGTTCCTGGAAAACTACAATTTTTCTCATATCCACTTTTTCTTTGCTCTATTTAAGCATTGTCTTGGGAAATCTTCTTATTGTCTTTTTGGTAATTACTGACTCCCACTTACAGTCTCCTATGTACTTTCTTCTGGCCAACCTGTCCCTCATTGATGTTGGACTTTCTTCTACCACGGTTCCCAAGATGATCTCAGATCTTCTGAAAGAACGCAAAGTAATTTCTTTCCATAGTTGTATGACTCAGGCCTGTTTTATACACATTATGGGAGGAGGGGAGATGGTGCTACTTATAGCCATGGCATTTGACAGGTACACAGCCATCTGTAAGCCACTACACTACTTGAGAATCATGAGCCCTAAATTATGCATTTTATTTGTAGTCACTAGCTGGGTCACTGGTGTGGTCCATGCCCTGGCCCAGTTCTCTTTTGTTATAAATCTGCCTTTTTGTGGTCCTAACAAAGTAGACAGTTTTTGCTGTGACTTTCCTCGGATTGTACAACTAGCATGTGCTGATGAAGACAAGTTTGAGCTTGTTGTTGCTGCCAACAGTGGCTTCATAAGCATGGGGACATTCTTCCTGCTTCTCCTCTCCTATGCTTTCATTTTGATCACTGTATGGAAAAGGTCTTCAGGGGATTTATCAAAGGCACTTGTTACTCTGTCAGCACACATCACAGTGGTTGTTCTTTTTTTTACTCCATGCATGTTTATATATGTGTGGCCTTTCCCCACATCATCAATTGACAAATACCTGTTTATTGTTGACTTTGCCATCACACCTGCCCTGAATCCTGTCATCTATACACTTAGGAACAAAGATATAATGGTAGCAATCAAAAGATCATGCAAAGTGACTGGTTTTGACAAATATTGCTGACTAATCCAGTATGGGAACTCTAAAAGTGTATGTCCAAATATACATTGGAAAATTTCACTGAGGAACATGCTCACTAACCTTGCCAATTGCACATCACCTACCTCATAGCCTATATCCCTTTCGAAAAACCATTAATGCCTTGCTTCTGTTCCTTTGAAAAACAAGAATATATTAGTATGTACTTCTTTTCAAAAAGCACTATAGATAGATAAATGTTGGTTTTTTCCTACTTTTGTGATAATCTGAAAACAACAAAGAACAGAATGTCATCCTATAATATTAAAAATTAACTCAAAATTTGGGTAAATAAATGTATAATCACAATAAATGATTCCATATTTAATTCTACTGTCTTAAATTATTTAGGCTCTTTTGGTTGGGTTGTCTTAAAAAGTCAACAGAGTTTACATTTGAATATAAACAGTTTATTTAGAAGAGGTTTCATGGTCATCAATGGGAAATTAACACATTAGTAGCTTTTACTGACTCTTCCCAAAAGTTGGCTATTTTTTTGCTGTAATTTAGTGTGGTTTCAATTATAATATAATATTTCTAGTGTGGTTCGTTATTTTGTTAATGCACATTATTTCTTTGATATGTCCTATCTGTTTCCTAGAAAATTTTCTATGTGTACCTTAGAAAGCCTGGAAGAGTCATCAAGTAGGGTTGATGGTTAATACACTAAAAACTATCACGTAAATTGACAATAACCATCTAAAGGTTATGTAACTTATAGAACTACACGTCAAAATTTTCCACTTTAATTATGTGTTAGAGTAAAAATAGGTAAAGAAAGTTATTAATACAATATAGTATGGTTTAACCCCAAGTGCAGAGAGAAGAAACCTTAAACACAAAGGGAATATAAAATTTGACTATGAAAACCAATGTCATGATGACATAATTCCTTATTACTTATCAGATATTTATAACTTCTCAGATATGTATCAAAAATGATACACCATTTTAGTGTAAAAATTTGTAAAAAGTAATTCTTAGATTGTTGGTACAAATAACAACTTGTAAGTCAATGTTGATATTAATCTAGAACATTTCAACACTCTAGAGATTAAAGAATAAATATCATGTGTTTCATGATCAGCATGCAAAGTGATTACTGTGTCGATATTTGTTGACTGAGCTTTCTGTCCTGCCTGGTCCCCTAGCCGTTTAGTCCCAAGAAAATTGCACGGAGGTCTACATTAGTTATAAACTGATGTTTAAAATGTTTACTAGGTAAAGGCATATATATGATACACATGTGATGGATGAAATACTATTACATATAAAACAAATAGGTGTATCATATAGTATATATAAAATAAGTCCTATGCCATGATGCTAAGACTTTACAAAGAGGGATATAATGCCATTGGTTAATGTGGAAAACATAATGCTAAGTGTAATGTCTGGAAAAAATATAATATGTGCTCTAAATCATATACAAAGTTTTAAGTAGTTGAATAGAAAGGAAAAAGGAAAATAATAGAGCTGTGGTCATCAATTGTAGATCAGAGAAAAATAGATTTCTAAGTTCATAGTTATAGGTGGTTAATAATTCTAGAAAATTAATTTAGTGAATTAAAACAACAAGTAGTAAGTTGGTATATAACTGTAAACAATTAACTGTTAAATATGTTCTTTCACAGTATCTGCGTAAGTTGATAGAGTCTGATGACAATACTTGGCATCTTAGGTTCTTCCTACTTCTATCACCCCGTGCAAATGCACAGGTGTCCATTTCTGCATTTATGTATCTTATTTTACTTACTGATGCACTGGTATTAACCACGTCATCTTTGTGTTCACGTTTTTGTAATTATCTCTGATGAATTGTGAGTTCATCAGTGAATCACAACCAGAAAATATGTCTAGTCTTGCCCAATACCATCAGGAGCATACACTTTAGGAAGGAGGTTTAGGACTACATAACCTACCCATGGATCTACAATTGACTATTAACTATTATTACCTTCATGTCACAGTAGGCAGCCATGAAATTATAATTGTGTTGGTATCATGACAACAAAATAGCATTTCATATCACTTCTCACTTTTTCAGAGTTTTTTTTTCTGTCCTCTTCTTATTGTATAAGTGATTTGAAACATACACGTTACAAGTTTTCCCCAGCCCACACACATAACAACAGAACACCTTGAGGACTTCTTGCAAAACTATATAGTTTTAGGGTAAAATAAGTACTTATTCATGTGGTTTTTAATAACATAACTTTAATTAAATTTTAGAAATTCAATTAAATTTCTTCTAAGTAAAGTGTCTTTCAAGAAGATGTACAATGGAAAGTGATGATATGCTTCCTCAGGTATTGGAGTTGAAGCCAAACAGAGGATCTGAGTTCAATCTCTAAAACCTATCCAGTAGAAGGAGAAACTAACTTCTACTAGTTGATCTTGGAGGTGGTTAAAATTAAGAAATTTTAGCATCTCAGAAGAGACTTCAAACTTTTAAACTCTGTTGAGATTGTAGAAGACTTTGGGACTGAAGTTGGAATAAGTGTCTTTTTCATTATCATATTGTCAGATTATATAGCACCCAGGTATTGGAATATGGTGGTTTGAATGAAAAATATCTACTATAGATAGTCTCACATATTTTAATGTTTGACTTGTAGTTAGTTGAACTATTCATAAAATATCGGAAGATATGGCCTATTTGGAGGAGCTATATCACTAGGAGAAAGCTTTGAGCTTCAATGGCCAAGTCATTCCCACTTAACCTTCTCTCTCTTTCTCATACCTATCGGTGACATGCCTGCTCTAGCACTGCTTCAACATTATTTTGCCTGTCTATGGTCAAGCTTCCTGCCATAATAGCAATGGACTCTAATGCTATCAAAGTGGAAGCCCCCAAAATAGTTGTTTCCCATTACACATTGTTTTGGTCATAGGTATTTTGTCATGGCAGTAGAAGCAACTAAGAAAATTAGAATTGGAAGAGGTTGTGTTTTATCTAAACATACCATATATCAGCTATACAGCCATATTTTATAAGTACCATATTTGGTAAGATAAACTTTCTATAGGAATTCCTACAGTCAGTAGCCATTAAGATACCCACCTACTTGAGTTGAGCCTCTTATACTGTAAATGCCAAAGTAAAGCACAAGGTCATTCTCTCTTCTGGCAGCAGGATTCAGTCACTGTTCCCCGTTTTAGCAGAGAACTTTGATCTGTGAGTTTACTCCTAAATAAATAACCTTTTACCAGTGAGTAGTACTCTAATGTGTATATATTCCACACCTTCTTTATCCATCCTTCCATTGAGGGGCATCTAGGTTGTTTCCAGGTTCTGGCTATTACAAATAATGCTTTTATGAACATAGTTGAACAAATTCTTTTGTAGTATGATTGGGCATCTCTTGGGTATATTCCCAAGAGTGGTATTGCTGTATCCTGAGGTAGGTTGATCCTGAATTTTCTGAGAAACCGCCACACTGATTTCCAAAGTGGTTGCACACGTTTACATTCCCACACACACATTAGAGTACTACTTAGCGTTAAAAAAAGTAACATCCTGAATTTTGCATATAAATGGATGAAAATAGAAAAGACCATCCTAAGTGAGGTAACTCAGATCCACAAAGATGTATATGGTATGTACCCACTCATAAGTAGATTCTAGCCATAAATAAAAGACATTGAGGCTATAATTTGTGATCCTAGAGAAGCTAAATAAGAAGGTGAACCCAAAGAAACACAGATAGTTATCCTCCTGGATATTGGAGGTAGACAAGATTGCCAGACAAAATTGGGAGCTTAGGGGTGGGAGTTGGGTAGAGATAAGGGGAGATGGGGAGAGTGAAGAGAGAAGGGGAGGATGGGGAGACCTTGGTGGAATGGGATGACTGAGATGGAAGAAGGGTGAATATTGGAGCAGAGAAGTAGATATTTTAATTAAGGGAACTATTTTAGGGTTGGCAAGAGACTTGACTCTAGAAGGGTTATCAGGTGTCCAAGGAGATGTCCCCAGCTTATTCCTTGGGCAGCTGAGGAGAGGGCGCCTGAACTGGCCTTATTCTATAGCCGCACTGATGAATATCTTGCATATCACCATAGAACCTTCATCTGGTGATGGATGGATATAGAGACAGAGACCCATATTGGCGCATTGGACTGAGCTCCCAAGGTACAAATGAAGAGCAGAAGGAGGGCGAACATAAGCAAGGAAGTCAGGACCACGAAGGGTGTGCCCACCCCCTGAGATGGTGGGGCTGATCTAATGGGAGCTCATCAAGGCCAGCTGAACTGGAACTGATGGAGCATGTGATCAGACCGGACTTCTGAATGTGGCTGACAATGAGGGCTGACTGAGAAGTCAAAGACAATGGCACTGAGTTTTGATTCTACTGCATGTACTGCTTTGTGGAACCCTAGTCTGTTTGGATGCTCACCTTCCTAGACCTGGATGGAGCAGGGAGGACCTTGGATTTTCCACAGAGCAGGGAACCCTGACTGCTCTTTGGACTGGAGAGGGAGGGGGAGGGGGAAGTGGAAGGAAAGTGGGAGGAGGTGAAAATTTTTAATAAAAAAAATAAAACGAAAAAAATAACCTTTTATTATACTGAATTCTGAGCTAGTGTGAGATTTTCTTTAAGCATCTGTCTTCAATAACTAATATATCTAAATCAGGTACAAGGAAAATTGACTTCTTATGAGTCATATATTTTATCTTGTATTATGAAAAACCCGTTTCCAAGTGCAATAATGTAGGAATGTGAAACTCAAAGTAATCCATCAAAGAGTTCCAAAATGGGTTTATCTGTTTAATAAAATATTTTGGGAGACTGAGAAAAACAGCCTAAGTAAACAATATAAATAAATAGTTAAGAGTGTGTCATAGTATGCAATAATTCCTCCAACAATCTAAAAAACAACTAACACCAGAATCCAGTGAACATACAGCAGGAAACTAAAACACCCTAATCCAGAAGAAGTAGAAGAAATCGACTTTAAATGTAACATTATGAAAGTGATAGAGTCCCTTAAACAGAATGTGAAAAACTTCCTTAAATAAATGGATGATAAAAATAACAAAAAGTTTGAAGAAATGAATAAATCCCTCAAAGATACCCTAGGAAACCAAGAAAAAACAATCAAACAGATAATGGAAACAGTTCAAGACTTGAAAAGTGAAATGGAGGCAATGAAGAAAACACAAACCGAGGGATGGCTGGATATGGAAAATCTGGGTAAACGAACAGGAACTACAGAGACAAGTATAACCAACAGAATGCAAGAGATAGAAGAAAGAACCTCAGATGCTGAAGACAGTATAGAGAAAATAAACGCACTGATCAAAGAAAGCAGCATATCCAACAAATTCTCATCACAAAACATGCAGAAAATCTGGTACACCATAAAAAGACCAAACCTAAGAATAATAGGGGTAGAAGAAGGAGAAGAATTACAACTCCAAGGCCCCAAAAATATATTCAACAAAATTATAGAAGAAAACTTTCCCAACCTAAAGAAGGATATTCCTATGAAGGTACAAGAAGCATACAGAACACCAAATAGATTGAATCAAAAAAAAAAATCCCCTTGCCATATAATAATCAAAACACAAAACATATAGAATAAAGAAAGAATATTAAGAGCAAAGGAAATTTGTCAAGTAACTTATAAAGGTAAACCTATCAGACTTACACCTGACTTCTCTATGGAAACCATGAAAGCCAGAAGGTCTTGGATAGATGTGCTGCAGAAACTAAGAGACCATGGATGCAAGCCCAAACTACTATACCCAGCCAAGCTTTTGTTCATCATCAATAGAGAAAACAAGACATTCCAGGATTAAAACAAATTTAAACAATACGTAGTCACAAATCCAGTCTTACAGAAAGCAATAGAAGAAAAATCACAACCCAACAATGCCCACAATAACTCAGACAGAAATCTTATAGATACCAAAATCAAAATTTCAAAGTGTTAGCAATAAAGCAACAATAAATAACAACAAATTCTGAAATAATGTCAATAAAATAAACTTGAAAATGAATTTTGCCTAGACTATTGAGAATTATAATTATTTCCCTAAAATTGAAGAATATAAAGAGTTATATATAAGGGTTTGGGGGTTATTACAATATAACAAAAATATATTAGAGTGTAGGAAATAAAAATACTTTGGAGAAACAACTATAATATCAGATTTATTATATAAAAGATTAAAGCATATTTGGGGTTTATAATTACTTTGTTTATAAAACTGCTTTTCATGTATAATAATGTTTCTCTACAGAACTACATATAGAGTTAAAAATAAAATAGTTTTTAAATGTATGAACTAAAAACTATATTTAATGAAATAGAATTATGTGATGAAAATCAAAAGGAGATTTTAAATTCTTTAAGCACATAGTTTCTTTATAAAGTACCAATATGCAATTTTACCATAGATGTGTCTATTAAAACATAGAATTGTTCACCTTAAGTATATAGAATTAAATGATTTTGAAAATAAATACCAAATTGCACAATCTAAATAAGATTATTTGCCTGATTAAAGGTGTGGTAGTGATTGATCTTAAGGTATCAAAAGAGAATGAGAAAGAAAAAAATGCTTTTTTGCATTTCCAGATGTGGAGATAATTGTCTAAATGGATACATGAGCTGAAAAACTGCAGACATATTTTCCATCTTTTTCAAAGAGTTATTACATTTATTAATGTGGAAGCATTGTCACGAGTGTAGGCATGTTCATACATGAAACGGCACATGTGTGGTTAGAAGACAGCTGAGGGCTTCTAACCCTCTACCCTGTTGATACTTATGGTTAACTTAGGTCATCAGGCTCCGCAAGAAGTGACTTTAACTGCTATGGCATGTCAATGTCCCAAGTGATTTGCCTTTTGAATTGTAAGTTGTCATAACACAAACAAAATTTTAATTCATATTTACAAAATATTTCTAAAATTAAAGAATAAATTTTCTTTATCATCTTGCTCTTAGAGTCAATTCAAGATAAGTTAGAGGTTAGGGATCCCTAAAGACTATGGAAGCTTTCCAATTTCATGGTCCTATTTAAAGCGCAGAATGGGAAACTTTCCAAGGCAGACAAGACTTTTGTCAGTGTATATAAACCACACTGAGGTGAAAAAATTCACCAACATTGGCCATAAAAGGAAAAAAATGATGTAAGAGTATTTCAGGGAAAATAAGATGAACTATCATCCAAAAGGGAAGATTAGTGTTACAAATTGATTCAGATAGCCTGAGTACCTGGCAAATTGACTGTTGTACGTTCAGTTTTCATCACAACTACTCATTTAAGGTTTGTTTGCTTGTTTGTTTGTTTTAGTAGCACATCTTTTAAATCCTTCATAAGTTTACATGAGTCTTGCATTTGTAGTTTTTAACTGTTGTGCTTGATGAAAATTTTGTAGCTTTCCTTTCCAACTAGTTCTTGGAACATTTGGAATCATAAAATAGTTTTGTATGTTTACATCTAATGATCTCTTAGGATAATGTTAAAAGTTCCAAGTCTCCCAACTCAGAAAAACTTTGTACTCAGGAAACTAAACTTATTCTAATGTTATCTGATTACCATTTAAATTTTAGATTCTCTGATTTTTCAAGATACAGGCAATACATTAGTGAAGTAGTTGTTAGAAATTACAATGACACAGGTTAGAGGAACTATTATTCACTAAGAGTTCACCAAATTAAAAAAAGTGTTTGAAAACACCAATGATATTCAAAGAGTTAAGTATGTCCAATTCTCATGAAAATAAACTTAACTTTATGTAATCCTTACCATTTTTGCTACTTCAGTTGATTATTTTTACTTTTGTTATTTGTAATTTAATAGTGCCTTGTTTTACAAATGTCATTAATTTTCTTAGACACAAAATTGAAATTTCTACTATTTATTTCATAATCTAGAACTGATATTGGGAAATTGTGAATCAGAGACCTCATTTGGTATTACAGTTTTACTAGTGTATAGAACTGATGGACACAGGAAATCAATAAACATTATTATTACTCACATATATTGTTTCAAGTACTTAACAGGGAAATCACAAAATATACCCTAACTTGTTAATGTTTTAACCTTCAGATTTCAAACCTAAAAGTAGCAAAAGTATGGACATTAAAATTATGAAAGAAAACTCATGAGAAATAAATAAAGGGAGAGTGTCAAGGAAGGAAAGAAGTTTAGAAAATTGAAGAGATGAAATAGAAAAGTAGAGAAGCACAGAAAGCCGCTTGCATGCTTAAAATATTGTATGAAATCTCATCACTTACAGTTGAAAGTAAACTCCTTTAGTCCTAGCAATACATGATTGTTCAGAGATACAGTTCAATGAATAAGTCCAAATACAAGTAAGACATAATGCTAAATGCATCTTTAGCATGTGGATTGACAATTTATTTGATGAACCAGTTTTCTCACAAATTTTAATAGACTGTATTCAATTCTATGTCTTCAGACAGTCAAAAATAGTCTTGTGCCTTGGAGTTTTGTGTTTATGTTTAAAATATGTCAGTGGTTTCTCTGTATTTTGACAGTCAAGTGAAGAGGCTTTAAATATAGCTCAGATATTAATTGAATAAAGTAACCTCTGATTCCATGTCAAAGGGGTAGTTTTAACAATTGGGAAATGTAAGAGGAATATTTGATACTGATATTTTTAAAGAATACTCATTTGCATGCCTGTTCATTAACTTTCAGATGTGGAAAGCTTTTCCTACATTTAGGAAAATTCCTCAATTAGAAAAAATATACAAAAAACAATTTATTTAAATATGACTTAATGCAGTGCTAGGATATAATTTGTGTTCTTTGCTTTTTACTTTACTCTGAACATTAAGATATTGTTTCTATTTCAGGAATTCTTAGGCTCTGTCTCTCTCAATCCATTGGAGCACAGTGTACTAAATGGAAGAAGCAAACCACTCTATGGTGTCTGAGTTTATTTTTCAGGGACTTTGTAACTCAAGAGAACTTCAGATCTTCCTTCTGTTGCCATTTTCCACCCTCTACCTGATGACTGTGATAGGGAACCTCTTTGTGGTGATATTAATCATCACTGATCATCACCTCCATTCTCCCATGTACTTTCTGTTAGCCAATCTCTCGTTTACTGACTTTTGCCTCTCCTCAGTTACTGCCCCCAAAATGATCACAGATCTTGTAAAAGAAAATAAAACCATTTCTTTTGGGGGCTGCATGTGCCAGATCCTCTTTGTACATTTCTTTGTTGGGGGAGAGATGGTGCTTCTTGTAACAATGGCTTATGACCGCTATGTGGCCATCTGCAGGCCACTCCACTACACCAGCATCATGGACAGACAGAAGTGCATCTGGCTGGTTGTGATATCATGGATCATTGGATTTGTGCACGGCATTAGTCAACTGATTCTGATTTTGGAGCTTCCTTTTTGTGGGCCAAGAGTGATAGACAGCTTTTTCTGTGATATTCCTTTGGTGATGAAATTAGTCTGCATGAATACTGATACTCTGGGAATTGTGATGAATGCTGAGAGTGGTGTTGTAGCAACAACTTGTTTCATTTTCTTGATGATATCTTACACTTACCTTCTGTTAACTGTTCAGCTTCACTCTAAAGATGGTTCATCAAAGGCAGTCTCTACCTGTACCTCGCATATCATAGTAGTTGTGCTATTTTTTGGTCCTGTTATTTTCATCTATCTGTGGCCAGTCAACATCACGTGGGTGGATAAGTTTCTTGCTGTATTTTACTCAGTCATCACACCTCTCCTGAATCCAGCCATTTATACACTGAGAAATAGAGATATTAAAAATGGCATAAAGAAGCTGATAAGTCACTTGTGAGTTTTTGAATAATTTTTAGGCATCTTACATTATTAGAAAATTTATTGTGTATATACCATTTTACACAAATTTTAATGGAAATTTCTTCATAAAATAACTTATTTCTGTACTCTATAACTTGTAATTAGTATATGGTTATGAAAAATAACCATTATAAGAATATGTTCAAAATTGTAATTCTTGTAGTTTTACCACTTAGAATGAGCAATAGTCTGCACAATGTACTTACATATATTGAATAGTAGAAGATGATGATAAAGTTCCAAAAATAATGAGAGCATGTTATCGCATATTATGTGTGCTTCCAAAGTTGTGCAAGGCACTTTAATTAGATTGTTAGTAATAAAAACTCTTTGAATTATTTATGTTTTGCCACTTCTTAAAATAACATTATACATCAATCTTAATTCTATCTTTTTAAAAGAACAGATTGAAGTTATTTGTGAAAATTAATTGAAATCAAAATTCTAAACAAGTCTACATCATCATGATAACTGCCTCTTATTGATATAATATTTGGTAGTTTTCAAGTCAGTTTATTCATATGAATTCAGAATTTTCTTGCATTTTATTCTTTAGCTCAAAGGACAACCTGTTTATAATATTGATCATGATATTATATATAATTAAATAACATAACTGTCAAGGTCCAGTAGATAAACATTATCTGCACTTGATAATATGATATTTATAATAATTCATATTATTTACCATTATATGTAGTGTGTCATTTGCTGGATAAACTATACATGTTGAGAATAACTTGAAATCTAGTTGATTTCTAAACAGATCTGAAAATCAGAACTTCTTGCATATCATTCCATTAATTCTTAAGCTAAGGTTTAAAATCAACCTGTAGGTATATTCTAATAAGTCAGAGGTTTTCATAACATGAATTACCTAGCAAAACCCCAAAAATGCCTGTATCATGTTTTCTCAAAATAATATGATTACAGATAAGCATTGGTCATATATGGCCACAGACTTTGATGTGTACATATGTACAGATTCTAGATTCTTTTTCAGAAAAGAAAAGTATCTCTAGTTTGTATATAGATTTAACTCCCAACAATTTTGTCTCCATATTTTTAATTAATTATGCTCTTTGACAATATCTGTGATAAGTTGATTATATCTGAAACAGTCCCTCAGCTCTTATATCCCTTCTATACTTATTATCCCTGTCCCTCAGTCACACAAACCACAGGAGTGACTTTCTTTTATTCTGCTTTTTCTTCTTTGGAGGGTAAGTGTTTTTTTTTTATTACTTATATAGTTGCATTATCATAAGAGAACTTCCAAAGTTGAGCAATTTGGGACAAGAAAGTGGTGACATGGACTGCAGTAGTCATTTGCTTAGTGTTTTCAATTTACTCAATTTCTCTTCAGCTTCATTTAGTCCCTTTGTTTTATTTTAACTACTTTATAAGCTTGTATTCATTGTAGAAGATCCCACTTTTTAGCATGAAATCTTTCATCCACGGACACCATGAACTTCCATCATACTCTTCCCACACTGCCCTCTCTGTCCCTCTTCTCTTCTCCCCTTTGGTACCTTTCCGCATCCATCCCAAATAGTACTACTTCTACTTTTATGCTTTTTTTTAAAAATTAGATTTAAAAAAATCTGTTTATCTCTCAGAATCTAATCACTTTCACACAACATGATAAACTTTACTTGTATCAGCTTTTATGAAAATGACATTAATTTTGTTCTTTTGTGGCTAAATAAAACACTATTGTATATATATTCACAATTCTTCATCCATCTCTTGGTAGATTGCTAGGCTGATATTTCCTTATTCTTTCATCACACCATTGAAGCCTTTTTCTTAAACTATTAATATTTAAGCTGTTAATGAAAGTGATGGTTTAATAAGAACAGGCTCATAGATTTGAAGGCTTGGTCACCAGAGAGTGACATATTTGAAAGGATTAGTGACTTTCAACATTCATATATTTTTATTTAGCTTTTGATCCATAACTATTTAAGTGTCCATTGTTTGCAGCTATCCCTGGGGCACTATGATCTCTTCAGTAGGTGGTCTCGACTGAAGAAAATGTTTGACACTGTCCCAGGATCATCAGTAGCTCACAGTTCATCAAGGAGATGTAACAATACATAGATATTCTCTGATCTTTGACTATTGATGATTTCCTTCTGTGGCACCCAGGATAGGAGGCTTTGGTACTATGACTGCATTAACTATGCCAAGCCTACAAGGTTACATTTCACAGTTCTTGCATTTTTTCTGATCCTTTTCTCATTCTTTCTCAGGACGATTTTATAAGTCATGCTAAGTCTACAGACTTTACCTGCCCACAGTCATATTATAACAAGAGAAACACCTTAAGGATTCTTTGAAAAACTATACAATTAAACTATAAAATGACCTCTGATTGTCTGTATAGTTTCTAAGAATATAAATTTTAACAATTATTTCAATGGCATTTCTTGTATGTAATGTGTGTTTCAAGAAGGGCAATGGAGGCCAGTGAGGTAGCTCTGCAGGTAAAAAGGTTTCCTGTCAAACCAGAGTTAAATCCCCAGAAACCTACATGGTGGAAGTAGAGTTATCACTCCCATGAGATTTGAACATCAACAAATATTCCCATACATGCACACATGAAATAATTAAATAAATGTTGAAGGTAGCCAAAGCAGCACGTCTGATCCTAGCCACGTATGCTTAACAGCTTAAAGCAGTGATAAAAAAAACAAGTATAGATACACAATTGAGACAGATTTGGACAAAAATAAACCTCTAGACAAGTCATAATATGTTTTAAAAATGTATGTAGGCTTAAGAAAAAAGGAAAATGGGTATAGGCAGTGATAGAAAAAATGTTTTCAAAAGTAAAGCAAGGTCTTTAAAGAGACAGTAAAGTAATATAAAAGTGTACAGAAAGTTATAGATTAAAACAGTAAAGATAATAAATAAATAGTAAAAAGTAATAGAGTAATAAATATAAGCCTTATTAACATGGAATATGCAAATATTACTTTTACTGTCTCTTTAAAGACTTTGTTACTATAACTACATTCAAAAGCTAAACTGAGTGCATGGAAAAAGAAAGTGGAGTCAGGTAGATACCAGTCACCCAAAAAGGAAACAAAGCATGTTGGAAATGAGGTAATGCCACAGACATGTGGCAATACCAATACATAGATTAATAGAGATGGCTTAGTTTAAGTTGTAAGAGCAATCTAGAAAGACACCTGAGCCATTGGTCAAACAATGTTGTAATTAATATAGTTTCTGTGTGATTATTGAGGTCTGGGCATCTAGGAAATGAAAGTCAGTCTCCATTTACAGTAATTTTTGTTTGTAACCAAATAAAAGTTACACACACACACACAGTATTAGGCAATTAGTAGAGATATTAGCCACCTGACAGTCCCACTAATATATTATAATTATGTCTTGATTATATTACTTTCTTTTGTTGTGTTACTACAAACACTATTTGAAACTGTCATCACACTGAAACATGGATTTAAGTCAACTTGAATCTGTGGTTCAGGGCCATGGTCACTCATATTTGGTCCCAGAATAGACTATTTTTCCTTCTATTGAGATAAAAATGTATTTTGGCATAAACACTATATACATTATTATGCTAAGTCCAGATGGAATTAGACATCACATTTAAAGCATTTTTATATGCAGTATGATAAATAACTTTAGAAAACTAGTATTTTAAACATTATTGCTTTGAATAACATTTTTATTGTTTCATTTGGAATTTCACATCATGCATCACAATCCTGCTCACTCTCAGTCTTTCCATATCCTCCCCTAAACCTTGCAGCATCCCTCACAAAAGAACCCCCCCCCAAACAAAGCAATTAAAAACAGAACAAAGGAAGAAAATCAACTCTCTCTTTCATCTTTCTAATGCCTCTTCATTTATCCTAGTGTCACTGGATGCTGCGGTGTGTCACACAGCATGCCCTATTGTCCAACCAGGCCAAGCCACAAAATGTTCATTGCAAAGAGTCACGGGTCCGGTGGAAGAACTGTGGCACACCATGGTCACTGGACCTTCATCCAAACTCTTTCAGTTATCCTCTTGTTGCCCCAAGTCATGGGAATCCTATGGTTAACTTTGCATATGATCAGTCTCTTCACATGCTCCAAAAGGATATAGATGGGATATATATTAGGCTGGGCCAACTTAGTGTGCAGAATGTGGTAGTGGAAGGTAGCTGAATCAAGTGGGAAACTGGGACCACATCCCCTCAACAAGGAACAGAGAGAGCTCTTCTAGGCCCATGCCAGGGTGAGGGGTGTGGCAATCACTCCAGAATGAAGGGGGCAACTCTCCCATTGGCAGGGGGATCAGGTCTCCTGCTGCAAGAGGCAGGACCAGCTACTCCAGAGCCATTGAGGGATGGGAACAGCTCAACATGACTTTTAGTTTTAAATGTGCATGATTCCTTTGATCCCTTGTGGGAACACAATCCATTCGCAAACATCACAGACCCCAGGTGCAGCAGAACCACAGACCCAAACATGGCCCTTGGAAGCAGATTTAATTAACACAATTTCTGTATGGTTGTTTCAGGGCTAAGCTAGCTGAGAGGTTGGGACGAACAAGCAGCTTCTCCCTGTGACACATGTTCATAGCAGCATTATTTGTATTAGCCAGAACCTGGAAACAACCAAGATACCCCTCAACCAAAGAATGGATAAAGAAAATGTGGTGCATTTACATATAAGAGTACTACTCAGGGGTAAAAAAATAATGACATCTTGAATTTTTCATGCAAGTGGATAGAATTAGAAAACACTTTCCTGAGTGAGGTAACCCAGACCCAAAAAGGTGAATATGGTATGTCTTCATTCGTAAGTGGATACTAGCTGTAAAGAAAGGATACTGAGCCTATAATTAATGATCCTAAAGAAGCTAAGTAATAAGATGGACCCAAAGAAAAACATACATAGATCCACTTGGAAATTTGAAACAGACATGAGCTCCTGACAAAATTCGGAGCATGGGGGTGGGTGGAGAAGGAAGGATGGAAGAAGAAAAGGAAGGGAGAGGGGGCGGGGGGAGGAGAACTTGAGGGAATGGGATAGACATGATGGTGGAATGACAGATGTCTGCTGCCATCTTTCCTGCTGTAATAGAAATGAACTCTAATCTTTTGAAACTTAATGCACATAAAATGACTGTGTTCTTTTACACATGGCCAGGATCATAGGTGTTTTGCCATAGCAATGAAGATTAACTAATAACATAAGAATTGGGAGAAGCAGTGCTTCATCTAAGCACAGTATATCTCAACTATATATCTATGTTTTAAAAGTTGCATATTTGTTGGGGAAAATTGCTAGATCTAAATCAGTAGCAAGCAAAATTGACCTTTTATGGGTCATAAATTTTATCTTCTGTTAGGACATACATGTTTATATGTGCAAGAAGGTAGCCAGCTAAAACTCTAAACAAATCATCAGAGAAACACAAAATGAGTCTATTTGATTAATAAATTATTTTGGAAGACTGTGAAAAACCACTTAAGTACAAAATATAAATGAATGATTAAAAATATTTCATACTAGTTGTTTTTTATTTTAGCTAAATATTTATAAGCATTTCTTCTGATTCTTTTTTCCAGGTTATTATTATTAAAAATTTTCACCTCCTCCCCTCCTCCCATTTTCCTCCCCCTACTTCCAATCCTCCTCCCCCTCCCTCTCAAGTCCAAAGAGCAGTCAGGGTTCCCTACGCTGTGGGAAGTCCAAGGTCGTCCTCTTCCCCCATCCAGTTCTAGGAAGGTGAACATCCAAACAGACTAGGTTCTCCCAAAGCTTGTACATGCAGTAGAATCAAACCCCAATGCCATTGTCCTTGGCTTCTCCGTCAGCCCTCCTTGACAGTCACGTTCAAAGAGTCCGGTTTGATCACATGCTCCTATGAAAGCAGTGCTAAGAGGAAAGTTCATAGCTCTGAGTGCCCACATTAAAAAAACAGAGAAAGCTCACATTAGAGACTTAACAGCACAGCTGAAAGCTCTAGAAAAAAAATCAGATTCACCCAGGAGGAGTAGAAGACTGGAAATAATCAAACTGAGGGCTGAAATCAACAAAATAGAAACACAAAAAACAATCCAAAGATTCAATGGAACAAAGAACTGGTTCTTTGAGAAAGTCATCAAGATTGACAAACCTTTATCCAAACTAATCAAAAGGCAGAGAGAGATCATGCACATTAACAAGATCAGAAATGAAAAGGGGGACATAACAGCAGACATGGATGAAAATTCAGAGAATCAGTAGGTCTTATTACTAAAGCTTATATGCTACAAAGTTGGAAAATGTAAAAGAAATGGACTTGTTTTTAGATAAGTACCATTGACCAAAATTAAATCAAGGCCAGGTAAACAATTTAAATAGACCTATAAGTCATGAGGAAATAGAAGCTGTCATGATTCTTAAAATTTTATTGATACTAATAAGGTATTAGGTATGATTTTAACAAGTCAAAAAAAATCAATGAACAGCAAATCTCAAATTTAAGAAAGTATCATCATAGTCACACAGTTACTGTCCATCAAAGGGAGCATCAATTTGCATATTATTCTATTTTTAATACTCATATCATTGACTATTGAGAAGTCCAATGTTCATGAACAATGTAGTTTCTATAAAAAACTAAAAATGAAATAGATATTGAATGCTATTCTCAGACATATTAATTGATTGTGTTTTTGCACATTCACATAAGAACCATTTGAACCTGTGTTCCCTTAGTCATAATTGAGAGTGAGGAATTGGAAAAGAGTAAAACTCCCTGTTTTTCATACCTCAACGATACTGAGAGTAGAATCTCTGCCTAATAAGTGAGATGAGCACCATTCTCTGGTCTTCTTGCATGCCATACTACCCTCACTTTCTTCTGTGTTTCTGTTCTTCATAATCTAATTTTTTGTCTTTGTGTTCATACCTCAGCTCACCTACACAAATTATTTTCAATAAATTGATTTGTAACCTTTGATTCCTTTCCTCAGGAATGGAACTGAGTAGAGAGGAATTTGAAGGTTTTCTTTTATTTAAAATTTTGTTTTTTATTTTATATACCAACCATAATTCTCACTCCCTACCTTTGTCCCTCCGTTAGACTATTCTTTCTCACCCACCATCCACTCCTCAGAGTTAGCTAAGTTAGGAAGTTAACAAAGTCTGGCCTAGCAAGTGAAGCCAGAAGCAGATCTCTCCCCCTTTATCAAAGCTGAGCAACGTATCCCACCATAGGGAATGGGCTCCAAAGAGTCAGTTCATGCCCATGAGTTATGTACTATTGCTTCTACCAGGGTACCTACCTACCAAAAAAATCAAGTCACATGACTGTCACCCATATTAGAAGCATCTAATTTTTCCCATGCAGGTCTCCTCGCTGTCAATATATAGTCTGTGAGCTGTCTGCTAATCAACTGTCTATGTGTTTACCCCATCATTATCCTGACCTCACTTGTTGATATAAATCCTCGTCTCTCTCTTCGACTGAACTCCAGGAACTCAACCCCGTTCTTGGCTGTAGGTTACTGCATCTGCTTCCATCAGTTAGTAGATGAAGGTTCTATGATGACAATAAGGGCAGTCACTAAACTGATTAAAAGGAAAGGCCCATTCAGATGCCCTCTCTATTATTGCTAGGAATCTTAGTTGGGGTCATCCTTGTATAATCCTGACAATTTCTCTCAGATCAGGTTTCTCCCTAAACCCTCTATTAAGATAACTCTACAATTGTTCTCTTCCTTTGCTCCTCCCCTGACTTGGTAGTCTTGATCTCTAATGTTACCAGTCTGTAGGTTGCCATTCTGTTTTATTGATCATATCTTTCACCTTAGAGAAGTTTCTCAGTTCTGAAGGTACAATTTATTGGGTTTTGCTTTCAGAGTGTGTGCTACTTGTGTTATAGCTTGAAAGTGAGTTCCTGTGCCAATGCATTCAAGGTTCCTTCTTACTTTATCTTCTATCAGCTTCAGTGTACCTGGATTTATAATGAGGTATTTGATCCATTAGGAATTGAGTTTTGTGTATGGGGATACAATTGGATCTATTTGCATTCTTCTACATATCAACATGCATTTTATGCCAGCTATATTTGTTGAAATGAAAATGCTTTCTTTATACCATTGTATGATTTTTGGCTTCTTTTTCAAAAATCAGGTGTTCATAGGTGGGTGGATTATTATCAGGGTCTTCAGTTCAATTCCATTAATCCACATTTCTGTTTTTATGCCAATACCAAGCCCCCAATTTTGCTACTGTAGCTCTATAGTGTAGCTTGAAGTCAGGGATGGTGATGTATCCAGAAATTATCTTATTGTCCAGGGTTGTTTTGTCTATCCTGAGTATATTGTTTTTCCATAAAAAGTTGAGCATTGTCCTCTGGAGTTCTTTGAAGAATTGTGTTGGGATTTGTATGATAAAGGTTTAAGATATTGAAGAAAGTAATTGTAGAAAGTATCGGAAAATGGAAACATGCTGCTGGAGGTTCCAACGTCCCTTACCTCAAATTGTATTACAGAACTATGACAATTAAAACGGCATAGTGTTGGCATAAAATTATCATATTGATCAATGGTGTCAAGTAAATAAACAAAAGAAAATAAAATTTTCTCAAAGACCTCATTCTGCATCTAATGAGATGATCATGTGTTTTATACTTTTTTAGTTTATACACATGGTAAAGTAGATATATTTATTACATGATTTTGATCATCCCTGGATAATAAGGTTGAACCCTACTTGATCATACAAGATGATCTTTTGATGTATCTTAGAGACAATTTACAAGAATTTTATTGAGAATTTTTGTATCTATGTTCATAAGGGATATAGGTCTGCAATTCTTTCTTTATTGGACATTTATATGTTTTAGGTCTTAGGATAACTGTGACCTCATAAATAGAATTGGCAATGTTCTCTTTGTTTCTTTTTGTGTAATAATTTGAGGAGTATTGTTGTTAATTCTTCTTTGACAGTCTAGCAGAATTCTTCTCTTAAAGCATTCAGCCTTGGTCTTTTTGTGGTGGGAAGACTTTCAATCACTACTTCTATATCACTAGGGATGAAAAAACTGTAAAGTTGCTGATCTGTCATTAATTAAATTTGATAGATAGTATATTGTCAAAAATACCAATTTCTTTTAGATTTTCCAAGTTATACAAACAGAAACTAAGAAAATTAACAACAAAATGAGGTAATGTGTTGTAAGGAGGCTGCTTGTTCGTTTGCCGACTGTTCAAACTCCCAAAATAACCACACAGAAACTATATTAATTAAAATACTGCTTGGCCTATTATCTCTAACTTCTTATTGGCTAGCTTTTAATTATTAATTTAACCTATTTACATTATTTTATAGTTTACCATGATACTTGTGACCTACTGGCAAGGTTCCAGTGTATTTGTCTCCAGTGGCAGCTCCATAGCTTCTCTCTGACTACATGTCCTTTCTCCCAGCACTCAGTAAATTTTTCCCACCTAGTTCTACCCTACCCTATCAGGTTAAGACAGTTTCTTTATTAACCAATGGTATTCACAGCATATAGAGGAGAATCCCACATCAGTGATTTGTTACTAGAGTTTAAACAATGAATAAAATGTATACTGTTTAATTTATAGATTAAATTCTTTGGAAGATCCACAGAATATAATTAAAGTCTCTGCTTTCGAAGAACACATTTTGATATTTAAGAGGATAGATTCTCTAACAGTTCTCTGACAGTGTATTCCTCTAAAACTCAGTGTCTTCATGTACGAAATCTAATAAAACAGCACTGGAATTTCTATCATATGAAAATGAGATAATGTAATACATATAGTGTCATTTGTAGAATAGTTATTTTATAAAAGTGGTTTTATTATTTTAATTACCATTTTTATATATTTATATATTGTATTATTTTGAGTAATTATTTAAATGTTGTAAATGAACTCAATCTGTGCATATGACACATGCAGTAAATTGAACACACATAAGAAAATATACGCCAGATTTATAAGGCCTAGTGTTTCAGTTTGTGAAAAAATATGTGTTCACAGTTATTAAGAAATCCAGCTAGATATAATTAGCATGTTACTGTAAAAGCATTAATATGAAAATGACAGAAATTATTGTACCCTCTACTGGGTAGTTTTGAGCATCAATTTGACATATACTAGAGTCACCAGAGGAAGGCTCCTCAGCTGAGAAAATGTGTCATTAAAATTCAACTGTAAGGCATTTTCTTTTTTTTTTCAAAATTTATTAAATTATACAAGTTTCCATTTCCGCCCCCTCCCAACACCCTCCCACTCCCCCCACTTCCTCTCCTCCTCCCTCTCCATCCTTAAGAGCAGTGAGGGTTTCCTGCCCTGTGGGTAGTTCAAGTTTCTCCCCCCTCCCTCCAGGTCCAGGAAGGTGAGTATCCAAACAGACTAGGATCCCAAAAATCCAGTATATGCAGAGGAAACAAGTCCCAGTGTCATTGTCAATGACTTTTCAGAAAGACTCCGGGCCAGCCACATTCAGAGAATCCGGCCACATTCAGAGAATCTGGTTGGATCACGTGCTCCTTCAGTTCCAGTCCAACTGGCCTTGGTGAACTCTCATTAGATCAGTCCCCTTGTATCAGTGGGTGATCGCACCCCTCGCGGTCCTGATTTCCTTTTTCATGTTCTTCCTCCTTCTGCTCCTCATTTGGACCTTGGTGGGCTCAATCCGGTGCTCCAGTGTGGGTCTCCGTCTGTATCGCCATCCATTGTCGGATGAAGGTTCCCTCTGGTCTTGCCTTCTTTGCTTACATTCTCTTTCCTTCTGCTTCTCGTTTTGACCTAGGGAGTTAAGTCCAGTGTTCCAATGTGGGTCTCTGTCTCTATCTCCATCCATCGCCAGATGAAGGTTCTGGGACTCTTGTCTATTTCCAATCTCCAGGATTTATTCATCAGTGGGGGTAGGCCCAGCCTGTGGTTTCTGGTACCATCCTTGAGCTGCTTGTCCTGTGTTTTATAAGAAGGTGGGATGAGCAAGCCAGGCTAAGCAAGCCAGTAAGCAGCTCCCATCCATGGCCTCTGTATCAGCTGCTGCTTCTGGGATTCTTCCCTGTTTTGTGTTCCTCTCCTGTCTGCCTTCAGTGATGAACAGCAATGCTAAGTGTAAGCCTGATAAACCCTTTCCATCCAAACTTGCTCTTTGGTCATGGTGTTTCTTTCCAGCATAGAAACCCTAACTATGTCACTATCTAAGTAGGAGAACTCAAGAAATTAAGGGCTTGAGAAACATGAAGAAATCTTTTTGAATCAAACTAAAAGAATATAATATACAACAAAACACACATAATCTTTGTCAGAAATAACAAAGAATGAAATACATTTGTATACATATTTATTTATTTATTTACTTACATAACTATGAAGTTGTGGTTCAGGAAGGCCTTGAACCTATGGTTTTCCTGACTCAGCATCTTTCACGGTGCAAGCAAAAGCATGAACTGCCTTACCTATTCAAACCTCATCTTATGTGATCGCCTGATCATCACACTTCCATTTTAACTGTTATTCAGTAATCTCCAACTCTCCTAAATGTAGCCAAGAGGACAAAGCACAAGGAGAAGTGGGAATACAAAATGATATGACTGATTATGACTTTTGTCATTTTCTATCAATTGTTGGTTTCAAATCTGCTTCTCTGTTAAACTCTACCCTCTCCCAAACCAGATCCCTCCCGTTCTTGTCCCCACCTACCCCTGGTCCATCCAAGAGATCTCTTCTGATTTCTGTTCTTTGGGAAATCCATGTGTAGCCCTATAGGTCCTCCTTGTTATCTCTCCTCTCAGAGTCTGTGAATTGTTGCATGGCTATTCTTTTCTTTGCAGTTAATATACAATTATGAATGAGTTCATACTATGTTTGCTTTTTGGTTCCAAATTATCTCATTCAGGGTGATTTTTTTCAAGTTCCATCTATTTTTCTTCAAATTTTCTGATGTTATTGTTTTTAACAGCTGAAAGTTTTAATTGCATGCACAGTTAAATGCAAATTAGTCTTTTGAAATGTGTGTAATGAACACTATATTTAATGAAATAGATTTATGTGACCAAAAGTTGAAAGGAGATTTTAAATGATCTTAGTGTACACAGTTTCTACATAAAGTACTAATATGCAATTTCAATATAGTTATGTCTATCAAAACATAATGTTGTTCATCTTAATTATATGTAATGAAATTAATTTGTAAAAGGACAAATTGTCTGATCTAAAATAAAATTATTTGCATGATTCATATATGTGGTAAGGGTTTATAATAAAGAATCAAAAGAAAGTGAAAAAGAAAAAAATATCTGTTGGCATTTTCAAGAGTGGAGATAATTGTCTAAATGGATATATATACTACAAAACTACAGATATGTTTTCTCGCTTTTTGAAATAATAATCTCATTTTGTAACGTGGGTGTATTTGTCATGAATGTAGTCATATATATACATACATACGTGTGTGTGTGTGTGTGTGTGTACGACTTACACCACTAAAATCACATCTGTGTGGAGATCAGAACTCAGCTGAGTGAGTGGATTCTATCTCTCATTCTTGTTCATTCCAAAGTTTAGATCGGGTCATCAGGCTTGGCAACAAGGAACTTTAACTGCTATATGCAGCATCTCAATGGTACCATGTATTTATCTTTTAAAGTTGTCATAATACATGCAAAATATTAACTCATATTTTCAAAAATATTTATAAAATTAAGGGAAAAATTTCCCTTTATCATTCAGTTCCTTTATGCCATTCAAGGAAAGCTGGATGCTAGGGATTCCCCAAAGACTATGAAATCAAAAGGTTTTCCAACTTGAAGGTATTATTTAATGTAAAGAATGGGAAACTTTCCAAGGCAGATACGGCTCTTATTAGTGTATATAAGCCACACAGAACTGAAACATCTCAGCAACACTGGTTGTGGCAGAAATAATGATCTAAGAGTTTCAGATTCCTGGGAAAATAGGAGGAAACATCAACCAAATGGGAAGATCTATTTTATAAGGTGATTCTTGTACTGTGTGTGCATCACAAAATGATTGTTGTACTTTAATTTTATTGCAACTACCCATTTAAAGTTTATTTGTTTGTTTTAAATACTGTATGAGTTTACAGTATTTTCAGCATTCATGTTTTTTAACAGTTGTGAGTGACAAAAATATTGTAGATTCCCCTTCCAACCAGAGCTTGAGGTATTTGGAAACAGTTTTATACACTCATGTCTAATGTTTCCTCAGGATAATCTTACTCTAATATTATGTGATTATCTTTTGATTTTGGGGTTCTCTATTTTCTCAAGATACAAACAAAACTATAGGGAAGTAGTTATTAAAAACTGAGGGGGATGAGAGGGACACCGATTAGAAAAATCATATTTCATTAGGAATTCACCGAATTAAAAATATATGTGAAAATGTCATTGATAGTCAAAGAGTTAAGTATGCTCAATTTTGAATACAATAAAGTTAAATTTATGTAAGCCTGACCATTTTTGCCTTTTAAATTGACCATTTCTACTTATTTGTACTTGTATTAAAATAGTAAATTATCTTGTTAAAATGTCATTGATTTTCTTTGACTTCTCAAAATAAAAACTCCTATGATTTATTTCATAATCTGAAACTGATATTTGGGATTCAGAAATAGAGAGACCTCAATTAGCACTAGTTTTAATCTTTTATAGAACTGGTTGACGCAGAAAAGCCATACATATTGTTATTACCATTATATTTCAAGTACTAGAAAGGAAATAAAAAAATCCTCTAGATGATTGACATATTAATCTTCAAATTTCAAACTTAATTTAGTAGGAAAACTGAAAATATTAATATTAAGAAAGAAAACTCCCGAGAAATAAATAAAGGGAGAGAATCAATGAAGGAAGAAAGGACAAAAAAAAATGAAGCAGAAAGTTAAAGAGGCAGAGAAAGCAGCTTTCATGGATAAATTATTCAAATTATCTTATGAAATCTCACCATTTCTAGTCGAAAGTCTGTAAATATACGACAATAAATAACATCCCTCAGACCTAGTAATACATTATTGTTTAGAGATACACTCCAATGAATAAGTCCAAAGTGTAGGGAAAGATGACACTAAAAACGTGTCCTCAGTATGAAATTTCTCAATTTATTTGATGAACCATTTGTATCACACATTAAATAGAATTTGTTTGATTACATCTCTTCAAACATAATCATGAATAGATTGGTGGCTGGGGATTTTGTGTTTATGTGTAAAATATGTCAATGGCTTTTCATTCTGCTATTTTGAGAGTTAAGAGGATGTAAATACATCTCAGATATTCGATATTCAGAAAATTATCTCTGAATCCATGCCAAAAACCTAGATTTAAGGTAGAGAAAATGTAAAAAGAATAACTGTTACTAATATTTTTAAACAATATATTCATTTAAATACCTAAACAGATTATTTTTTCTGATGTGTAAAGTTTTTCTTAAATTTAGGAAAATTTCCCAGTTAGAAAGAATATATAAACTCAAGGAAGCTATTTTAAATTTGGCTGGGTGCAATTCAAAGATACAATATATATTCTTCTTAATTGATTCTGAGTATTAAGTTATTTTTTCTGTTTCAGAAATTATTAGTAAGGCTCTGTCTCTCTCAACAATTTGGAGCCCAGTGTACTAAATGGAAGAAACAAACCAGTCTGTGGTGACTGAGTTTATTTTTCAGGGACTTTGTACCTCAAGAGAAATACAGATTTTGCTCCTGCTGCCATTTTCCATCCTCTACCTGATGATTATGGTAGGTAACATTTTTGTGGTGATTTTAATCATCATTGATCATCATCTCCATTCTCCTATGTACTATTTGTTAGCCAATCTTTCATTTATTGACTTCTGCCTTTCATCAGTTACTACCCCCAAAATGATCACAGACCTCACAAAAGAAAACAAAACCATTTCCTATAGGGGCTGCATGAGCCAGATCCTCTGTGCACATTGCTTTGCAGGGGGTGAGATGGTTCTTCTTGTAACAATGGCCTATGACCGCTATGTGGCCATCTGCAGACCACTCCACTACACCAGTATCATGGACAGACAGAAGTGCATCTGCCTGGTTTCAATATCATGGATCATCGGATTTGTGCATGGCATTAGTCAACTGATTCTGATTTTGGAGCTACCTTTTTGTGGACCTAGAGTGATAGACAGCTTTTTCTGTGATATTCCTTTGGTGATGAAATTAGTTTGCATGGACACTGATACTCTGAGAATTGTGATAAATATTGACAGTGGTGTTTTAGCAATGACTTGTTTCATTTTCTTGCTGATATCTTACACTTACATTTTATTAACTATTCGGCTTCACTCTAAAGATGGTTCATCAAAGGCACTCTCTACCTGTACCTCCCATATCATAGTAGTTGTGCTATTCTTTGGTCCTATCATTTTCATCTATCTGTGGCCAGTCAGCATCACTTGGGTGGACAAGTTTCTTGCTGTATTTTACTCAGTCATCACACCTCTCCTGAATCCAGCCATCTATACACTGAGAAATAAAGACATTAAGAATGCCATAAAGAAGTTGATGAATCACAGGTGAGTTCTGGAATAAGCTTTAGTCATCTTATTTTATCAGCAAATTCAATGTGTACACTCCATTTTATACAAACAACTTTTTATTTGGAATTTATATGATGTAATTAGTATATGGTTATAAAAATAGCCATTAGAAAAATTAATTCAAAATTGTAATAATTATAGTTTTACCCCTAGAATGAGTAATAGCTCTGCATAATATACTTACATATATTGAAGAGTAGATGATAATAATAATGCTTCAAAAATAATGGTCACTTGTTATTACACATCATCTTTGTTCCAAAATTTGTGCAAGTCACTTTACTTAAAATTTTAGTAACAAAATCCTATTTAAGCCCAGAGGTGGTAGCACATGCTTTTAATTTCAGCACTTGGGAGGCAGGGGCAGGTGGATCTCTGTGAGTTCAAGGCCAGCCTGGTCTACAAGAGTTAATTCCAGGACAGGCTCCAAAGATACTAAGAAACCCTGTCTATAAAAAAAATCCACTTTGAATTATTTATCAATCTTATCATGTTTTAAAATATTGCTTTATTATAAATGAGTCTGTATTAATCTGTATTTCTTTCTAAACTATAGATTACAAATTTTATTGTTTTTATTGAGTTATATATTTTTCTACTCCCTTTTCATTTTCTCTATCACCTTATACCCTCTCCCTTGGTCCCCATGCTCCCAATTTACTCAGGAGATCTTGTTTTTTTCCTATCTTTCATGTAGTTTAGATCAAAGTATATCTCTCTTAGAGTCCTCACTGTTTTTTAGGTTTTCTGCATTTTGAATTGTAGGCTGGTTTTTCTTTGTTTCTTGTCTAAAAACCACTTATGAGTGAGTATATATGATAATTGTCTTTCTAGGTCTAGGTTACCTCAGTCAATATGATGTTTTCAGGATGCATCCATGTGCCCACAAATTTCAAAATGTCATTTTTTTTTTGCTGTGTAATACTCCGTTGTATAAATGTCCTACATTTTCCTTATCCATTCTTCATCAGAGGGACATTTAGGTTGATTCCAGGTTCTGACTATGACAATCAGTTCTGCTATGAACATAGTTGAGAACATATCTTTGTGGTATAATTGAGCATCCTTTGGACATATACCCAAAAGTGGGACTGATGCATCTTGAGGTAGGTTGTTTCCTAATTTTTTGAGAATTCCGCATATTGATATCTAAAGAGGCTGTACCAGTTTGCACTCCCACCAAAGGTAAAGGAGTGTTCGCTTTACCCCGAATCTTCTCCAGTTTATAATAGTTAAACTTGTCATATTAGTTAGATTTTCTAGATATGTAGAGATATATTTCAGTTAGATAGATAATCTTCAACACTTTAAGGACATACAGAATATAACATTTAAAATATTTTAAGAACTTAGACTTTACTTGACAGTGAGACATGTATGCTTTGGACAATGCCAATACTTTAAAGGTTTCATAGGCATTAAAGAAACTTGTTATGGAATTTGCCTTCAATGTTAGAAGGCTAGTTAGTCATTTGGGCAAGAAACTGCTTTTGCCTGAACTGATTGGCGACAGTATGCTGTTTAAACAGGATATTGAGAATCCACAGAAAAATGACTGTTAAACTTGACTGAGGAAGATAAGATCGTACTTCAAGTTCCCTGCTTTACAAAAGAAACTGTTGGACATTCTCTAGGAGACAGAAGAAAGTGACTGAACAATCTTTCAAATTTTTTACTTCATGGAAAAGTCTCCCAGATACTAAAGGCCTATAGGCTGAAGATGGATACCCCTATGTTACAGAAGAATTCTTCTGTCCAGGCAGCAAGATGTCTCTGTCAATTCTAGAATTTAGGAAATGCTTACAATATACTTCCTGTTGATTTAGGTAATATTATAACCTTCTGGGGTCTTTAATGGAGGTGAGGACAGATAATTAAAGTTTTCCTTAGTTGAGATAAAAGATAAATTGGAAATTAAACTTTAGACTCACAAAAAGATACTGTAATTATTGCTTGATACCCATTTTGTTATATGTACTCTTACTATGTTAAAGTTAAAACTTTCCTTTTAATAGAGACAGAAAAGGGGAGTGTATGTGGAATTCTCTTATGTATGCTGTGAATATTTTTATTACCATTGGTTAATTAAGAATCTGCTTTGACCTATGGCAAGGTAGAATAAAAAATAATATATGGCATTATATGTGATTTCTAATTCTACCTCTGTAACAGAAGACATTAAAGATATCTGTGCAGACTGCAGCCACATAGAAATAAAAATGCTAAACAAATCACATCATAAAGTTAGTTACCGCATATTGATATAATCTCTGTCAGTTTTCAAGCCTTAACTATTCATACAAATTCAGATTTTTTTCTATATTTTATCCATTACTGAAAGAACAACCTTTTATATTATTTGAATGTACTTTTCTAAGTTCACAAATTCTTTGCATGATCATAATTTTATATAATGAAATAACATAATTACCAAGGCCAGTTAAGTAAACATAAGCTCTTGATAATATGGTATTTATAATATTTCATATTATATGTGATCTGCTATAGTGTATTATTTGCTGCATAAACTATATGTATACTTGTTTACAAGAGTTGAGGTCTAGTACCTTTCTTTTTTCTTTCTTTCTTTCTTTGTTTTTAATTTCATTTCTTTCTTTCATTCTTTCTTCCTTTTGGTTTTTTGAGACAGAGTTTCTCTGTAGCTTAGAACCTGTCCAGAACTAGCTCTTGTACTAGGCTGGCCTTAAACCCACAAAGATTTCGCTTCCTCTGCCTCTGAATGTGGTGATTAAGGGCATGCACCACCACCTCCTGAGTGGTCTAGCTCATTTATAAACAGATATGAAAATTTGAACTCCTTGAATATCATGCCAACATTTTATGAGATTATGGTTAAAATCGACGTGTATGTTTATTTTAATAACTTAAAGAGATTTTCATAATACAAATATCTCAGTAAACCATACAAATTTGTATATTATGTTTTTCCTAAAGTCATATTATTTAATAATATCAGGATTTTTTCACTTCTGAAATGAATGTCAATGAAATTTTGAGAGGTGTTGATGTGGTTGTTAAAAAAATCTCAGTACACAGAATCCACACATAGTTACTCACAGACATCTTTAACTCCAGCTTCAAGAATAAGACCTAGTATACCTGCATTCACATGCACACATACATACACACACGCACACATACACATGTTCATACACACAAACATGTACATAGACACGAATAGATACAACCACATACATAGAAATACAAAGACACACACTGATACACACACATTAAAATCAAATTAATCTGAAAATTATAGTCTACAAAGATAATTGATTGTTTAGAACTCCTATGAGCCTGAAGAGCAATGATGTTACCAGTTCAGGGACTATTGTGCTGTCATTAGCCCACTTAAGAGCCATTTATGAACTACCTGTTATTGACCTAAAATTCATTCATATGAATATTATATTTTTTAATGCACAAAAGGCCATTAACTTTAACTTACACAAAAATAAAAGGCATACTATCAGACAGTGTATTAGTAATTAGGAGAGATATTACCCACCTGTTCTTACTCATGTATTTTTAACTATGTTTTATTTATAGGACTCTTTTTTGTTCTGTTAGTATAAACACTTCATGAAACTGTTATCACATTTAGTCATGGTTTTTAGGCAACTTGAAGCTCTGGTCCTGGGCTGGTCACTCATATTTGGTCTCAGAATAAACTATTCCTTCCTTCTAATGAGATAGAGATGTGGTTTTGATATAAACACTATATACATTATTAAGCTATATCCAGATTGAAATAGACATCACATTTTAAGCATTCTTGCACACACGATGATAAATACACATTGAAAATATTTCCCCAAACATGGCTTTTGGCAGCAGCTCATGACTGGGTATTACCATGGCCCTGGTGGCAGCACAAGCCACCCGGATCATTATGACCCTGGCAGCAGCAAGGCTTCCAGATATGGACATGGTCTCAAGTATCTATACAGATCCCTGGCATCCTCACAGTCTTTTGTGCTCACAGAAGTCACAGATATCAACCTAGACCCTGGCAGCCACTGTGGCACAGAGCCAGACATGGCCTTGTGCAGCAGCCTGGGAATGGACAATACCAAAGTCCTGTGTGGCAGTGCAGGCCACACAGATCAGAATGTCTCCAGTGGCAGCATGGCTCTCAGACACCAACAGGGGCACAGGTTTTGGCCTCGACCTCTGGCATCTGTGTAGCCTTTGGTGTTATCATGAGCCACAGACAACAACACAGGTCTCAGTTGTGGTATAACAATGGACCCAGACATTGTTTCTGGTAGCATCCTAGTTCCAGATTGTACCATGACCCCAGGTGACAACAGAGGCCAGTCAGATTGGCATGGCATCCATGGCAAAATTACTCTTGGTATGCACATGGTACCAAGGAGAAGCACAGACGCCAGGCATCTGCATGGCCTTTGATGGTATCAACAGCCATGGACATCAGCACACACCCTGGCTGCGGCATTTCCCAGTTGTGACAACAGTAATAGGTGTTGGCCAAGACTCTGGGAATTTTTTTGACCTTGGTGGCAACATGAGCATCAGCTCAGACTCCAGCTGTAGTATGTCCTCCAATCATGGTCCTAGACAGCAGCCCAGCACCAGACATCATCCTGGTCCTAAGTGACAAGCAGGCCACCAAAATCAGTCAATTCTTCACCATGCTTTTTGCTTCAGATCTGCTTCTTACCCCAACAACAAAAAAACATTCTGTTTTTCTTTCTTCCCCATTTCTCCATCACATACCTATTAATCACAAGCTGCCATGTGGGTGATTTTCATCTGCTTCGCATCAGGCAGGCCTGTTGATCCAAGCAGCATTTGTAAAAACACTAATAACATTACATATAAAATAAATCATTAAACACAGCAAGTTCACTACTATTTACTTGTATAAAATAAATCTGTGCCTCTAACAACACAGGAACATTTACACTGTTGTATTCCTAACAGCTGTAGATTAGATACAGACCTAATGTACTGAAGTGGGGAGTAGATAAAAAGATGTGCATACAATGAAATAAAAGTAGTAGAATAAAATTACTATTTCAACCACATAGCTTAATCCCAAATGCAGAGAGAAGAAATCTTGGATCAAAAGGGAACATAATATGTAACTATGAAAACCAAAGTCATGATGACATAATCTTATAACTTCTCAGATATTTATAACTTCTCAGATATGTATCAAAAATGATATCCATTTTAGGGTAAACATTTGTAGAAAGGAATTCTAAACTTGTTGATACAAATACAAACTATTAAAGTCAATGTTTATAATAATCTGAAATTTTTCAACACACTGGAAATTGAATAATGGTTATGGGTTTTAGATAAACGTGTGAAATTTCTTCTCCTTGAGTAACATGCAAAGAAAATTCCTGTGTCAATACTTTTAATATGGTTACTAGATAAAGTTGATATATATGATACAAGATGTGAAGAATGAAATACATGCTATTACATACAAATCAAATATGCAGAGTATATAGTATATACAAAATGAGCTTATGCCATATTATTAAGGCTTTAAAAAGAGGATATAATGCAATAGGTGAATGTGGAGACAATTGTGTTGAATGGAAAGACAGACAAGAAAAAAATGTAAGGTGTTCTCTCCCTTATAGGCAAAAATTTTAAAAGTTGAATAAACAGGAAAATAGTAGAACTGTAGTCATTAATAGTAGATCAGAAAGAAAATAGAAGATCATAAGTTCATAATTACATGTGGCTAATAATTCTCGAAAATTAATGTCATCAATTAAAACTGCAGTTAGTAGATTAATATTTAATGATGATGTGTTTAAGAGATTTTAGATGTTTTTATTGCACACACAGTGTCTGTATAAAGTACTGATATACAATTTTCAAATATGTATGTATATCAAAACATAGTAGTGTTCTCCTTAAGCATATATAATAAGTGGATTTAAAAATAAAAGCAAAATTACATAAACTAAGAGAAGATTGTTTGCTAGAGCCTTAGATATGGTATGGGTTGATCATATAGTACCAAAAGTCTGGAAGAGAATCAATTACTCCAATAGTATTTTTGAATGTCATTACAATTGTATAAATGTACATGCACAGCTGCAAACCTACAGACAAGTTGAAATTTTCACTTCCCAAATATTATTATATTTCTTTGTGTGCATGTACCCATGAATGTGTGTATGTTTGCCTGTTTCCATGCAACAACATACGTGTAGAGATTAGAATAAAATGTGATGGAGTCAGTCTTCTCCCTCTATCTTGTGAGGCCTGTTAAGTCTAATGAAATAACTCAGGTTATCAGGTTTTGCAAGTGATGTTCCCTGCTGAGACATCTCACTGACCCATATTATTGAGTTTATAACATGTATGTTGTCATAATACATACAGAAATGATAACTTATTTGCTATATCTGTAAATATATATATAATGTAAACTATTTTCATGTCTTATTGGACTCTTTGTTGTATTTATCTGTATTAATGTTATTTTTTTATATATGTTAGAAAGTGCCCCTTAATTACTTAGAGAAGCAACCATAGTATGTTTTTCCATTAAAGTTGATTTTCTGACTCAACTAAAGGAAGTTCTGAGCATGATGTGACACCACAATGTTCTCTGAGCCAAAGGAGGTAAAAGTTTTCATGGACTCTTCAGTCAAAAGGAGAATGGCAGTGTGCCAATGGTGATGTGGGTGTCACTTCTAAATGAACATAACAAATAACTACTACGTGTACAGATATCACATCTCTATATATATAATTTTATGATATGAAAGATATGTCTAAAAGAAGATCATCATATCCTTCTATAGATACGATGATAACACATTTTTTATTTAACAGCTTTTTTAAACATCACAACATTACTCAGGTACAACTGATACTTGATAACTACACATTTAATGAATACAATGGTACGTCTTCACAGCTACAATTCCATTTAAAATTACACTTCCTTTGCTGGGTTTCCATTTTCTGTTTTCTTTTGTTTTGTTTTTCATTGTTGAGAGAGAGGGACTATATTTCATGCTTCACATATGTGAAAAACAGAGGACAACACTGGGTAACAGTTCTTAACTTCCAACTTACTTGAGATAGGTTCTGCCTGTGTATCGTCAGATAGCTGACCTAGCTTCTCAAGATTTCTATGTTTCCAATGTTCTTTTCACCATAGGAATGTTGACAATATATGTCTTTTCTGGCATTTGAATTCAACTTTTTCTGTTGAAGGAGAAAGCACTTTGGTTACTGATTCATCTACCTAATCCTACCTAAATCTACTCTATTCTGGTCTTAATTAAACACAATCATTATATGGTTAAACAGATCCACACACGTTAATTCAGGTAAAATAATTATGTGCTTACTGTTTGCCTCCTTTTCTACCTTCTCTAGTCTTTAGGAACCACTATTGTACGCTCTGCTTCTGAGATTCATTGTTTTAAATTTCTCACAAACTTAGGAAAACTATACAACACTTATTCTTCTACGACAAAATGTCTTTAGAATTCATCTACATTGCCATAAATAATAGTGTTGTGCTCTTTATTAAAACACATTGGAGCACTGAACTGAGCTCCCAAGGTCCTTATGAAGAGCAGAAGGAGAGAGAACATGAGCAAGGAAGTCAAGACTGTGAGGGTTGCACCAACCCACTGTAATGGTGGGGCTGAACTAATGGGAACTTACCAAGGCCAGCTGGACTGGGACTGATGGAGCATGTGATCAAACCAGACTCTCTGAACTGACAAAGAGGGCTGACTGCAAAGCCAAAGACAATGGCACTGGGCTTTGATTCTACTACATGTACTGGCTTTGTGAGAACCTAGTCTGTTTGGATGCTCACCTTCATAGAACTGGATGGAGGGGGGAGGACCTTGGACTTCCCACAGGGCAGGGAACTCTGACTGCTCTTTGGACTGGAGGGGGGAGGGGGAATGAAGGGAGGAGAAAGAAAATGGGAGGAGGGGAGGAGGTGAAAATTTTTAGTAATAATAATAATAATTATGAAATGAGAAAACAAAACAAAAAATAAAACAATATAAATGATAATATATGCCTTTGTGTTCATTCACTTGTCCACATGCACATTCATGTGCTTTTATGCATATATCTTATATATATATGTGTGTATATATATGCATATATATGTATGATACAGAACTATGTTTCTCTGTTGGTTCATCTTTCCCTAGAAACTTCAGTAGATAATGTATGATATATATAAAATACATCAAAGAACACAGAAATACAGCATTCTTTGATATGTGAATTTCACTTAATACATTATCTCAAATGATTGGATAGTATGCTTAGATTAGTTTTTTGTTAATTCTTTCTAAAATCTTTCATCAGTTATCATTGTATACAGTCAACAGCAATATACAAGAGTTTTGTTTTTGATCCATAAGAAAACATATATTTTACTTCATTTAAATTTTGTAGCTTGCATTTTTACAATTTTAACTGGAACATACTGTTAAAATTGGGGAATTAGTGCAAGTCATTTCTCATCCTTGATCCCTAAGGACGTGGACCAATTTAAAATACAGAACAGGAATGTTTCCAATGCTAACATGATTTTGTCAGTGTATATAAAAGCCACACTGAGGTGAAATTCTTGCCAACATTGGTGACAGCAGAAATCACATTGTTTCTATGTGGCACAGTGTCAGATTCAATCAGCATTTAGATGGAGCATAATCAACGTGGGAAGACCTGGTTGATGAGATGATTGCTGTAGTGTAAGTATATCTCAAAGTGATTGTTTACTGTCATTTTTCTCACACATACTTATTTTAAAAGGTTTTCCTGTATAGCAGCACTTTTGTATCACTAATTATTTTCAGGGAATCATCCATTTTATTTTAATTGTTCAATCTTCCAAAAACAATCACATAAGTTTACCTTTCAAATAATATTTGAGACTTCTGGAAATTTTAAGTAGTTTTATATATTCACTTAAACTAAACTTTTATGTTGCGTGGCAAGTTACAAGACTCTGTTGAAAAAGCATTCTATTGACAGGACATTTACATTACTCTAAAATTCTCTTATTATCTTAGAAGTTTTGATATCTATTTTTTATAGTCAATAAAGTAAAGAAGCAGGTTTAAAAAACAATGGTAAGGAGATGATAATGTTGATGATTTGAATAGGTCACTGCCAACTCACAAATTAATATAAGTTATGTAAAAATGACATTTTATACAAGAAAAGAAGAAAGGAAGGAGACAAAAATGTAGAGAAGCAAGAAAATTAGCTTTCATTTATTAATTATTCAGAATACCATATGACATCTCACCACAAATAATTGAAAAAAAGTCAAAATAGGACAATAAGTAACATCCCCCAAGCCTCTGAATGTATTATTACTCGCAGATAAACTCTGATGGGTAAGTCAAAAATCAAGGAAAGACTTAATGTTAACAATGTATCTTTAGTAACTGGCTACATAATATATTTGATGAAAAAAATTTCTCACTAGTAAATAGTTTTGATTATGTGTGCTCATATAAAATCAACAGTAGATTTTTGCCTGGATATTTTGTGTTGATATTTGGAATAAACCGATAGATTGTCATTTTGTAATTATGATAGCCAAGTAAGTGGATTGTAGCTCTGTCTCTAATATTCATTAAAATCATTTCTGATTCCATTCATACAGAGCAGATTAAAGCTTGAAAGGATACAAAGAGAATATGTGCAACTGATAGTTTTGAACAATATATTCATATTGATGTTTATAAATATTGTCTTTTAGATGTACAAAGCTTTTGCGCCATCATTCTACATTTAGAAAACTTCCCTGATTATACACAATCTACAAAAACAAGAAACATTTATTAAAATTTGACTGGACATAATGTGAAGATATAATCTATATTTCTCTTACATTACTCATAATAAAAGATTTGTTTCTGTTTCAGGAATTCTTAGTAAGGCTCTGTCTCTCACATCCATTGGAGCACAGTGTTCTTAATGGGAGAAGCAAACCAGACTCTGGTGTCTGAGTTTATTTTTCAGGGACTTTGTACTTCAAGGGAACTACAGATCTTCCTCCTGTTGCCATTTTCCATCCTCTACCTGATGACTCTGGTAGGCAACCTCTTCGTTGTGATATTAATCATCACTAATTATCATCTCCATTCTCCCATGTACTTTTTGCTAGCCAATCTTTCATTTATTGACTTCTGCCTTTCCTCAGTAAATACACCCAAACTGATAACAGACCTCCTACAAGAAAATAAAACAATTTCTTTCTGGGGCTGCATGAGCCAGATCCTCTGTGTGCATTTCTTTGCAGGGGGTGAGATGGTGCTTCTTGTAACAATGGCCTATGACCGCTATGTGGCCATCTGCAGGCCACTCCACTACATCAGCATCATGGACAGACAGAAGTGCATCTGCCTTGTTTTGATATCATGGTTCATTGGATTTGTGCACGCCATTAGTCAGCTGCTCTTGATTTTGGAGCTTCCTTTCTGTGGGCCAAGAGTGATAGACAGCTTTTTCTGTGATATTCCTTTGGTGATGAAATTAGCCTGCATGAATACTGATACTCTGGAAATCTTGATAAATGCTGACAGTGGTGTTTTAGCGACAACTTGTTTCATTCTCTTGTTGATATCTTACACTTACATTCTATTGACAGTTAGGCTTCACTCTAAAGATGGTTCATCAAAAGGCTCATCAAAGGCCCTCTCTACCTGCACCTCCCATATCATAGTGGTTGTGCTCTTCTTTGGACCCTGCATTTTCATCTATCTGTGGCCAGTCAGCATCACGTGGGTGGATAAGTTTCTTGCTGTGTTTTATACAATCATCACACCTCTCCTAAATCCAGCAATCTATACATTGAGAAATAATGATATTAGAAATGCCATAATTAAGCTGAAAAATTACAGGTAAATTTGGGGATAATTGCTAGACACCTCTTTTCAGAAGAAAATTAGTTGTGTACATAATATCTTAGCGGTATTTTGACCACAAAGCTGCATATATTACTCAATTTTGCATGGCATTAGCTTTAAGGCTATATGACTATGAAAATAACTACTATGAAATTGCATTCAGAAGTTTAACACTTAGATAGACTTTTACCACTTAGAAAGAGTAATATCCACATTGTATTTGTGTCTGAATATTAGATGATGATAATGACATTATACAAATAATGATCAAAAAATTATAATCATTGCAATCTTCTAATAATTTCAAATTGTTACAACAATGTGCATATCATTTTGACTAAATTATTATTTACAAAGTTCTCATTAAATTATTCTTAAATTATTCTTCAAAATTGAAATTCTAGCTTTAACATCACTACAGGAGATACTGAAGTCATTGTCAAGGTCTACATAGTCTTAGAAATGAAAGTGATTTACTAATCTAATCATGCTAGTTGCTTTGTATTGACATAATCTCTGCCATTTCTCTAATTGTACCTAATCATAAGAAATCATTTATCCCTTTTTTGTTCTATAACTAAAATGGCAGTTTTTATAATATTAGAATATACATTCCTCAATCCAGAAATTCCTTTTATGAACTTGATTTTTCTTTACATTATGAAAGTAGTTCAGTGTGGTAAAATTATATGCTTTTGAATATAATATATTATGTGTATATGCATGTACATATATTTACATATATATGTGTAGATTAATCATGCTAGTTGCCATTTGATAATGTCTGGCATTTGCTCATAAAACTATATGCATACACATTTATAACAATTTGACAACTAGTGCAATTCTAAAAATAGTTGTAAGTGATAATTCTCTAAATATCCCTCCTAATAGTTGCAATCAATCTTTATGTGTATTCTAATAAGTTAAATATTTTCTCATAACATAAACTAATAAAAACATGAAAATACCTGCATCATGCTTTACTGAAATCATATTAGAGATAAGCAAGGCTAATAGGTGTTCACACATCTTGGCATATGGAGAATATACTTGCAAATTTTGGTATCTTTTTTCTAAAATATTATCTCAGCTGTTTTAATAGATTTAACAATGTAACATTTTAGTTACCATTTTTCCCTAGTGAAATTTGTCCTTTATTAATATCTGCAATAAAGTGACTACATCTGACTAATGTTCCTGAACTCTTACTTCTCTCCCACTCCTATTATCCACTTCCCCAGTCACATGCACACCACTCCTTTTCTCCACTTACGTTTTGGCTTTTTGCTTTTTACCTTGTGGACTACCTACTCCCAACACATTGACCTTCACTTCTCAGAAAGTGTAAGTCCTCCCATGTCAACAAAAATTGGAACATTCAGTTGAGTCAGGAACAAAATCCTCCACCCTACGTCAAGACTGGGAAAAACATACACAATAAGGAATGGGTTCTAGAAGGCCAGATCTTTCATCAGGGATAGATCCTGGTCTCACTGCCATGGGCCCCACAAACAGACCAGGCTACACAACTGTCTCCGACAACAGAAACATGGACCAATGAAATCGAATAGAAGACCCTGACAGTAATCCGCACACAAATGAGCACCTGATTTTTGACAAAGAAGCCAAAACTGTACAATGGAAATAAACCAATAATTCTGAAAGAGGAAACCAAAATGGCTGAGAAATGTTTAAAGAAATGTTCAGCATTTTTAGCACTCAGGGAAATGCAAATCAAAAAAACTTTGAAATTACATCTTACACCTGTCAGAAAGTCTATAATCAAACTCGTAAGTGGCAGCTCATACTTGTGAGGATGTAGAACAAGGGGAAGACTCCTCCACTCCCGTTGGATGTGTAAATTAGTATAGCAGCTTTGTAAATCAATATGGTGGTTTCTTAGAAAATTGGGAATAGACCTATCTCAAGCTGATTTTAGAGAGGAATACAAATAAAAGACTGTCTTGTGTTTAGAAGAGACTACAATTTTAAACTGTGTTGAAACTGTAAAAGATAACAGGGACTTTTGAGGTTGAACCCAATGCATTTAAATTATGATATAGCTACAATCTATGGGTCAGAGAATGAAATATGATTGTTCATTAAGAATAACATACATAAACTCATGTATTTAAATGACTGTTTTGCAGTTGGTTGAATGGTTTGAAATGTGTTAGGTGTGACTTTGTAATAGAATGTGTGTCCACTGGTGGTCGGCTTTGAACTTTCAAAAGCCATCACCATTCCCAGTTAACACACAGATTTCCCTACCCTTTCTCTCTCCCACTTCCTTCTTCTGCCTCATGTATTTTAAGAAAATATGACCTCTTAGTTACTGTTCCAGTGTAATGTCTGACTGTCTGCCTGCCTGCATGGTACTGTGCTCCCTGACATGATAGCCATGGACTATATCTCTCTTGAACAAAGAGCTCAAAATTAAATGCTTTTTTTTATAAGTTCCTTACGTTATGGTTTGTTGTCATAGCAATAGAAAGTTAATCAAAGAAATGAGACTGAAATTTAAAGGTATTTTTAATCTATTTTAATCTATGCATATCAAATATTAGTTACACAGGCATATTTTAAATATTCCAGATTGAGGATTAGAAAACCTATATCTAAATCAAATGAAAACAAATCCAATCTTTTATGGGTTGTAAATTTTATCTTGCATTAAGAAGCTTCCTTTCCTAATTCAAGAAGGCAGTTATATGTAATGTTAATAATAGAGTAATAAACTCTGACAATTTTCAAAAAAAGAAATACCAAGTAAATCCAGACTGGAGTCTGTTCACTTTGTGATGTAATGATACTTAGATAGTCCATGTCAAAGTATGAACTATGTTAATTGTGTGATCTGTATCTCTCCTAAACTGCCATAAGCCCACCGCTCACTTCCTTCCTTTTCTCCCATCTTGTGATCGGTCTTATTGCTAGTATCAATGAAAAGTCTCCAACAGAACTCCTGGAGTATGGACCACACTGAGCACTTTAAAGTGCTTGTTTTCATCTTTTACTCTTTGAAACAAAATTTAATGACTTTGGAAGTGTTAGAATATAAAGGAGGTTGTGAATAAAAAAAAACTGCTTATTGGTACTTGTTGGAAGAATATGAACAACTAAATATTTTGACAGAAAATTGCATCAATCTCACAACAAAACTGTAAGAATACAGAGTTTCTTATTTCTTAAAAATATAGGCAATTTAAATTTCATTTAATTTCTACTACTTATGTTGAGAAGATGAACCAAATGAACCAGTGGATAAAGGAATTTTTGACACTTTAAGTTTCATAGTAGATACAAAATTTGAAATGTTTTGGACAATATTATGATTTAGGTTCCTTTGTAGTCAAGTAAAATTATCATTGTTTAAACATGACAAGGTTGTAACACATTCTAAACTAGGCATATACCCGATTTTTGCTTAACAACTATATGAACTATTCCAAATTTCATGTCCATTTTCTTTTATTCTATCACATACCCCATACTTTTCAGAAATATTGATATTAATACATGGGGTAGAGCCTTGGGAAACAAAAATTTCAAAACTCTGAGATATCTTTATTACTATGGCTTAATATTTCACTTTTTGGACATCAAATACATTGTAAAATATAGATTTTAAGAGAATGTATACATCATATATGTTTTTGATGCAATTTTCCCTATCCAACTGATTATAGATTTTCCATATTTATTTACATTATCATGCTATATATAATATTCCTCCTTTGTCTTAATTGGGGAGGCAAATAATGTAATTTGGCAGTTAATAACTGAAATTTTGGTACATTATTGCAAGCACCATCCCATGATTTTGAATCATGTCTATTTGACAAAACACAATAAATACATAGGCCCAAAAGTCCATCATTTGCTTTTTGTATTTAACATTTCACTTGTAATAAGAAGTTGAAAATTTAAAAATTCTATTCAAGGCTACTTGATTAAATAATTTTTCAATAATTCTTTAATTATATAATAATTAATAATTATTAATCTGAAAGTCAACTAAAAATTTAAGTGATTCATGTTATTTAATTTACTTTGATCAATGTTAGGTAATATACATTAAAATATGCAACTTTATCAAAACTACATTATTGTTTAAATTTCCTAAAGATTATAGATACACACAATAATTAGTTAGCAAATTGCCAACCTTTACTTTTAGATAGACATATTTATAAATATCAAATGAAGTAAATAATAAACAAAAGAAAAGGAGACGACAATGTCATTCATACATGTCACTTAAGAAAACATGAAAAGGAGAAAAAATTGCCAATTGAGATATAAATGTAACTATTTAACATCTTTTTGAGTATAAATATATGGAATGCTTGTTTCATTTACAAAAATAATGCTTCCTTAGATATAAAATTAAGGCTGTTTCACTGAAAATAGCATGTATCTTCTCCAAATTTAAGAAAATAAAATTTCTGTGATAATAAAAGTGAGGCATCCAATAATTGATAACAAAAAAACAAAAGTAGAAAAGTGTAGGACAGAGGCAATGATAAAGAACATCAAACTCATTTGCCAGCACCATTTGTCAATGGTGCTTTCTTTTTATAGTTGTATAATTTTAGTTTCTTTATCAAAAATTAGGTATTCATAGATGTGTGGGTTAGTATCTGGGTCTTTGGTTCGATTCCCATTGGTTAAAATCTCTGTTTTTATGCCAGTACCAAGCTGTTTTCATTGCTGTAGCTGTGTAATAGAGCTTGATATCAGGAATGGTTATGACTCCAGAAGTTCCTTTATTGTACAGAATAATTTTGGCTATTCTGTTTTTTTTTCCATAAAAGTTAAATATTGTTCTTTTAAAGTCTGTGAAGAATTGTGTTGGGATTTTGTTAAGGATTGCCTTGAAACTATAAATTTCCTTTGGTGAGATTTCCTTTTTATTATGTTGATCCTACCTATTCAAAAACATAGTAAATCTTTCCATTTCCTGGTATCTTCTTCAATTTTTTTCAAAGACTTTAATTTCTTTTCAAACAAGTTTTTCCCTTCTTTAGTTACTGTTACCCTAAACATTTTATGTTATTTATAGCAATTGTAAAAGGTGATGTTTCTCTAATTTTCCTCTCAGACCCTTTATTGTTCTTATATAGGAGGGCAACTGTTTTTTTGTTGTTGTTGTTGATCTTGTATCCTGCCTTCTGCCACATCTCTGAAGGTATTTTTTCAACTGTAGGAGTTTCCTGGTAGAGTTTTTTGGGTCGTTCATATATACTATCACATCATCTGCAAATAACGAAAGTTTAACTTCTTCCTTTTCAATTTGAGTATATCTGATCTCTGTTTGTTGTCTTATTACTATAGCCAGAAAATCAATAAATATGGAGAGAGTGGATGGCTTTGTCTTGGTACTGGTTTTAGAGGAATCACTTTGAGTTTCTCTCCATTTAATTTGCTGTTGCTGTATATTGACTTTTTATGTTTAAATATTCTTTGTATCTCTGATTCTCCAAGACTTTTATTATGAAGGGGTGTTGGATTTTGTCAAATGCTTTTATAGTGTCTAATGAGATAATCATATGGATTTTTTCTTTCAGTTTAATAATGGATTATATTGATAGATTTTCATATGTTGCACCATCCCTGCATCTCTGTAATGAAATCAGATTCATAATACTGAATGATTTTATTGATGTGTTTTTGGATTCAGTTTGGCTGTATTTTATTGAGTATTTTTGCACCTATGTTCATGAGTGTGATTGGTCTGTAATTCTCTTTCTTGGTTGAATCTTTTTGTGGTTTTGTTATCAGGGTAACTGTATCCTCATAAGAAAAAGCTTGGAATGTTCTTTCAGCTTCTATTATGTGGAACACTGAGAAATATAGGTACTAGCTCTTTTTGGAAGTTCTGGTAGAATTCTTCACTAAAACCATCTGGCCCTGTGCTCTTCTTGGTTGGAAGGCTTTTGATGGCAATTTCTATTTCCATGCATTTTATATATTTATTTAAATTGTTCAACTGGTCTTGATTATTTTTATATATGATATATATCCAGAAAATTATCCATTTCTTTTATGTTTTCCAATTTTGAGAAGTACAGGTATACTTAGTATGACTTAATTATTGCATGGATTTTCTCAATGTCAGTTGTTATGTTCCCCACTTCCTTTCTGATTTCGCTAATTTTGATGTTCTCTCGCTACCTTTTGATTAGATTGGATAAGGGTTTGTCTATCTTGCTGATTTTCTCAAAAAACCAACTCTTTGTATCTTTGATTCTTTGTATTGTATTCTTTGCATCTATTCCATTGATTTTCTTTATTATTATTATTATTTATTCATTTATTTATAAAAATTTCCACTTCCTCTCTTCCTCCCAATACCCTGCCGCTCCCCCCACTCCCTCTCCTCCTCCCTCACCATTCCCAAGAGCAGTCAGGGTTTCCTGCCCATGGGAAATCCAAGTTCCTCCCCCCTCCCTCCAGGTCCAGGAAGGTGAGCATCCAAACAGGCCAGGATCCCAAAAAGCCAGTCCATGCAGACGAAACAAGACCCAGTGTCATTGTTAATGGCTTCTCAGTCAGCCCCCATGTCAGCCACATTCAGAGAATCCGGTTTGATCACATGCTCTTTCAGTCCCAGTCTAGCTGGCCTTGGTGAGCTCTCATTCGATCAGTCCCTTGTATCAGTGGGTGAACGCAGCCCTCGCGGTCCTGACTTCCTTTTTCATGTTCTCCCTTCTTTTGCTCCTCATTTCGACCTTGGGGGCTCAGTCCAATGCTTCAATGTGGGTCTCCGTCTCTATCTCCATCCATCATCGGATGAAGGTTCCCTCTGGTCCTGCCTTCCTTGCTCACGTTCTCCCTCCATCTGCTTCTCATTTGGACCTAGGGAGTTAAGTCCAGTGTTCCAATGTGTGTCTCTGTCTCCATCTCCATCCATCGCCAGATGAAGGTTCTATGGTGATATGCAAAATATTCATCAGTATGGTTATGGGCCAAGGCCAGTTCAGGCACCCTCTCCTCTGCTGCCCAGGGAACAATCTGGGAACCTCTCCCTGGGCCTGGGAACCCCTCCAGAATCAAGTCTCTTGCAAACCCTAAAATGGCTACCTTCTTTAGTTATAAACCTCCCTGCTCCCATATCCATCCCCTCTCACTTCTCTCTAACCATCTCCCCTTACTTCCACCTCCTTCCCCCCCCCCCCCGCCATGCACCCAAGTTTCCCTGGCAATCTTGTCTACTTCCAATATCCAGGAGGATAGCTATATGATTTTCTTCAGGTTCACATTCTTATTTACCTTCTCTAGGATCACGAATTATAGGCTCAAAGACCTTTAATAAAGGCTAGAATCCACTTATGAGTGAGTACAAACCATATTCCTCCTTTTGGGTCTGGATTACCTCACTCAGTAAAGCGTTTTCTATTTCCATCCATCTGCATGCAAAATTCAAGATGTCATTGTTTTTTACCACTGAGTAAAACTCTAATGTGTATATGTTCCACACCTTCTTTAAAGATTCTTCTATTGAGGGGCACCTAGGTTGTTTCCAAGTTCTGGCTATTACAAGTAGTGCAGCTATGAACATAGTTGAACAAATGCTTTTGTAGTATGATAGGGCATCTCTTGGGTATATTCTCAAGAGTGGAATTGCAGGGTCCTGAGGGAGGTTGACTCCCAGTTTCCTGAGAAACCGCCACACTGATTCCCACAGTGGCTGCACAAGTTTGCATTCCCACCAACAATGGATGAATGTTCCCCTCACTCCACATCCTCTTAAGCATAGGCTATCGCTGGTGTTTTTGAGTTTAGCTATTCTAACAGGTGTAAGATAGTATCTCAAAGTTGTTTTGATTTGCATTTCCCTGATCGCTAAGGAGGTTGAGCATGACCTTAAGTGTCTTTTGTCCATTTGAACTACTTTTGTTGAGAATTCTCTGTTTAGTTCAGTACCCCATTTTTTAATTGGGTTAATTGGGTTAATTAGAGTTTTAGTGTCTAGTTTCTTGAGTTCTTTGTATATTTTGGAGATCAGACCTTTGTCTGATGAGGGGTTGGTGAAGATCTTCTCCCAGTCCGAAGGTAGCCTTTTTATCTTTCTGCCAGTGTCCTTTGTTTTACAGAAGCTTCTCAGTTTCAAGAGGTCCCATTTATTCACTGATTCTCTTATTGTCTGTGCTACTGGGAATATACTTAGGAAGTGGTCTCCTGTGACTATGTCTTGTAGACTACTTTGCACTTTCTCTTCTATCAAGTTCAAAGTGATCAGATTAATGTTAATGTCTTTAATCCACTCGGACTTGAGTTTTGTGCATGATGATAGATATGGATCTACTTTCATTCTTCTACAGGTTGACATCCAGTTATGTCAGCACCATTTGTTAAAGATGCTTTCCTTCTTCCATTGTATACCTTTAGCTCTCTTGTCAAAAATCAGGTGTTCATACGTTTGTGGGTTAATATCCGGGTCTTCTATTCAATTCCATAGGTCGACTTCTCTGTTCTTATGCCAATACCAAGCTGTTTTCAATACTTTAGCTCTGTGATAGAATTTGAAGTCAGGGATGGTAATGCCTCCAGAAGTTCCTTTATTGTCTAAAATTGTTTTGGCTTTCCTGGTTTTTTTTTCCTTTGCCATATAAACTTGATTATTGTTCTCTCAAGGTCTGTGAAGAAGTTTGATGGGATATTGATGGGAATTGCATTGAATCTATAGATTACATTTGGTAGAATTGCAATTTCTACTATGTAAATCCTCCCAATCCAAGAGCAAGGGAGATCTCTCCATTTTCTGGTATCCTCCTTAATTTCTTTCTTCAAAGATTTAAAGTTCTTGTCAAATAGGTCTTTCACTTCCTTGTTAGAGTTACCCTAAGATAATTTATGCAATTTGTGGCTATCGTGAAAGGTGATGTTTCTTTGATTTTCCTCTCTGCTTCTTTATCCTTTGTATATAGGAGGGCAACTGATTTTTTGGAGTTGATCTTGTATCCTGCCACATTACTAAAGGTGTTTATCAGCTGTAGGAGTTCTTTGGTATAGCTTTTGGGGTCGCTTATGTACACTATCATATCATCTGCAAATAACGAAAGTTTAACTTCATCCTTTCCAATTTGAATCCCCTTGAGATCCCCTTATGTTGTCATATTGCTATTGCTAGAACTTCAAGCACTATATTGAAGAGGTATGGAGAGAGTGGACAGCCTTGTCGTGTTCCTGATTTTAATGGAATGGCTTTGAGTTTCTCTTCATTCAATTTGATGTTAGCTGTCGGCTTGCTGTTATGAGCTTTTATTATATTTAGGTATGATCCTTGTATCTCCAATAGTTCAAACACCTTTATCATAAAGGGGTATTGAATTTTGTCTAATGCTTTTTCAGCATCCAATGAAATGATCATGTGGTTTTTTCTTTCAGTTTATTTATATGATGGATTACATTGATATATTTGTGTATGTTGAACCATCCCTGCATCTCTGGGATGAAGCCTACTTGATTATAATGGATAATTTTTCTAATGTGTTCTTGGATTTGGTTTGCCAGTATTTTATTGAGAATTTTCGTGTTTTGACCTCAATTTGATTATTTCCTGTCTTCTACTCCTCCTGATTGGGTATTCTTCTTTTTGTTCTAGAGTTTTCACGTGCACTATGAACTTTCCTGTTAGTACTTCTTTCATAGTGGCCCATAGGTTAGGGTATGTTGTACCTTCATTTTCATTAAATTCTAGGATGTCTTTAATTTCTTTCCTTATTTTTTTCTTTACTCTGGGGTGGTTTAATGCCTCACTGTTCAGTTTCCATGATTTTTAGGCATTCTGAGAGTAGTGGTGTTGTTAAATTCTAACTTAAAATCAAGGTGATCCAATAAGATACAGAGACTGAGAATTACTCATTTATTTTCTTTTTTTGTATCCCTAGGTTTGCTTATGATCAAGTAGGGTTCTGTTATCAATATATATTAACCACACTGACATGAAATACTTTTGACAACACTGGTCAAAGCAGAAAATACACTGTAAAAGTGTCAGGTTTAAGGGATGATTAGAGGGAACATCATCCAAAAGAAGCACCTGGTTTACAATTTGATTCTTGTAGATTGAGTAAGTACTTCAAAAATGATTGTTGCATCATTTTCATCTCATGCTTTCATTTAAGGTTTGTTTGTCTGATTGTTTTAGTAGCAAATATTTTTGATGATTGGACAAGGAGATGTGCCTTTTTAATTAGTGTGTTTGAAAAAATTGTATTGTGCAAATTTTTCCTTCCAACAAATCCTTGAGAACTTTGGCTACTTAAAGCAGTTTTTCATGCTAATATCTAATGATTTTTTTACTCTAACTTTACAAGGTCTAAGTCTTTCAACTTGGAGAAGTATGGTGTTCCAAGACCATAAACTATCTAATGTTATGTGATTATCTCTGCATTAATAGATGCTGTATTTTCCAAGATATACATAATAATGCAAGAAAGTTGTTAATAGAGATTAGAGGAAGTGAGATAATATGGGTATAAAGTAATCATATTTCTTTGATAATTCCCCAAATCAATTAAAAGGTAAAGAAAATGAAACTGTTACTAAAGCTTAGGGCACTGAATTTTGAATACAATGGAATTGTGATAACTTTTATGTAAATTACATTTGTATGTAATCAAAATGAGTAAAGTGCCTTGATTTACAAATATCAATACTTTTTTAGAATACTCAATATCTAATTTCCTGTCGGTTACCTTCTGCTAAGAAGTGATATTACAGGCTTCAAAACTAAAAAATACAATGAAAAAAATACAGAAATTAATATACTGTTATAAAGGAAGAAAGTCAAGGAAGAAAGAAAAGATTGAGAAACATGGAAAGAAGCATTATGAATAAATTATTCAAACTATTATATGAAATCTAAAAATTTAGAGTATAAAGCCAGTACATATATGACAATAAGTAACATAATCAGGGCTGTAAATATATGAATGCTAGAAGATTCACTTCGATGGTTTAGTCAAAAATAAAGGAAAGACATAGTGCTAACAATGTGTCTTTAACACCTGGGTTCTCAATGTATTCAATGAAGAGTTTTTCTCATACTTTGTAGTATGCTTGGAGTAGTGCAAATTTTAACTAGCCTTAGTAATAAAATCCAAAGTCAGATATAGGGGTTAATATTGAATGAAATAGAGTAACCAGCCACTGGTTCTTAACTTTACTAGATCCTCAGACCAAGTGGACAATCCTGTTCCAATGAATCCTCTTTACAAAAACCTCAAACTGAATGTGAACTTTTGTCTCTTCCCACCGTATATTTTCTTCTCCGCCAAGCCATATCACTCTTATCTCCACCCGCCTAGTGCCGCAATTAAAGGCATGTGATCACAAGTGCTGGGAAAACTTTTGTGTGAGATTTGTTTCTCTTTTAGAAAGATTAATCACATGTAGCCCAGTGTGGTCTGAACTCCCAACGATCTGTCTCTCTAGTCCTGCCATTAGTGATATTTGCAACCCCTGCCTGGCCTTTATGACTAACTAGTGACTTAGGTCTGCACTCTAATCTTCAGGAAAGTTTTATTTGTTAGAGAACAAACAAAATATCCCCACATTTCAGATTTGCCTATAAAAAGGTTAAACTAATATAAGGAAAACTGTATATGATAGCTATATACAAGATAAAGGCAATGAATACATCAATAATGTCTATTCATTTGCATATTACAGATTGAGAGAAAATACTCCATTGTCTATCCTATCTTAGTTAATTCAAAGTCTTATACCTAAATCACTTTATATTCTAATTTGCATTATCCTGAAAAAGTATTTTTTGATATCTCTCAACCTTAAACGCTTTACAACTCTTAGTAAATTTCTTTTTTGTGTTGGTTAAATAAGAAAAATTATAACTCTATCTAGTCTTCAACTCACTCAGAGACCTGAAGAAGAAATAATATTAACCGAGAAAGCAGTAAATGTAAACAAGAAATGACAGAAATCTTCAAAGCCAGCATTAATTTTTAATTGGACTAGGGTCACAAAAAATTTGTTTGGATTATATTTTTGGAAAGAACAGCAACAACAAACATTTACAAAAAATTGTGAAGCTTTATCCTGTTGCAGATGTGATATACATGTAGACCAATTTAACCTTTTTCTTAAGACAATATCTTTATATTATTCATCCATTTTCTTCAGCTGTCTCATTGGTTGAGTGTTCTTTAGATATACCAGATACCTTCATTTTTCTGAAAAGACAAAAAAAATCTTCTTTAACCCCAATTTTGTGGAAATTCCCTTTTCACAATTATTTCTGATAAAATGAAAAACATTTGTTAGTATTATAACTTAGTTTAGATTAAATTGCCATGCTACTTGGTGAACAATTATCTCTTTTTATTTATAGCTCCCTCTTGTCCAAATAGAATCATATTCAATTTTAATGGTACCCATAGTTTTTGTCTCCTACTGAAACAAATTAAACCCCTTCAACAATGTAACACATATCCTGGTTTCTGTTCTGAGATCAAATCATTTTTGAAGTATAAAGATTGATTTAATTCCATTGTTTTTTCTATTGTCTAATGTCTCACCTCAGTTGCTTTTTCTCATTAGTTCATAGAAAACCCAAAGTTAATAAAAGCATTATGCGATGTATTTCTGAGGGTCTTTATTACCCATTTCTGCTTATTTAGCATATACTTTAGAGTTCAATTTGAACTTTCTGTAACTGCTAACTCTGTAGGATTGTGTGATATTCCTGTAATATGCTTTACATTTTTAGAAGAAACAAACTATTTCATTTTCTTAGAGACATGCTGGAACATTGTCACTCCTAGTTTGTACAGGTATGCCCATGATTGCCATAACTTTCAGCAAATGTATGATTACCAAATCAGTGTTATCTAAACTCAAAGAAGTTTACCATTGAAATATTGAATACATATAAATGGTATAGTGTACATAATTTAAATTTCCAAACCATACAAAACAGAGTGCATCTATTGGCCAGATATCATTCCTTTGAGTACCCTGTGGGTTACTTTCTGCAGGTAGTTAAATTTCTTTGTATAACATCCAAGAAGAACATATCCTTATAACTTCTCTGGTGTGTTGCCAAGTGTTGGATAGCAGTGCTAAAAGGAAAGTTCATAGCACTAAGTGCCTACATAAGGAAAGCAGAACGATTGAGCATCTTTTGGATACATAACTAAAAGTGCTATTGCTGGTTCTTGAGGATGTTTGTTTTCTAATTTTTTGATAAAATGCCATTCTAATATCCAAAGGGGCTGTACCAGCTTGCACTTCCACCAGAAATACTGGAGTGTTCCCTTTACCCCACAATCACTCCAGCATAAGTTGTGAACAATGTTTTTGTTTTTTGCCATTTTTACAGGTGTAAGATGGAATTTCAGAGTTGTTTTGATTTGCATTTCTCTGATGACTAAGGATGTTGAGCATGTCCTTAAGTGTCTTTCAGCCACTTTAGAATCCTCTGTTGGGAGTTCTCTGTTTAGGTCTGTACTCAATTTTTTATTGTATTATTTGTTCTTTTGATGACCAGTTTCTTGAGTTTGTTGTATATTTTGAAGATTAGACCTCTGTCTGATGTGGGATTGGTAAGGACCTCTTCATATTCTGCAGGTTGCTGTTTTCTCTTGTTGACCATGTCCTTTGCTTTACAAAAGCTTTTCTTTTCATTTTCAGGAACTCCCATTTATTAATTGCTTCTCTCAGTGTTTGTGCTACTGGGTCTATATTAGGAAATGATCTCCTGTGCCAATCCGTTCAAGTGTATTTCCCAATTTCTCTTCTATGAGGTTCAGTGTGACTGGCTTTATGATCAGGTCTTTGATCCATTTGGACTTGAGTTTTGTGCATGGTGATAGATATGAATCATTTTCATTCTTCTATATGTTGATATCAGTTATGTCAGCATCATTTGTTAAATATATTTCTTTTCTCCATTTTATATTCTTTGTGAAAAATCAGGTGTTTATTGGTGTGTGGAATAATATAATGGTTTTCAATTAGGTTCCATTGGTCCTCCTGTCTGATTTTATGCCAATACCAGAGTGTTTCCAATATTGTAGCTCTGTAGTAGAGTTTAAAAACAGGGATTGTGAAGCCTCCACAAGTTCTTTTATTCTACTGGATTCTTTTGGTTATCCTGGGTTTTTGCTTTTCCATATGAAGTTGACTGGACATGTTCTCAACTATGTTCAAAGCAACATTCTTTGTAATAGCAAGAACCTGGAAAAAACCCTAAATGCCCCTGGACTGAAGAATGGATAAGAAAAATGCAGTAACTTTACTCAATGGAGTACTACACAGCAGAAAGAAATAATGATATCTTTAAATTTGCAGGCAAATGGATGGAGCTAGAAAACATCATATTGAGTGAGGTAACCCAGACCCAGAAAGACAATTATAATATGTATTCACTCATAACTGGTTTTTAAAGATAAACCAAAGAAATCCAGCCTACAAATTACAATACAGTAGAATTTAGACAACAATGAGGACCCTAAGTGAGACATACATGGATGTACTCTACATGGGAAATAAAAAAATTCAAACTCTCTTGAGGAAATTGGGATCATGGGGACCATGGGAGAGGGGTTAAGGGGTGGGAAAATAAAAGGAAAGGAGCAGAGAAAAATGTATAGCTCAATAAAATCAATAAAAAAGAAAGTGGATATATGTTCCACACCTTCTTTAACCATTCTTCTATTGAGGGGCACCTAGGTTGTTTCCAGGTTCTGGCTATTACAAATAGTGCTGCTATGAACATAGTTGAACAAATGTTTTGTGGTATGATAGGGCATCTCTTGGGTATATTCCCAAGAGTGGAATTGCTGGATCTTGAGGGAGGTTGACTCCCAGTTTCCCGAGAAACCGCCACACTGATTTCCACAGTGGCTGCACAAGTTTGCATTCCCACCACCAATGGATGAGAGTTCCCCTCTCTCCAAATCCTCTCCAGCATAGGCTATCATTGATGTTTTTGACTTTAGCTAATCTGACCAGTGTAAAATGGTATCTCATAGTTGTTTTCATTTGCATTTCCCTGATCGCTAAGGATGTTGAGCATGACCTTAAGTGTCTTTTGGCCATTCGAAGTTCTTCTGCTGAGAATTCTCTGTTCAGATCAGCACCCCATTTTTTAATTGGGTTAATTAGAGTTTTATTGTCTAGTTTCTTGAGTTCATTGTATATTTTGGAGATCAGGCCTTTATCTGATGAGGGGTTGGTGAAGATCTTCTCCCAGTTAGAAGGTAGCCTTTTTGTCTTACTGACAGTGTCCTTTGCTTTACAGAAGCTTCTCAGTTTCAGGAGGTCCCATTTATTCATTGATTCTCTTATTGTCTGTGATACTGGGGTTCTACCTAGGAAGTGGTCTCCTGTGACTATGTCTTATATATACACTAGAGTTTTACTCAGCGGTAAAAAACAATGACATCTTGAATTTTGCATGTAAATGGATGGACATAGAAAATGCTTTACTGAGTGAGGTAAGCCAGACCCAAAAAGAGGAATTGGTATGTATTCACTCATAAGTGGATTCTAGCCATAATTAAAGGTCTTTGAGCCTATTATTCGAGATCCTAGAGAAGCTAAATAAGAAGATGAACCTGAAGAAAATCATGTACTTATCCTCCTGGAGATTGGAAATAGACAAGAGTCCCAGGTAACCTCGGGAGCATGGGGTGGGGTGGGAGGGTTGTTGGAAGGGGAGAGGGTTAGAGAGAAGGGAGTAGGGGAGGAATGGGGAAAACTCGGGGGACTGAGATGGGGGGAGGGAGGAAGGATGGATATGTGACCAGGGAAGAATATATCTCAACTAAGGGAGTCATTTTAGGGTTTACAAGAGACTTGATTATAAATGGGATCCCAGGTCCAAGGAGAGATCCCCAGATTGTTCTCTGGACAGAGGAGAGGGTGCCTGAACCGGCCTTGGCCTATAACCATACTGATGAAGATTTTGCTTATCACCATAGATCCTTCATCCGACAATGGATGGCGATACAGATGGAGACCCACATTGGAGCACCGGACTGAGCCCGCCATGGTCCAAATGAGGAGCAGAAGGAGGAAGAACATGAAAAAAAAAACAACTCAGGACCGCGAGGGGTGTGATCACCCACTGATATAAGGGGACTGATCTAATGAGAGTTCACCAAGGCCAGTTGGACTGGGACTGAAGGAGGACGTGATCCAACCAGATTCTCTGAATGTGGCTGGATTCTCGGAATGTGGCTGGCCCGGAGCCTTACTGAAAAGCCATTGACAATGACACTGGGACTTGTTTCCTCTGCATATACTGGATTTTTGGGATCCAGTCTGTTTGGATACTCACCTTCCTGGACCTGGAGTGAGGGGGGAGGAACTTGAACTTCCCACAGGACTGGAAGTCCTGACTGCTCTTAGGGATGGAGAGGGAGGAGGAGGGGGATGGGGAGAGTGGGAGGGTGTTGGGAGGAGGGGCGGAAATGGAAACTTTCATAATTTAATAAACTTTGAAAAAAAAAGAAAGTGGAGAATGCTCACATTCGTTGCTTAACAGCACACCTGATAGCTCTAAAAGTAAAAGAAGAAAAAATCACCCAAGAGGAGTAGAAGAAAGGAAATATTCAAATTGAGGACTGTAATCAATATAAACAAGAGAAATAATTCAAAGAATCAATGTGGCAAAGACCTTGTTTTTGAGAAATTCAACAAGACAGGCAAACCCTTATCCAAACTAATCAAAAAGAAGAAAGAACATCCAAATTGACACAATAAGAAATGAAAGAGTGGACATAACAACAGACACTGAGAAATTTCAGAGAATCATTAGGTCATACTACAAAAACCTGTACTCCACAAAACTGAAAACATAAAAGAAATGAACAATTTTCTCTGTGATACCACATACCATAGATAAATAAAGATGAGGTGAACAATTTAAATAGTTTTATGAACTGTAAGGAAATAGAAGCTCTCATCAAAAGCCTCCCAACCCAAACAAAAGCCAAGGGTCAGATGGTTTCAGTGCAGAATTCTACCAGAATTTTCAAGATGAGCTAACACCTATATTCCTCAATGTGTTCCACATAAAAGAAACAGAAGAAACATCATCAGTATCTTTTAATGAGCCTTCAATTACCCTGATAACAAAACCACAAAAAAAAACTCAATCAAGAAAGAGAATTATAGACCAATCTTATTCATGAGTATAGATGTAAAAATACTCAATTAAATACTGGCAAGCGGAATACAAGAATACATCAAAAAAAATCATCCACCATGATCAAGTCAGCTTCATCCCAGAGATTCAGGTATGATGTAACCTGAATATAAGGTATGATATAAAAATATATCACTGTAATCCATCATATAAACAACCTGAAAGAAAAACAACCATATGATTATCTCAATTAGATGCTAAAAGAACATTCAATAGAATCTAACACCCCTTCATTATAAAGGTCTTGAAGAGATCAGGGATGCAAGGAACATATATAAACATAATAAAAACAATGCACAGCAAGCCAAGAGATAACAGTAAATTAAATGGAGAGAAACTCAATGCAATTCCACTAAAATTAGAAATAAGACAAGGCTGTCCACTCTCTCCATATCTTTCATCATAGATCTTGAAATTTTGGCTATAGCAAGAAGACAACAAAAGGAGATCAAGGGGATTCAAATTGGAAAGGAATAAGTTAAACATTTGTTATTTGCAGATGATATGATAGTATATATAAATGACCCCAATAACTCTACCAGAGAACTCCTATGGCTGAGAAATACATTCAGTAATGTAGCAGGACACAAGATCAACCCAAAGACATCAGTAGCTCTATATACAAATAATAAAGGGACTGAGAAAGAAATCAGAGCAACATCACCTCTCACAATAGCCACAAATAACAAAATATTTTGGGTAAGACTAACCAAGGAAGTGAAAGACCTGTTTGACAAGAACTATAAGCCAATGAAGAAAGAAACTGAAGAAGATGCCAGAAAATAGAAAAGATCTCCCATGTTCTTGGACAAGTAGGATCAACATAATAAAAATGGCAATCCTACCAAAAGCCATCTATGAACACTGTTGAAGGAGGTCATTCAGTCTTTGTGTTGCTTTCATTGGTTAATAAAGAGGCTAGAGCTAATGGGTCAAGCAGTGATTTATTTAATAAAATTTTTGTGTGGTTATTTTGGTGCTAAGCTAGCCACGTGGCCTGGATGAATAAGAGTGAAGGGTCCAGGCATAAAAAAATAAAAATATAGAAATAAAGAAATATAAAGTTATAAGTCTAGGAGAATGAAAACAGACTATCAGCAGCTTTCTCAGCAGATCAAGGATCATTCATTCACAGTGAGCTATTTTCTCAGATGCTTGGGAAGCATAGGTCATTTTACAACTGGCTGTTTTATTTACAAGGCCAGAGTGTCTCTCTACAAATTAAGAGCAGTGTCCTGACCATCCTTAATAAACAGTAGATGTGAACTGAGTTTAACCTTTAGGAGACAGAGATATGTGACCTCTGGGTCAGACACTGTCTCTGTTATGGGAAACTGACACCACCAGAGGAGAGGCATAAGACCCCAGTTTACACCCGGAGGTACCAGGAGACAGTGGATAAATACAAAGGTTTAATTAATGTGCTCTGATGATGGAGGTTATAAAGTATGGCAGTCAGAATCTGAAGATTTACCTGGAAACAGTGTGAAAGGTTTTTCCTCCTAAATTCTCAGCCCAGGAACCAGTTAATTCCAAATTCCTCCTAGACATTAGCACTCACTCCCCTCCCTAGGGCCTCCGCTGATCAACCCAAGGGTCAGGGCAAGGTTGTAAAAATTCCTTTACCCAGACCTAATGCTTGGTGTCCTAACTTTAAAAGGTGGGGTCAAAAAACGGCCTTTTGCCACAGCCTAACAAACACCATCTCTGGCTGTGGTCTCAGCTAGCTGATAAGCTTCTGTGCCCCACGGTGTTTTATTTTATTTTATTTTTTTATTTTTAAGTTTGCTTCTGGTTTTCCTAGGATCTGGTTTCTGGAATAAAGTTTGCTTCTGGTTTATTAGACTTGGTGGTGTTCTCATCTTTGCGTGACCCCCCTGGACCCAACAAGAGGGTCCTCCTCCTACAAATTGGTGCTTCAACGTGTGCTAGCTAAATCTACATAAAACCTAAGAAAGCTTGAAAAGAAATTCTAGACAAAAAGAAAAATACAGATTTTTTTTAACACAGCTTCTTGCTGTTTGCTGGCGGCACACCATAGCTCCATTAAGAGAGATTTCCCTGATTCATCCATAGCAGAAAAAAACCACGGCCGTTTTAAAACTTCCTGGTCTGTGCTGCCAGCACCAATTCCAGCTATTGTAGGATCCTCATCCCTTATTCTCAAAGAAATGAGAAGGAATTTTCCTAGCAGAGTGTTTTAAAATAAAAAACCCGAGACTAGCTTCACGTTCCTAGAAAAAATAGTGCCTCCTGCTAAAGGGCGCCTGGTCACCTGGTGGAAACTGATAAAGACTTCCTGAAAACAAACTGACAAAAATAGGGTGGGAAAGAGCAAAGGTCTTGCACCTGTGCTAAATCCCCCTGACTGCCCTGAAGGGCTTGTGATTTTTACCTTTTAAAAGCTAACCCCACAGAGGGAATTGCATCGAGTGTGGAGACAAATCCCAAGCTAGCTTGTATTATGCTAACAATAAACCTTGCTTTTGAAGTTCGGATTTCTCTGGTTTTTGGTCATCTCTTTGGGGGGCATAATTTGGGCACAACACTATGAAGCATTTCAGTGGCATTTGTGGGCCCAGGTGTTTGTGTGCCCACTTGGGGTCAGCAGGAAAGCAGCTGAGGCCATGCCCACTGCTCAGAGTTCCTCACCTGGGAAGGAAGCAGGATCAGGTCTACTAGGCTAGCACAGGTGGAAGAGGATGGCAGATTTCTGTTGCCATTCACAGAGATGTTTCAAGGCTACACAATGCTCTGCATGGCAGATTTAACTTTTCCTCAGAAAAAAAAAAAAGGTTTTATACACTACATGGTGCTGCCCAGTTTATGTGGTGAGGATGGCTCCCACCCAGCAGTCCTAGAGCTGAAGTGAACTATCTCCGCCATATTTAAAGCCTGAGAAAGGCGGAGCCAGCACCCAGGACAACTAAGACCAAGCAGCTTAGCACTTTTAGAAATGCGTCTGATGAGAAAATAATTAAAGATACACAATAAGGACAGATTCCTAAAAAAGGGAGGGGTAAAGTCTTTAAAGAGACAGAGTACATAAGTCACAGATTAAAGGAGTAAAGATAATAAAACAAATGTTAAAAAAGTAATAAAGAAAAATAAGCCACATAAAAATGAAAAATTCACAGAGAGTCTGGATTATGTATATTATTGTGTTATCTTTGAATTTTTTGACTGTGAAGAAGCTAAGTACAGAGAGACGTTTCATTTTATGGGTTTCTAAACTAAACAAGCATGTATATTTTAAAGGTATCTTGACTTCAGAATTTGGGTCTAAGAATATGGTGCTTTGGAAAAGAGGTACTTCTTTAGTTTTCACAGAAGATGAGAATCTATGAATTGCTTCTATATGGTTTGATAGATCATGGCCCCCTGAAAGGTTGCCATGAACACCCTCAAAAAATTACTTTGTCCAACTTCTGACTGAGATGAACCAAGCACATAGAATACATCATGAAAGACCCGATTAACAGTGCCACCAAATAGCAGGAAACAGTTGTATATGGTATAATAGGTATATGAACAGAACTATACCTATATTCTCAAATATTGATTATAATTGTTTACATTTAAAGGTGGATAGGCTATAGAGATGAATAATTTGCATTGGTATATTCTTGGTTTATTGATACAAATTTAAGGTTAATTTTGTTATATGTATATGTGTTTTTTATCTTTATTGGGGTATTGTGTTTGTGTAGTTCATTTAAAAATGTAATGAATCATTAAGCAATATAGATTAATAGGTAGTCATCTATAGTAGTCAAAATTGTAGTCGTGTTAGATTTTCTAGATGTATAGAGATATATTTCAGTTAGATAAATATTCTTTAAATCTTTCAGCGACCTTCTGAATATGATATTTAAAATGTTTAAGAACTTAAGATTTTTCATGTCAGTGAGACATGAAACAGAAATCTGGAAGCATCAAGCTACTTCAAGAGAATGATGGATATTGAAGAGAATTCTTATGGAGTTGGTTAACCGTTTGGGCAGAAAACTGTTCTTTCCTGTACTGCTTCATGGTATACTGTAAAAACTAGACATGTAGAACTCACAGAGAAATGACTGTTGAACTTGCCTAAAGATGAGATGATCATTCAGGGTTGCTGTTTCTTGAAAGAGCCTGTGAAACTTTCTGCAGGATACTGAAGAAAGTGACTGGCAAATGCTAAAATAGGTGAAACTGTCTTTGAAATTTTCTGTTTCATGGAAAAGGCTGGATACTATGGGCCTGTAGGCTGAAGATGGAAGCCCCAGCAGTACAGAAGAAATTTGGGTGACTGTTGAGGCAGTTAGATGTCTCTGTCAATTCTAGAGTTTTGGAAATTGCTTATAATGTACTTCCAGTTTACCTTGGTAATATTATATCCTTCTGGAGTCTTTGATGATGTTGAATAATTTGTATGTTTAGTTATAGTTTTCCTTAGTTTTTATAAAAGATAAAGTAGATATAAATATTGTAACTGTAATTCTTGAATACTGTTTTGTTGTATGTAACTTTACTATGACAATGTTAAAGCTTTCTTTTCTGATTAAACAGAAAAGAATAAATGGTGTAGGGGGTCCTCTGTCTTTGTGTTGCTTTCATTGGTTAATAAAATACTGCTTTGGCCTGTTGCTAGGGCAGAACTTAGGTAGGTAGGGAAAATTCAACAAAATTTTGGAGGAAGAAGACAGAGTTGGAGAGACTTTATGGAGCCGCCACCAGAGTCAGACATGCTGAATATTTTCTGAAAGCCACTGCCATGTGGCAATATACAGATTAATAGAAATGGATTAAATCAAGATGTGAGAGTTAGCTAATAAGAGGCTAGAGATATTGGGCCAAGCAGTGATATAATTAATACAATTTCTGTGTGGTTATTTCAGGGCTAAGGTAGCTGGGTGGTTGGGATGAACAAGTGGTTTCTTATCCTACAGAACACCACTTTTTAGACAAAGAAGCTAAAACTACACATGGAGAAAAGGAAGCACTCCAAAAAATGTTGCTTGCATAACTGGCTGTCAATATGTAGAAATGCAATAGAAAATTGGAGGAAAAAGTTGTAGAATAAAAGAGAGTTTATAATTTTTAGTAATTTGAAGCTAATAATTCTAAGGAATAAAAGTATGAATGAGAAGCACTTTTGAAAGCAAAAAGTACAGGGAATGCCTTCTAATACATGTTGCCTGTTTGAAATGGGTCGAATAATGCTGTGCTCTAAATTTGTCTATTTTTGAACATGAGGTCTTCAGCAAAGGGTGTCACAAGAAACAACACCTGTTAGCTAATTTTGTTCTTCAATTGCTGCATTACCATAATGTAACGTTAGATATATCAGTACAAATAAAAAGGACTCATCAAAGAACACCAATATTTATTTTGGAATAACAGTGCAATTAGCATTGATGTTTCACAGTGAACTCTGATCATATTCAAAGAATTGAAGCCTGGATAAATTGCTTTTGTTTCTGTTGTTTGGTTGATTTGGAATACTTTGCTTGGTTTCATTTGGTGGATGTTTGTTTTTGTTTTTGTTCTGTTTTGTACAGGCTCTCATGTAGCTTAGGGTGGTCTGAGCTCAACATACAGATGAGATGTCCTTAAAATTTTTATCCTTCTGTCTCTGCTTCCCAAGTTCTAAAATTCTAATTTTATCTCCACATTCACTCTGGTTCCTGCAGTGATGGTGACTAAACTCAGGGCTTCATGCATGCTAAGGCAACCACTCTACCAACCAAGGTATCTGCAATATGAAGGAAAGTTATAAGAGATGAAACTGAAGAAGGTCCATGAGATTTTTGAAACATTAACTCTAATTAAAGGTTTAATTTTAGGACCACCTCAGTCTAAAGTGGAACTAAAAGTTTTTGTTCACGTGTCCCTATAGAAGTACTTTATATAAAAGTCTGTGGTGACTTTTTTTTTTAAGATTTATTTATTTATTATGTACACAGTGGTCAGTCTCCATGTATGCCTGCAGGCCAGAAGAGGGCACCAGATCTCATTACAGATGGTTGTGAGCCACCATGTGGTTGCTGGGAATTGAACTCAGGACCTCCAGAAGAGCAGTCAGTGCTCTTAACCTCTGAGCCATCTCTCCAGCCCCCCTGTGGTGACTTTTATGTGAGTTGTGGTCATGGCAGAGTCTTTCTTGATCGTTTCCATCAGTTAATCATGTGTAAAAACTCTAAACTCTTCTTTCACAATTGCCTTGCGTAATTCCCTTTGTGTTGTTAAGGATGAAGAAAAATCTCTCTTGATTTTCACAACTTTCATGTTGCTCTTGTAAAGAAGAGGAGGGGCACCTTCATATTGCTCATCAGTCATTCTATATGGGCAGTGCCAAGCACTTCACATAAAAATGAAGAGCTCAGACCCAAAAGAAACGGCAGAAATATTATAAGAGCCAGAGAATCAGGCACTTTGAGATGAGATTGTGTCTCCTAGTAGCAGGAGAACTAAATCTGTAAAGTTTCACCATTACTGCTCATAGATAAGCAGAAAAAAGCTTAAAATAAAAAAGGCCAAAGTGGACACAAAAGCCTATGAGACCTGGCCCCTCCACACACAAAAACTAAAGACAACTGAGAGATTCTGGTTGTGAACAAGGTGAACCCCATCTGATGAAAGAACGCATCAATGGGTTACACAGTAACCAAAATTTAGAAGATATTCATACAAGTAACATTATACAGATTATGAAGATCAAATTTGAATTATAAATGTCTATAGAAAATTATATGTGCATGTATATTTATGAATACAGTAACATTTAATGGAAAAAGAAGTTGTAGATCTGAAGGAAATTGTGGAGGTTTATATGTAAGGACTTGAAAGTTATTACAATATAACAAAATTATAACATAGTGTAGTTAATAAATAACTTTGGAGAAGCAACTATAATAACAAATTTATTATATAAAACATAATGAGCATATTTGGAGCCTATAATTATTTAGTTTATAAAAATGCTTGTTATATAATATTCTATCTGTAGAACACTGCATGTGCAGAGTTGAAAATTAATTAGTTTTTTGAAATGGATGAAATGAAAACTACATTTAATGACATAGAATTAGGTGACAAAATGTTGAAAGGAGATTTTAAATGATTTTAGCAACACAGTTTCCATATAGAGTACTAATAAGTAGTTTCGTTATACATGTGTCTGTCAAAACATAACAGTTTTCACCTTAATTACATATAATGGAGTGAATTTGAAAAAGGACAAATTGTGCAATCTAAAATGAAATTATTTGCCTGAACCATATGTGTGGTAGTAACTGAAGATAAAGGATCAAAAAGTGAGAAAGAAAAGGATTCTCTTTGTTGGCATTTCCAGGTGTGGAAATAATTGTCTAAATGGATATGTCATGTCCCACATCTTCTTTGACCATTCTTCTATTGAGGAGCGCCTAGGTTGTTTCCAGGTTCTGGCTAATACAAATAGTACTGCTATGAACATAGTTGAACAAATGCTTTTGTGGTATGATAGGGCATCTCTTGGGTATTTTCCCAAGAGTAGAATTGCTGGGTCCTGAGGTAGGTTGACTCCCAGTTTCCTGAGAAACCGCCACATTAATTTCCAAAGTAGCTGCACAAGTTTGCATTCCCACCAACAATGGATGAGTGTTCCCCTCACTCCACATCCTCTCCAGCAAAGGCTATCATTGGTGTTTTTGATTTTAGCTATTCTGACAGGTGTAAGATGATATCTCAAAGTTGTTTTGATTTGCATTTTCCTGATCGCTAAGGAGTTTGAGCATGACCATAAGTGTCTTTTGGTCATTCGAATTTCTTCTGTTGAGAATTCTCTGTTCAGTTCAGTACCCCATTTTTTAATTGGGTTAATTAGAGTTTTAGTATCTAGTTTCTTGAGTTCTTTGTATATTTTGGAGATCAGACCTTTGTCTGATGAGGGGTTGGTGAAGATCTTTTCCCAATCAGTAGGTTGCATTTTTGTCTTAATGACAGTGTGCTTTGCTTTACAGAAGCTTCTCAGTTTCAATGGATATGACAACTGTGTAATGACAGATATGTTTTCTCTCTTTTTGAAATAATTATTACATTTATTAAAGTGGGTGCATGTGTCATGAGTGTTGGCATGTCCATATATGCAACAGCACATATGTTTAGATCAGAACACAGCTGAGTGAGTGCTTTCTACCCTTCCACCTTGTGGATCCCTAAGATTAACTCAGGTCATCTGGCTTGGCTTGAACTTAACTGCTATGGCATCTCACTGAAACATGTGCATCATCTTTAAACTTGTAAGTTGTCATACCACGACTTAAAATATTCACTCATATTTACAAAATATTTATAAAATTAAGGGAACTTTTTTTATTATTAGCTCTCATATTCAACTCAAGGAAATTTGGAGGCTAGGGATCCCCAAGGACCATGACAGCAAAAGGCTTTCCAACTGCATAGTTCTATTTAATGTGGAGAATGGGAATCTTTCCAAGGCAGATATGACTTTTGTCATTCTATATAAGCCACACTGAGGTGAAACACGTCAGTATCATTGTTCATAGCAGAAACAATGATGTACAAGTTTCAGATTCCAGGGAAGATCAGAGGAAACATCATCCAAAAGGAAAGATCTGTTTTATAAGGTGATTCTTGTAATGTGAGTGCATCACAAACTGATTGTCATACTTTCATTTTTTATTGCAACTACTCATTCAAACTTTGTTTGTTTTAGTAGCACATTTTTTAAATACTTCATGAGTATACAGTGTTTGTTGCATTCATATGTTTTTAATTGTGTGGCTGACAAAAATATTGTAGTTTTCCCTTCTAACTACTCCTTGAGACATTTGGAAACATAAAGGAGTTTTATATGCTCATATCTAATGATCTCTTAGGATAATCTTAAAAATACCAAGTCTCTGAACAGATGACTCACATGCCACTAAACACACTTTAATGTTATCTGATTATCTTTTGATTTTGGAGCCTCTATGTTCTCCTGATAGAGAGAATATATTAATGAAGTAGTTATAAGAAAATAGAGGGAGATGACAGTTATACAAATTATAATATTTATAATTCACCAAGAATTTGTCACTTAAAGTAGATATGTGAAAATGTCATTGATATTCAAAGAACTAAGAATATTCAAGTTTAAAAAAGTAAAATTAACTTTACATATACATGACAATTATTACTTTTTAAATTGATTATTTTTACTTATTTGTGCTTGTACTAAAATAGAAAAATACCTTGTGAGAAATGTCATTGATTTTTTAACTTCTTATGATCAAAATTTCTATTATTTATTTCATAATCTGGAAGAAATATTGGGACTTTGGAATCAGAGATACTTCATTGTGCACCACAGTATTACTAATTTATAGATCTGATTGAAACAAAAAATCAATAAACATTGTTATTACTATAATATTAAAATAATTAACAAGAAGTTACAAAATATCCCTAGTTTATTGGCATTTTAATTTCCCAATTTCAAATCTAGAATTAATAAGAAAAGTGGAGATATTAAGGTTTAGAAGGAAAACTCAGGAGAAATATATTTATATAATTTAATATTTATAGTTATTTAAATATTATATATTAACTCTCTCCCCTATAATACATTACTATTATTATATGTTAATAGCATAATATATTATGTAGTTATAATATATTATAAGGGAGAGAGTTAAGAAAGGAAGAAAGAAAAAAGAAGAAAAGAAACTGAAAAAGCCACTTTAATAATAAGTTTTTCAAACTTTGATATAAAATCTCATCATTTATAGTTGAAAGACTGTAAGTATATGAAAATAAGTAACATCCATCAGACCTAGCAATACATTATTTTTTAGAGATATCTCCAATAAATAAGACATCAAGGAAAGACAATGCTAAAAACTTGTCCTAGGCATATTATTTCTCATTTTACTTGATGATCCATTTTTATCACTTATTTTAATAGAACTTATTCAATTATGTCTACTTATATGTAATCATAAATAGATTGGTGCTTGGGGATTGTGTGTTTGTGTTTAAAATATGTCAAAGGATTATCATTCTGGAATTTTGTCAGACAAGTATAGAGACTGTGACTTTATATCTGATATTTCTTGAAGAAAATTATCTCTGCATCCATGGCAAAACATAGATTTATTGAGGGAAAATGTAAACAGAATAATTGGTATTGGTATTTTATCATAATATATTTATTTACATACTTATAAAGATTATTTTTCAGATGGGTAGTTTTTCCTATATTCAGCAAAATTACCTGATTAGAAAAAATATGCAAACTAAAGGAAGTTACTTAAATGACTGGGTACAATGTTTAGATATAATGTGTATTCTTTTAACTTGATTCTGAACATTAAGTTATTTTTTCTGTTTCAGGAATTTTTAGTTAGGTTCTCTCTCTCTCTCTCTCTCTCTCTCTCAACATTTTGGAGCCCAGTGTACTAAATGGAAGAAACAAACCAGTCTGTGGTGTCTGAATTCATTTTTCAGGGACTTTGTACGTCAAGGGAACTACAGATTTTTCTCCTGTTGCCGTTTTCTACCCTCTACCTGATGATTGTGGTAGGCAACCTCTTTGTGGTGATATTAATCATCATTGATCATCATCTCCATTCTCCCATGTACTATTTGTTAGCCAATCTCTCATTTATTGACTTTTGCCTTTCCTCAGTTACTACCCCCAAAATGATCACAGACCTCATAAAAGAAAATAAAAGCATTTCTTTCGGGGGCTGCATGAGCCAGATCCTCGGTGTGCATTTCTTTGCAGGGGGTGAGATGGTACTTCTTGTAACAATGGCCTATGACCGCTTTGTGGCCATCTGTAGGCCACTACACTACACCAGGATCATGGACAGACAGAAGTGCATCTGGCTGGTTGTGATATCATGGATCACTGGATTTGTGCATGGGATTAATCAGCTGATCCTAGTTTTGGAGCTACCTTTTTGTGGACCTAGAGTGATAGACAGCTTTTTCTGTGATATTCCTTTGGTGATGAAATTAGTCTGCATGAATACTGATACTCTAGGAATCATAATAAATGCTGAGAGCGGTGTTTTAGGAATAACTTGTTTCATTCTCTTGCTGATATCTTACACTTACATTCTACTTAGTGTTCGGCTTCATTCTAAACATGGTTCATCAAAGGCACTCTCTACCTGCACCTCCCATATCATAGTAGTTGTGCTATTCTACGGTCCTGTCATTTTCATCTATCTGTGGCCAGTCAACATCACTTTGGTGGATAAGTTTCTCTCTGTGTTTTATACAGTCATCACACCTCTCCTGAATCCAGCCATCTATACACTGAGAAATAGAAATATTAAGAATGCCATAAAGAAGCTGATAAATCGCACGTGAGTTCTGTAATATTTTTTAGATATCTTATGTTATCATCAAATTCATTGTGTATACATTGTTTTACATGAATAGTAGTGGACACTGGATTGTATAGCATCTTGTTTCTAGAATCTATTTGATGTAGTTTGTATATAGTTATGAAAATAACCATTAGAAAATTATATTCAAAATTGTAATACTTATTGTTTTATCACATAAAATGAGTAATAGTTTTGCATAATATACTTTTATAGAGAGAAGAATAGCAGATGATAATATGTTGCAAAAATAGTGATTGCATGTGTTCTCAACGTGTGCTTGTCATTTTAATTAGATTGTTAATAACACAATACACTTTGAATTATTTATCAATCTTACCATCTTTTAAAATATGGTATTATATGTCAATCCTTATTCTATGCATCAAGAGATAATGACAATATCTGTGGAGACAACAACCACCTAGAAATTAAAGTACTAAACAAAGCACATGATAAAGTTATTTATCTTATATTGTTATAAAATCTGTCAGTTTTCAAGTCTTAACTATTCATATGGATTCAGAATTTTCATATATTGTTTTCCATAACTGAAAGGACAGTCTATTTATAATATTTGAATGCACTTTCCTCAGTTCATAAGTTCTTTGCATGATCATGATTTTATACTATAATTGCCAAAGCCAGTTAGGGAAACATTATTGTTCTTTTTTGTTGTTTTGGGGAGGGGTTGTTTTGTTTTTAGACACAGCATTTCTATGTAGCTTTAGAGTCTGTCCTTGAACTAGCTCTTGTAGACGAGGTTGGCCTAAAACTCACAGATATCTGCTTGCCTCTGCCTCCCCAGTGCTGAGAATAAAAGCATGCACCACCACCCCTGGCTACATTATATGTTCTTGATAATATGATATTCATAATAATTCATATTATATACAATTTGAAGTAGAGGATTATTTGCTGAATAAACTATATTTATACATGTTTACAATAGTTTAGTTCTAACTCGTGTCTAAACAGTTATGAAATTCTGAACTTCTTAAATTTCATGACAATATTTCATGAGTTAATGGTTAAAATCAACATGTATGTTTATTCTATTAATTTAAAACGGTTGTCATTATATGAATTATCTAACAAAAACACACAAAAAACTTTATAATGTTTTTCTGAAATCATATGACTGCAGATAAGCATTGCTCATGTCTGGTCAGACTTTGATGCATACATATGTGTATATTCTGTTATCTTTTCCAGAAGAAATTATCTATAGTATGTTTATAGATTTAACCCTCAACAGTTTTGTCACCATATTTTTTATTAACTATGATTTGACAGTATCTGCAATAAGCTGATTATATCTAATATAATCCTTGACCACTTATATCCATTTAATGTTTATTAGCGCCTATCCAAGCCATACAAACCATGGCAGTACCTTCCTATATTTATATATTTTTCTTTTGCTTTGTGGTTCACTGCAATGATCCATTGGCATCTGTGTATTCATTGTTTGTAATTATCCCTATGGCTCTATGATTGCATCAGTTGGTTGCAATTGAAGAAAACAGCTAGCACTGCTCCAGAAACATCAGTAGCTCACAGTTCAACAAGGAGATGTAGCAGTACATGGGTATGCTCTGATCTTTAATTGACCGCTTACTATTTTCTTGTATGGTCCCCATGTTAGGCAGCTATGGTATTTTAACTACATAGCTGTGCCAGGTCTACAAGACTGCATTTCATAGTTCCTGAATTCTTGCTAAACCCTTCCTCATTCTTTCTCAGCATTATTTTATAAGTAATTTTTAATATACAGACAGCCTACCCTCACATACCCACAGTAATACTTCAACAACAAAACACCTTAAGGACTCAGTGATAAACTAAATAATTGAACTATAAAATGACTTCTTTTTGCCTGTGTAGCTTATAAGGATATAAATTTCATTTAAATTTTAGCAATTATCTTAGTGACATTACTTGTACTTAGTGTGTTTCAAGAAGCAGAATGGAGACCATTGGGATAGCTCAGCAGGTAAAGGAGCTTCCTGACAAACCACAGGACCTGAATTAAATCCTACCCAAGCTCACATGTTAGAGGAAAAGTTACAACTCCTTTAAGTTTTTTTAATTGATTTTTATTAAGCTCTATATTTTTCTTTGCTCCCCACCCTAACTCTCCCTTCCCCTTCAACCCTCTCCCAATGTCCTCATGCTCCCAAATTACTCAGGAGATCTTGTCTTTTTCTACTTCCCATGTAGATTTGATCTATGTATGTCTCTCTTAGGGTCCTCATTGTTACCTATAACTTTTGATCTAACATCCTCAATTATTTCCACATGTGCACACACAAAGTGAAAAGTAAACACACTCATACACACATACACATATATATGATATGTATAATGTATATATTTATATGTATGTGTGTATGTATTACACTAATCATACTCTTTCTAATTGTTGTCACTTATTTTCTTGTTATTCTGCACCCACTGGTGACTTTCTTCTTCAGAGTTACCTCTTCTTTCATTTATATAAAAATAATTTACAATGTTCCTCCTCCTGAATCAGTGTCATTTCACTTAACTTGACCTATATTTTTGTTCTTTTGATGATAGCCATTCTCAATAGGCAATAATATTATCTCAAAATCTCAATGATATCTCTCATTTTTTTTGTGTGTTTGTTGTTTTTTGTTGTGAAGTTTTGTGGTTTTTTTGCTGTTTTGTGTTTTTCTTGTTCTGTTTGACTTGTTTATTTATTTGCTTTGTTTGATTATTTGTTTGTTTTAGAACTAAGGGTTAAAATAAAGGTCTCGCGTATGCTAGGGAATATCCCCGACACTAATCTATATATTACCAATATATTCCTGTAATTTTCATATATTAAAACCTTGAAGTGGGATCTTTCTAAGTGACTCAAGTGAAATTTGACTATAGTTCTCCCACCCTAACCTCCCAAGAAGCTGGAATTGCAAGACTGTATCTTCATGCTAAGTAAGCGTGATATGTATTTACCACATTCCTAAGCATTCAACCTAACACTTCTGAAAATTCTGCTGTCATTCATTTCAGAAGTAGAAAAACATGATCCTAAAATTATTAAATAATTTCAAGTTACTTTTAAAAAGTCAAAGAAATCTTGAGCCGAGGAAGTGATGTCAGATGTCTCATAACACTTGACTTCAAAAAATACAATAGAAACATAGTTATAAACAGCATCACAAAATAATAATGTTAACAAATTTGTAGCTTAGAAATAGACTTGCAAAACTAAAATATATGGCTTTTTGTAAAACACCAAAAATATACTGTGGAGGATAGGGTAATTTCTTTAGTAAACTCAGAAGAAGAAATCTCACTGTATCTCTAGTCTTTACACAATAAAATTAAAAATGGATCAAAGGCTTACAACAAGCACATTTACACAAAAAACTAAATAGTTACCTTTTTTAAGAATTATTTATTCTATTACCTGAAACTTTGAAATTTTTGAAGAAGAGGCAAAGATTATGGCAATACTTCAACTATAGGCATACACAAGAACTTTTTGAATAGTACTTCAAAACCCAGAAAATATTTGACTATTGGGATTGCATGAATTTGAAAGACTTCTACAAATCAAAGTCAACAACTAGCACAGCAAATAGATAGTTATGGAATGAGAGATAAAACTGACAACTGTTCACCCATTAAGAGTGTACTATTCATACTATATGATGAACTAAAAAATTAACACAAAGAAAAAAATGATTGAATAAAAATAAGTTGTCAAATGAATGGAGTAGACATTTTTCAAAGAAGAAATAGAGATGACTATTAAATGCATACAACATGATACATTTAGTCATCAAGCAATACCATTTTTTGAAGATTATTACTGTCATTTATGTTTGGGAAAGTATATATGTGGGGGAACAAGTCCATGGGAATCAGAAGAGGAACTCAATTGCTTGAAGATGAAGACACCATTCACTAAAGGCACAGATGCCAGAGACCTTGAGTTGGAGCTGATCTGAATGTTGTTTCTCTGATAACAAGCTTTTAGTGTAGAAAAGGAACCTACTACTTTATGGTACCTAAATGGCAATAATGCATGGTTTGAATGTGGTAACATATGTGATCAAAATAGTAACAGTAGTACTGGTGAATAAATGTCATAAAGAGCTCTCATTATAAAATGATATTTTATATAGAATAACATGACCAAAAAAACATTAATATTGGGAAAGAGAAAGGTACCCAGAAGGACGAAAAAGGGAGAATATGAGAGGTGATAAAGAGGAATTGTTTTAAAAGTACATCAGATAAGTAGATTAAAATGTGATATAAAACTCATTGCTTGTTTAATTTACATTCAATAATAAATTTTTAGATGCCCCAAATAGGTAGTAAACAGAAAATGAATACTTGGAGATAATTATTTATCCACATTACATATACCTTTTTTTCATTTTTGTTTTGTTTTTTTTGTTTATGTGTTTGTTTTCTGGTTTATTTATTTATTTTTTGTTTACTAAAACAAGATTTTTCTGCATAACCATGTCTGTCCTGGAACTAGATCTGTAGACCAGGCTGGTCTCAAACTCATGGAGCTTTACCTGTCTCTGTCTATTCAGTGCTGGGTTAAAGTTTTGGGCCAACACCACTCAGATTCATTTTTGATATTATAATTCAATCACATTATCCTTTCTTTCTCCACCTTCCTCTAAATGACCATATTCCTCTATACTTTCCTTCAAATACATGACCTCTTTTTTACTTAATTGTTATTGCATAGATAGATAGATAGATAGATAGATAGATAGATAGATAGATAGATGGATGGATGATAGATATAGATATATACCTTTTTTCTATACACTAACATAGAAAATAGTTTTTTAATCTGAAAAAATACTATAGGATAAAAGAACTCATATTGAGAAAAATAAACAGCAATACTTATTTAATTCCAATCACCAGAGGCTGTTGCGATAGCTTCCTGGATAAAGAGGCTTTTCACAAATTAAACTTATGAATTTATATATGATTTGAAATGTTTTGAAAAGTAACTCCTTTTGTAGCCATTTCTTTATTTTTGAAAAAATTATCAATGCTTAAATAGAAGTTTGTGACACATTCTAAACTGCCCTATTACTCATTATTTATTTCTTCAGTTTACATGTTGTACATTTTGTGTTAGTCCATTCTATATACCTACTAATTTACAAGAATTTTGCCATGAACTGATGAATTAGTCTTCTAGAAAATGACAATTTCGTATGTCTGAAATTTTTTATTTTACTACTATAGTTTGAGTTCCTGGTTTCAAATATACAAATATAAAATAATTTAATAGAATATATGTAGTTTATTTTTATGTCTTTTTCTCTGCATGTGGACCCTATTACTGTCTTATTATATTTGCTTAAAATTTTGTTGTACTTACTTTTCTTTCTTTGCTTTAATTTTTGAGGCAGTTGTGTAATCTGGCAATTGATTACTATAACTTTGGTCTTGTCTTTCAAAAAGATTCTCTCAATTAAATTATTGCCTATTTTAAAACATATTGTTAATATACAGCTCTAACAGACTTTTATTTATATTTTAGTATTTTTAATTATTTATTTAAAAAATTTTTCATTTCACATACCAACCATAGTTTTCTCCATCCCCTCCCCGTTTCTCCCCCTCCCATTCTCCACACTCAACCCCCCATTAACTCCTTAGAATAGGTAAGGCCTCCGACCTGTATGAAGAGTGAACAATGTATCCCTCCATAGTAAATGGGCTCCAAAATGTTATTTCATGCACTGGAGATAATCCTGGCCCTCTACCACTGGTCAGACAGGCTGTACAAGCCACAGAACTGTCACTCACATTCCGAGGGCATGATTTGTTCCTATACAGATTCCCTAACAGTCAGTCCAGAGTCAGTGAGCTCCCATTAGATTGGATTAGTCTTTTTGGTGGATTTCCCCACCATGATCTTGAACATTCTTACTCATTAAACTCCTCCTCTCTCTCTTCAAATGAACTCCAGTGCAGTACTTAGCTGCGGTTCTCTGCATTTGATTCCATCAATTACTGGATCAGGATTCTCTGATGATCAGTAGGGTGGTCATCAATCTGTTTTCTTGGAAAGGCCAGTTCAGACAACCTATTCACTATTGCTAGGAGTCTTAGCTTGGTCATCTTTGTGGATTCCTGGAAGCTTTCCTAGCACCAGCATTTTTCCTAACCTCATAATGGCTTCCTCTATCAAAATACCTCTTTTCTTTTTCTCCCGCTCTTCCCTCCCTACCTCTACCATCCTGTTTCCTCATATTCTCCTCATCGCTACCTATTTATTCAGGAGATCTTATCTATTCTGCTTTCCCAGGGACATCCATGCATGTTTTTCTTATGGTCCTCCTTATTACCTAGCTTTTTAGGAGTTGTGGATTGTAACCTGGCAAATTTTTTTCTTTACGTTTAATAATCATTTATGAGTGATTACAAGATGTGAGATTCCCCTCTGTATGCTGTGAATACCATTGGTTAATTGGTCAAGCTTGTAGTCATGTTAGTTTAGTTTTCTAGTTGTACAGAGATATATTTCTGATGGCTAAGTATTCTTCAAACTTTTCAAAAACAGAATATAGCATTTAAAATGTTTTAAGAACTTACAACTTTTCATGGCAATGAGACACACCTGCTCCTGGAAGCACCAATCTACTCCAAGAGGATAATGGGCATTAAAGAGGCTCCTTAAAGAGCAGGTCAGCTATTTGGGCAAGTAACTGCTCTTTCCTGGCTGCTTAATGCTTTGCTATATGAACTGGAAATGCAGGACCCACAGTAAAATGACCGTTGAACTAGCCTAAAGGTGAAATGGGCCTTTGGGGATCCAGCTTCATGAAAGAGTCTGCCAGATATTCTTCAGGACACAGAAGAAAGTGACTGATGAACTGCCAATACAGACAGAACTCTCTTTGAAATTTTCTGCTTCATGGAAGTGTCTTCTGGACACTATGGGCCTGTAGGCTGAAGATTGGATGCCACAATGTTACAGAAGAACTTTAAGTGATAAATCCAGGTAGTGACATATCTTGGTCAAATCTAGAGTTTTGAAATTTGCTTACTATGCACTTCCTGTTATCTTAGGTATTATATCATTCTGGAGTCCTTGATGGAGTTGAAGAATAGTTATAATTATAGTTTTCTTTAATTATAATAAAAGATAAAGGAGATGGAAATATTATAAATATAGTTCTTGCTTGATTCATGTTTTGTTGTATGTAATCTTGCTATATTAAAATTAAAACCTTCCTTTTTATTTAGACAGAAATGGGGAAGAAATGTGGAATTCCCCTCTGAATGCTATGAATACCATTGGTTAATAAAGAGTCTGCTTTGGGCCTACTGCAGAACAGACTAGGGCAAGGCAGGAATTTTAAGAAGATAAAGGAGGAGAGAGTAGGCATAGTTGTGGAGAAGCCATATAGCTGCCACAGGAGACAGACATTGGACATCAGACAGAACCTTCAATAGGCTACACCCATGTGTTGATACACAGATTAACAAAAATGGGTTAATTTAAGATGGAAGATCTAGCTAGACATACATTTATGCTATTGACCAAGCAGTGCTGTAATTTATATAGTTTTTTCTTTGAGATTATTTCAGGGCTGTGTGGCTGGGAATGAATGAACAGCCTCTGCCTACAAGTACATACTGTATTTGTCATTCTGGGTCTGAGTTACCTTACCTAGGACACATTTTTTCCAATTCCTTTTATTTGCCTGCAAATTTCAAGATGTCCTTGTTTTTTACTGCTAAGTACCATTTCATTGTGTAAGTGTACCACATTTTCTTTATCCATTTTTGGGTGAGAGGCATCTAGGTTGTTTCCAGGTTGTGGTTTTTATGGATAATTCAGGTTTAAAAATAGGTGAGCAAGTGTCCTTGCAGTAGATCTATGTAACCTTTGGGTATATTACTGCTAGGTCTTGAGGTATATGGATTCCTATTTTTTTTTAGAAATAACTATAGTTATTTCTAAAGTGGCTTTACAAGAATACACTCCCACCAGCAATGAAAGAGTGTTACCCTAAATCCACATTCTTTTCATCATATGCTGGCATGAAAATGTTTGATCTTGGTCATTCTGACAGGTGTAAAATAGTATCTCAGAGTTGTTTCAATTTGCATTTCTCTGATGACTAAGGATGATGAGCTTTTCCTTAAGTGTTCATCAGCCACTTGAGATTCCTCTATTAGAGTTCACTGTTTAGCTTTGTAATCCATTTTTAAAATTTAATTATTTTGTCTTGTGATGTCTATTTTTTTAAGTTCCTTATATATTTTGGAGATCAGTCCACTGTCAGATGTAGGGTTGATTCTACCCATTCTGCAGGCTACTATTTTATCAAGTTGACCATATCCTTTACTTTCAATAGCTTCTCAATTTCAGTAGGTCCTATTTATTAATTGTTTCTCTTGATGTTTGTGTTACTGATGTTATATTTAAGAAGCAGTCTCCAATGCCAATGCATTTAAAGCAACTTCCCATTTTCTCTTTGATGAGCTTCAGTGTGGCTGTATTTATATTGAGGTCTTTGATCAATTTGGACTTGAGTTTTGAGCATGATGATAGATATGGATCTATTTTCATTCTTCTACATGTTGATATCCAGTCATGCCAACACCATTTGTTGAAGATGCTTTCTTTTTTCCACTTTATAGTTTTAGCTTCTTGGTCAAAAGTCAGGTGATTATAAGTTTGTGGATTAAAATCAGGATCTTTAATTCATTTTCATTGGTCTATCTGTCTGTTTTTATGCAAACATAAGACTGTCTTCAGTAATATAACTCTGTAATAGCACATGAAGTTAGGAATAGTGACACCTCAAGAATGCTTTTTATTATACAGGATTTGGCTCCTGAGATTTTTATCTTGCCATCTGAAGTTGAGTATTGTTCTTTTGAGGTCTGTAAAGAATGTTACTGGGATTTTGATAGGAATTACACTGAATCGGTAGAATGTTTTTGGTAAGATTATTATTTTTACTATGTTAATTCTACCTATCCATTAGCATGGGATATCTTTCCATTTTCTACTACCCCTGTCAGCACAGCTTGAAATCCCTCGACAGTGGAGTTACATACTTGGTATGCAGCTGCAAATTTTTGGATGGCACAGCAACTTGGAAATTTCCTGTGGCCCATCCACTCATGCAGTTCTCTCTGCCTACTACTCTGGGAGCACACCCTTTCCAGTTTGTGTTTTGAGCTCTGGATTCCTTGATATTTTGGCCACCACAAAACACTATCCATATATGGAAATGATTTCATTGTTCTTAATTTGTTAGCATAATTTTTAGTAATTAAGGTACCTCTATTGTGGAATCAAGAAGGATGTTTTGAGTGGCTGCTGATTGCATCTGCCTGCCTTATGCCTAGAAACAGAACACCTATTGGTCAATCTACAACAACTTACTGAAAATTAATAAAAAAGAAAGTTCATTTGATTAATAAATAAATAAATTTGAAAATTGAATAATTGCAGACAATATCACCACCCAGAAATTTAATAATCTTTTTGTTTCTACAATGGATGGAATTCTGCAAGGATTATGTAGTATTTCTTGTATGTCAATTTTTGTGATCATGGGAATTATCCTTCTTCATATTATATCCTTAAATAAATGATTTGATAACAGAATCAAGAATGAGGCACTTTTAGAAATGATATAGTCTTTAAAGACTAATAAAGAAAAGCTGGCTGACAGGATTCATATCTTTGAAAATCAAAAGTTAGCTGAAAAAAATATTACCACTGAAAATGATAACATTAATTTGACAGACAAGATTCAATCCATGTCAATGGGTTATGAAAACTTACAAAAGGGTACTGAGAAATTATCTGAAAGAATTCATGCTGTTGAATTATAAATCAGAATCTGTTAAAAGTTATGATAAGTTAGCAGTTAGAGTATCTCTCCACAAAGGCAATCTTCAAGCCGCTCAAATAATATCCAAGGACGAGAAGTTAATATTTAATAAAAAATTTCAATACCTTGAAATCTTACTGGCAGAGTGAGGAGCAGAAGCTATTTGATTTGGTGAAATCATTAATCACTAGAAATATTCACAGGTCAAAAGATTCAAGCTTTACAATAAACAGTGGTAAAAAGATTTGAATCAATTGAGAAAAGTACCAGAACAGATAAGCAAGGAGCTGAGGTACAAGCAAAGTATTTAGAATTTCCAGTGCTTTTCAGAGTCAGAGATGACTTGCTAAGAGTTTTAGCTACTTATTCCATTATTACCACTGACAAGACAGAAAATACTCACTACTCAGATGGATATAAAAAATGTAAATGGAAGCCTATAGGTATGAAAGATCTAAAAGAAATTAAACGAGTCGTAATATCTTGCATTCACCATTTGTTAGGGATATTGGAAAGACATAGGCTTCAAGCAATAAAGCTACTTCACATGATTGATTTCAATTAGTTTCAGCAGTTCTTGAAGATGGACCACTATAGCAGTGGAAATGTTATTGGAGATAGGGTGCTAAAGCCTTAGAACATAAAGAAATAGTCAAAGGATTTGAGACTTGCTAGGTCAAATTCTTGGCGAGGGTAATTATGTTGATCCACAGAATCAAGCTCTTTATAATTAACATATCTTGTTCCTGTGCCCTACAGCAGCCTTAAATCCTTGTAACAGGACTCAAGAACTAGGAAAAAGAATTGAATGATATATTAAAGATAAACAGATCAGCACCCTTTAGATCAGCACCAATGGATGATTGGATCCTGCATACAATAATATTTGACTGTAATACTGATGCTTGCCCAGGAGAACAAATTCCAAAGGTTGGAAAAAATATCAAAATACCAAATGATTTAATTGTGGAAGAACAGGTCTTCTGAAAAGGGATTGTAGACAAGGTATTTCTAAAAAATAATGTCTCCTCTGGGAATGACAAAAATAGAAGGTCTCAAACATCTGGATTGTAGAAGATATGGCAAAGGTCGGCATTGGACCAATGAATATAGATTAACAAAAGACAAACAAGGCAGCCAGTTCCTATCAGGAAACTGATAGGGATGCCTCTCACAGTCCCCCAGGTCAAACGAGGTTCAATCATTCCCAGTCACTATGGAGGACATGTCTCCCCCGGGAAAATTAAAAATCCAGTGCCTTTTGTAAAAAACCATACTGTTCTGGATGATGGAATAAACATGGAGATTGAATCAAAACTTCCAATAGAAAATAGGTAATGTATAATTTGGCAGACTTCTATGAATATCAAAAAACAAAGCTGAGGGCATGAATGTAGAATATTTTATTGAATGATTACTGACATGAGTGCAGATGTGACTATTATCACTCTAGAATCTTGGCATCGCATTGGCCTCTTCAAGAAGCAGAAGGTTAATTCCTAGGACTTAGATCCCTATCTCAGTAAAACAAAGCAGAATATGGATTGAATGTATAGAGCCAGGGGACATAGAGGAAAACTGAAGATATTTGTGGCAATATAGAACTAAATCTATGGGGTCATGATCTGTTTCAGCAATGCAATACCTAAATTAACATTCCTGTATTTTGAGAATACATAAACAAACTCACGTTTCTGAGAAGGAACTTATAAGGTATTATAAAAAACAGTCACCAGTCATTATGGCTATACAAAAACACAAAACTATTAGCAAACCTTCATGGTTAACTGAGGAATTAATATGGAATAAACAATGGCCTCTAGCAGAAGAGAAACTGCAGGCTCTGTAACAACTGGTACAGGAGCAACTAGATACTCACTATATTGAAAAATCAACTATCCCTTGGAATTCTTCAATATTTGCTGTTAAAAAGAAATCTGGAAAATGGAGAACGGCAACAGATCTAAGAACTGGCAGTGAGGTAAATAAACCTATGGGCCCTCTACAATTGTTATGGAATTCCCTTGCCTTCCTTATTACCTCAAGAATGACCTGTTATAGCTACTGATTTAAAAGATTTTCTTCACTATACCTTTGCAAAAAAAAAAAAGCTCAGAACAAAATTTGCCTTCACAGTGAGTAATTATAATAATTCTCAGCTTACTAAAAGATATCAATGATTGACCCTTCCACAAGAAATGATCACTAGCCCCACCCAGTGTTTATATTTTGTAAGTCAATTTTTGGAAATAATACATAAACAATTTCCTAAATCTATAATTTATCATTACATGGATGATATTTTGCTATCTGATTCAAATGTAATTACTTTAGAAAGAACTCACATGCTGCTCAGATGAATCTGAGTCTTAAGTTCATTCTAGTTATATTGCCCTGCAGAACTTCCCCTATAGGAATTTTAATGCAGATAGAAGATATTATCTGAGAATGGACATTTTACCACATAAATTGAGTAAAATGTTAAAAACATATGTGGAAAAGGTCTTTGAATTAATCATAAATGGCAAATTGTGACTTTATCGACTAGCAGGAATAGACTCAGCAGAGATGATAGTGCTTTTTACTACTTATGAAATTAAAAAAAGGCGAGCTCTGGCAAGGAGCTTGACCTAATTTTGGGGAGCAATTCATAGCAATTATCCCAAAAGCAATAGAATTCATCTCAAAAAGAGAGCTACTTGGCTCCTTCCCCTCATTTTATGTGACAGACCAATAACTGAAGCCATACTCATGCAAATTAATCAGGAAAGGCAGGTAAGAAATTAGAAGAGTTAGGTAAAGTGGAACAAATCACTTAGAAGTCTGTCCTATAGTCAGAATTATATGCTATTCTCATGGTACTAAGGGATTAAAAAAAAAAACTCTTGATATAGTTACTGATTTGCAACATACAGACAGAGTTGTTTCGTTTTGCATATTAAAACTGCTGATGTTTTACCAGATGATATAGAATTGACTTCATTATTCATTCAAGTTTGAGATATAATCAGAAATAGGCTTTGTTCCATATACATAACACACATTCTATCCCATATGTGTTGTAAAACCCCGCACTTTTCAGTGGATATCCACACCCGACCCAGGCGCGCGCCTTCCCGAACTCGGGCCCACGAGAATAGACGATTGTCCTGAGGGTTAAAAGAGACACACACAAAAAGAGACCTTTGCTCATTTACCAGAGTAAATGGCAACTTTATTAAACTCAAGTCGGGTATTTATAGAAGTGGGCAGGGGGATCAAAAAGGGCAAGGCCTCCTCCCATCCAGGAGCAGGAGGAGAAGATTAAAGGCCTCTGGCGCCTCAGGCAGAATCAGCTAGGGGAGGCAGGCTATGGGCCCACTGCTAGAACCTTGAATACAGGTGGTATCACCATAACAAAGAGAGCCAGGTTCTTGCTATGCTATCCCCTCAAGCCAGTGCTAGTGCAGAATCTCCAGGGAGCCGGAGGTCACAGGGCCCTGCTAATCGCCAGGAGAAGGGAAAAAGACTTTTGGTACCTACAATGTGTCTTCCAGGTCTTCTAACACAAGGTGATGCAGAAATTGATCAATTAGTGACTGGAAAAGTGGTGAAGGCCTCAGAGATTCATCAAAAACATAACGTCAATTGCAAGTTTAATAAATGACTTTTCTATTACATGGCCATAAATTAAGAAGATTATAAGAAGATATCCTACTTGCTCTTCTATAAACAAACACTGCTACCTGCAGGGAGTACCCCAAAGGGTACTCAAAAGAATGAAATTGGCAGATGATGTGTTCCAGTTTGTAGAATTGGGAAAATTAAAATATGTACACCACACCACTCACACTTACTCAGGTTTTCAATGGACAACTGTTTTGAACTCAAAAAAGGCTGATTTGGTAATCATCCATTTACTAGAAGTTATGGGCATCATGGGTATACATAAAGAAATAAAGACAGAGAATGGTCCAGCATATATCTCTAAGAATTAGAACATTTTTATCTTCTTATAATATAAAGCCCTTTACAGATATACCAAACAATCCTACATGTCAGGCAGTTATAGAAAGACCAAATCAAACTATAAATGATACATCAAACAAAAAAAAATGATGGAAAATACCCCAAGAAATAGATTGCATAAATATTCTTATTGAGAAAGGAACAACAGCAGCAGAGAGACATTGAACAATAAAAATACTTCTAATTTAAATCAGCTGGTGTATGTCAAGAATGTGTTCACAAAAAGCAGTCTTAGTTAATATGTAATCTGTGCTTTGTACATACAGCCTATGTCTTCCCACATCTGGAATTCTTTCTTCACTTTCTGGCTCACCTACCAGCTCAGCTGTGTTTTAAATGTCACTGTTCTGTACTAAAGTTCCAAGGGAAAAAAAACATACCCATGTCAAACATCATTAAACACAAAGCAAAGAATAACCAGCCCGTAGTCTACAACCCCATAGAATGTAGGAAACAAGGAGAACACTAAGAAAGACATACAAGTATCCCCAAGGTAAAAGGAATGAGACAAGATCTCCTAAGAAAATTGGGAGTCTGTGTGGGGAAATTGGGGGGAAGGGAAGGGGAGAAAAGGAGTGAAGAAGAGAGCATGAGGAAATGGGATGTTTGAGAAGGGTGAAGGACAGAATGGAAGAGAAAGGAAAGAAATATCTTGATAGAAAATCCATTATGTGTCTCACAATAAATTAGGCAGTAGGGAAATTCTCGGGAATTCACAAGGATGATACTCCACTAGGACCCTAAGCAATAGTGAAGAGGGTGCCTGAACTGGTTTCCTTTATAATCAGAACCTTTATCCAACAACTGACAGAAACAATTGCTGACATCCACAGCTAAGTACTGGACCAAGCTTCTGAAGACCAGTCCATGAGAGAGAGAAGCAAAGGGGTCATGGCCATAATGAAAATAACCACAGAATCAGCTGACCTGAGCTAGTGAGAGCTCATTGACTCTGAACTTACAACGGGGAAACTTGCATAGGACCAACCTAGACCAACTGAATATGCTAACAGTTGTGTGGCTTGGGAAGCCTGTGAGGCTGGATTTAACTGGTATTTTGAAAATCATTATCTTTGGAGGGATACCTTGCTTAGCCTAGATTAATGGGGGGAGGGCCTTGATCCTGCCTCACAGTGATGTGTCAGACTTTGTTGACTCCATTTGGAAAGTCTTAGTCTTCCTGAGGAGTAGATAGGGAGCTGGGGGTCCTGGGAAGGTGGGAAGAGCAGATGGAGGGAAGGGAGAAGGTACTGGACTAGGTATGTAAAATGAGAAAAGATTGCTTTTGTATTTATTTATTTATTATTGTTTTTATTGAGCAGTATGTTTTTTTTTTCAGTCACTCCCTCACAAACAGTCCTGTGCTGCTTTGATTTTCTGCCTTAGTGCTTGCTAAATACTGACAAATATCCTTTGCTTGACAAATTCCATACAAAGAGCAAGGAGCCCAGAACTCAAGAGCGGAGAGCACAAACTGGAATCTATACAAGTCGTAATGTGAAAGTGAATAGGACAGTGGGAGGGGTAATGTTGTGTGAGCTTAGAAAATTTCCAAGTTGGTGATTGCACTTATCTCTGCTGTGGTGGGGGTTTTACAAAATAACACTTAGTAGGTGAAAGTAAGCCAAGCATGGGGAGTGGGAGACCTTCTAGACTGTGGACCATTTGGGTTTTTTAGACTGGTCTAGCTAGTAGATGTGGAGTTTTGATCCATGTGGGTTGTCAGATGACTATCGATCCTAAAAAGAAATCTGACACTAGCTCTGAATTGAGTATAATAATGGGTTATTTATTTAGGGGTAGCCTCATGGATCACAGTTCTCTGTGTAAACAGGAAACAGGAACTGAATCCAGCAGTGGAAGAGAGATGGAATGCAAGTCTTACATCACCATTTATAGTATAAGAGGCCATGCCCAACTGGATTGACAACTTAAAGGCTACTGGCTGTAGGATTTTTTACAGCAGTTTTTCCTCTGTCTCAACCCTCTAGTCTTTCCTCCACACCTCTCCTCTCCCCCAGATCTACCTGCCTCGTTCTCCTTTCAGAAAAGAACATGCCTCCCAGGGATATCAAACAAGCATGGTATAATATACTATCATCATATCAGACACACATTGTCATATCATGGCTGAACAGGGCAAGTTTGAAAAAAAAGGGTCTCACAAGCAGGGAAAAGATTCAGAGCTATCCACACTCCCACTCCCACTTTTAGGAGTCCCACAAGAACACCAAGCTACTCAACTGTAACATATATACAAAGGGTCTAGGTCAGAATTCTATAGGTTCTCTGATCGCGGAGCATCTCCTTGAGTTTCAGTTAGTTGATAACTGTGGGCTGTGAGCCTGTGGTGTCCCTGTCAGTTCTGGTTTCCCTGATGTTTTCTTTCCCCACCACTCACAGGCAATATTCCCCAAGCTCTGTCTAAACATTGAGGGACTCTGTATCTGCTCCCATCAGTTGCCAAGTAAAGTCTCTCTGGTCTCATTGATGATGATTGTTCTAGACTCCTGTCACAGAACATTCATGTGTGTCTTTCTGAGTTTAGGTTAGCTCACACAGGATGAATTTTTTTAAGTTCCATTCACTTACCTGCAAATTTCATGATTTTTTTAATAGCTGAGTAATACTCCATTGTATAGATGTACCACATTTTCTTTATCCATTCTTCAACTGAACACCATTTAGGTTGTTTCCAGTTATAGCTATATTCAGTAAACATGTTAGGAACATAGTTGAGCAAGCATCCTTG